>NC_084854.1:9304278-9618911 GCF_951802175.1 Populus nigra
GCTCATCTTTCAAAGGGGCGTATCATCTCATTAGTTTAATTTTGCATTGATCAAACCAACTTAATATCTATCTTCAATCTTGGTAAGTTACAATTTTGATGCTAATAATGCTGCTACTGCAGAGACGGCGCCAAATTGAAGCAATTAACGGAGCATGGGCAATGATTGGTCTCACGGCAGGCTTGGTCATTGAAGGTCACACTGGTAAAAGCATACTGGAACAGGTAAAGTCTGCTCCCATTGATTGCATTCAATTCAGAAGGTCTGTGCAGTGGTCATTTCGTTAAGTATATGGACATTTATCCTTTCAGTGACTGGATGTTATTGCCTATTACTATTAGTTTTGATTAAATGACCTCTTTTTTTCTCAGTTGGCTGGATACTGGTTTGCCATTGTCCATTTTTTTTGTGCGGTAACATGATCGAGGAACGGTGAAAACATGGAGATTCTTCACTTAAATATTCTTTCGAATTTTAACTTTGTAAAATTGTATGAAAATTGTTGCTTCAGGTGACAAATGCTGTACCATTTACTTCGTAGGGACTTCCTCAGTTTAAAATGACCTGGTAATGTGTGGCAACATTCTTTTATTTTCCTTCTTGAGGGGTCCTATCCTGTAACCAGGTATTCGATTGGTTATGACTACATCCTTGATAAGCTTTTAATCTTTTCGTGGAAAAAAAGCTGTGATTACTTGGATTCAAATCGTGGAGTCAAAATTTAGATAAATTTATGAAGTTTCTCTGAATAAATCGGATTAATTTAAAGGAATTTGTCTTTAAGATTGTCTAGAGAGTCGATTTTTCTTGCAGATGACAGCGTATCATATTTTAGTGAGGCCCATGATATCCCCAAACGGGCTTCCTCTTAAAAACTTGTATTTCCAATTCAGCCCAAAGATGTTCTCAATTGTGAACGTCATTTTTGTCGTCTCAATGATGGAAGCTTCAGTGAAAAGTTTCCTCGACCTTATTCCTATCCACATGTCACCAATGGCATTGTTACAGTTTGCGTACTCAGTCTCATACCCTCCAACTTGGAGCTTTTTAAAGCATTTAGGCCCTTGGGAAAATGGCAAGTTGCTCTGCAGAATGCTTGCTCCTAGTCAATTTGCTGTCACTCTTCGGAACATGGTATGTTCCAGATAAAACTAGCAGTTCATGCACCAAAGTAATCTGTTGATACAGGAACCAACATGGCGACAATAACGATGGACAGTTTGTGATTTTCTGGCGATCTTTCATCATTATGGGTTGACAATGGGATTAAAATCGATGGTCCATGAAACCACTCGTCTCTCTTTATCTGCAAAGCTTAAAGCCGTATATTTCTAGGCTTTCACTGCCGCTTCTTCTACGTTTCCTTGTATTAAAGCACGTTCAGGATTTTGCAGGCTTAGCAAGCAACGCCTATCTAGGAGACTTGAATCAAAGCCTAAGTTTCAATCTCCTCTATCCATGCAGCTTAATTTATCATGGACATCAGACGCTCCAACTTCTGCTAGTGGACGACAAATATTCAATAACATGATGGCGCAGAAGCTGAAATGGTCACGATACCATAATTTTGAGGTTTCAAGCAACGTCGAGCCTCTTTTTCTATTATTTATTGTGAGCAAATCGCAATCCTAGTAGCAGCTGTATTATTATAGGTTTTTAGTGAGGTATTTAGCATCTGTAGAGGGTGAATATTGCGGGGAACGCAATCTAGATTCGAAGTCTAAAGTCTTATCCAATGCGTGCTGCGCTTAGTCTCCATCAGGGCCGGCGAAGAAACAAAATTCTATTTTCAATATACCCAGAGAATTTATTTAACTCTTGTTCATTAGAAACTCATATGTAACCTACATTATAAAATCAAATTTGGTAGCCGTGTGTTTTGCTAGAAAGAGACATGAAATTTCCAATCATATAGCTTGTAAATTCAAACCAGCTTCCTCTTCATGCAGAAACAAGGATTGGCTCAACCTTGACACCCACAATTGCCAAGAACAAGAGCAATATGGCAGTATTGGCAATAATGGCAGAAAAAGATCGTTGATCTTGATGAAGATCGATCTTTCAAGTACTCTCCTACCGGTCTATAAATAGGATCGGTACCAAACAAACTAGGTGGTGTATGATGCTATGCCCAACCAACCCTCTAGGACATTAAGCTTCTAGTAGCCACATTTACTAGATTATGTCTCCATCCAAAATATAAGCTTAAAAAACACATGTTTATAATGCGGTTCAAATGGTATTTTTGTTTAAAATTAATATTTTTTTTATATTTTTAAATTATTTTGATATATTAATATTAAAAATAATTTTAAAAAAATAAAAAAAATATTATTTTAATATATTTACGAGTAAAAAAAATTTTAAATCACAATTATTACCACAATTCTAGACATAATGCTACATTAAAATCTTAGAAAGGACTTTGACAAAATATTTGATTAATATCGGCATAAGAAAACCTTTCAGAGACTAGAAAAAGAGTAATTATCTCATGGTAAATGGGAACATTTTACAATGACTTTTCTCCTTTTTTTTTTTTTGTTGAACTTGTAATCAAAGTCAAATTTGGCTATTTATTATGAAAAAAAAGAAAAAAAAAGAAAAAAAGAAAGAGGGCGGGCGGGTTTTGAAGCTGCGGAACACCAATGGAAACAGCTTCCTAGGAAGGAGCCTCTGTTGTTCAATCAAACATTCAACACTGGAAAAAACCAAAGATATGGATATAGACAAAACAAGTACACCACCATTATATGCGAATGACTTAGAAATTTCGTGTCAAAGTTGGACCTTATGACCACATCTTCATCCATTCAAATTTATCAGAGGACACGGCTGATTAATTTCCCTTTTAAATACTTTTCAAAAACATTTTTATCTTGATTAAATATTAAATCAATGGGTTTTTTTAGTATTTTTCAATGGTTTTAATGCCCAAATGTAAAAAACAAAAAAAAATCTAAGAGATTTATTTTAAATATTTTGAAACGAGAAACTAATTAAAAAACACGGTGACCGCAGCAGTAAATAAACTAAAAGCAGACGCATGCGCCCACCCCTTGTCCATTCTTGGTGGGGGCTCCTATCAATTGTTCCATTTCATTTAAACTAGATTATAATATTTATTAACTAAAATATCCACACACACAAAAAAAAAAAAAAAAAAAAAGACTTCCATTCTTTATTTAATGGAGGACCAAAACCCAACTGTGCCTAACCAGAAGTCACGACAGATGTGTCATCTAACCATTGGCTTTGCAAATTGACCAAAGAGCTTTTATACTAATCCTCTGTTGATTCGTGAAGGATCAAGGAAAGGATTGATTTTTGTTTTGTCGCGTGTGGTTTGGATTCAAAGAACATTCAACATCTGGTTTGGGTTTGGTTTTTTTTTGTTCACACGGATCTATAATGGAAATATCAGCAGGAAGACAACTTGGACTGAGCTGGCTTTAGGGTTCCCATTCAACTCTAGTATTTTTCAAGTAAGTTTGGGAATGGTATTCAATGTGTTTTTAACAAATTAAAATATTTTTATTTAAAATTATTTTTTTAGTGTTTTTAAATTATTTTGATATGCTGAAATAAAAAATAATTTTAAAAAAATAAAAAAATCATCTTAATATATTTTTAAATAAAAATTATTTAATCCACCATTATAATCACAATGTCAAATACACATCCTCCTCCTACCTCGGCAGGCAGGCCCCTGATGTAATAAATACGGTTCCACAGAATTGATGTTGTAATACAGAAGATAGACTTCGCTGATTGAGAACCAATTTACGTTACGCACATGCATTTGACTAGGCCAGATGCAGTCGTGGCTGGCTATACCACCTACTTAGAATGAGCTGTCTCTTTTACTAGTCCGTACACGCAAACTGCCCTCAAAATAACTCGCATTGAAAAAGAAAAAAACATCACGGCCCCCAAAAGGTTTTTGCAAGCCTGGAGAACTGCTCTTCCCATGAATCTGGCATTTCTCGAATCTGATTTTTCTACTATTTTATTTTATTTTATTTTCAAATATTGAGGACGACGACGACTTGGGCCTTGTAATTAATGACGAAAGCAAACTTAATTTCATGTTAAGACTCTTCTTTGTTTGAACGAGCATTCTAATTAGATCTTGAGAAAGAACCAAAGCCATGCAAGCAAGGAGCAAAAACTACCGACCTGAAAAAAACTGTGATTTACATTAAATTAGAGATATGATAATATTAAATGCTGGTGTGGGAGTTTATATATAAATTTTATAACTAAAAGTAGAGAAACCTTTCTTTTTGTGATTAGGATATATAAATTTTACGATTTTCCTATCATTATCTATCATCAAATTTAGTTTTTTTTTTTTAACATGAATGTTCGGACTAATTTGCATGCACTTCGATTAATTTTACAGGCCTTGAAGTTAACGACTATGTAAACTTTTAGTTACCCTGAGAAGACTCGAACTCGTGATCATTTGGAAGCATACTCAACACCTAACCAATTAAGCTACCCTTGAAGTTATCAAATTTAGTTTCTTAAAAAGGAAAGTCTTGATCATAAACTTTTTTCTTGTTCTGGAGTATTTTTTTTTTCCGTGTTTTCAAAATATTTGTTTTAATTAAGAAACACAACTGGTCACTTGAGATTTTGAGAAATTCAATTTATATATATGAATTAATTTGATATTTTAATAATTATAAAGTAATATCTCAATCAAGTTGGATTCAGAGAAAATAAGCTACTTCATATATATGTATATGTATATATATATATATATATATATATATATATATATATATATATATATATATATATAAAGGGAAAATGCAGTCTATTTATAAAATTAATAACAAATGTAACACTACCCCCGTTACTTTTTTTTTGGTGATAAACACAGAAATCCCCCACATTGCACACTCCAATTATCTTTTTTTTTTAAAATAATATTTATATTTATCAAAATACTAAATTATCCATAAATTTACTTGATAATAAAAAAAAAAACACATGAAAAAATGATGAAGAATTCTCTAAACATCGATTTAATAAATTTTGCTTTTAATGATAATTTAAAATTTTAACTTCATTTTTATTGACACATTCTGAAAAGTATATTCTACCAAAAATTACAAAAAAATATTTAGTTTATAAAATATTTTTTTAAGAACCGAACTAAACTAAATTTTACTTGATTTGAAAAATACTTTTCATTGATTAAATTTTTTAATCATAAATAAATATAAAATAATTTTTAAAAATCACTTTTCAAAATATATGTTATGCTCTGTCACCTTTTCCGGCCATGGTTATTCTAGCATTGAGTAAGCGATTATAACCTAAAATTTACAGCATACAAAAAGAAAATATTTGCAACACATCACAAACAAATAACTTGATTGTTGAGGTTTGATAGCAACTAATACAAACAAAACAATACAAGAAAAAAATGATAAGAACAAGAATGCAACATTATGCAGAATAGATATTACATAAAAATTCTATTTCAAAATTCTATTATTATATATTTTATCTTCAAGTAATTTTCTAAAACACAAGCTAGACAATTCTATTTATACTAAAAAAAATAAATTCTAAACAAACTAGAAAAAAAAATTCTATATAAATCTGAAAAAATAAAAAAAAAGTCTTATTATTTGTCCATTATTTATTTTAATTAAATTTTTTTAAATATAACTTTCTTGAAATAAAATTATTAAGATTATATTTAAAAAAATTATCTAGTAAAATTATTGTTGTTCAATAATAGTGTGAATACTTTTTTTAAAAAAAATTGTTTATAAATATTGAATTAAAATAAAATATCTATTTTGATTTTTTAATTATAATTTTTAAACTAATTATATTTTTTTTTCATTATGATTTGTTTGATTTATTTATTAATTTTTTTAAAGTATGATAATTGCTTTTTTAAAACTTTGCTTCTGATACATATTATACATAAATAAAAAAAGTGAATTTTGATTAAAGAATATATTTTATTTAATTGAGAAATTAAAAGATTAAATAAAAGTAAATTATTAACATGGCTACGTGTCACCCCTCGGAAAAAACTAATAATATCCAAAGCACGCAACACCAATTTATGCAACAAAATTATATCTTTTTTTTTTTCTGGGAAGGAAAAAAAGAAGAAAGAAATCGTGTGGTGGGTGCTTTCTCAAGCGCAGATACACCAAACCTCAAAAGACAAGATGCCGCCCACGTTCACGTTTGATAAAAATAAAATAAAAAAACCCCGCCATCTCTCTCTCTCTCTCTCTCTCTCTCTCTCTGTAGTCTTTGTAGATAACATGGGCCCCACAATTCATGATCCCACGTGGCTGAGGAGTGGGCCCCCCATGAGAGACATCGTTCTTAGATAAACTTGGGAAAGGTAGTGATCCTGACACAAACGGTCAGGGTCTACCCCTGAGATGCCACGTAGGATTATAGACTCATCCACGTCATCGATTCCATTTCCTAGCTTTGTACTATTCTTGTGTCTAGACTAGACAAATTTTAGAATTAGTTTTATCGGAAGAAAAGCATGTAAAACGCAAGGAGAGGATGCCTGACTGTTGATATTTCCTGTAGTTATTGTTTTAAATGGTATTTTATATAAATATTTTTTTATTTAAAATTATTTTTTTATTTTAATAAATTTATAAAAAAATAAAAAAATTATTTTAATAAAATTTTGAGTGTTTTAAAACAATTATTATTTTATTTTAAAAAAAACCCATTAGTAGTATTCCTTCTTCCTTTAACGACCTCTTCTGCTTTCTTTTTAAGATTAATTTCCGTGTACCTAAAATTAATAGTAATAAAAAAATACATACTCTTTTTAAACAAAATGGATATCTTATATGTTTCTCTCATAGATTTCAGACCTGATCCAGTGATCGGCTAAGTTTAAGGCTTGGGTTCTGGATTTTGATCAGGTCATTAAATCCTCCGGATTAATTTGTTTTTTTAAATCAAAATGATGTCGTTTTAGTAAAAAAACAAAAGTCAACAGGTTGCAACCGAGTTTTTGACCGGGTCTTGCCAGTTCAACCGGGTCACACTGGGTTTTTTCTTCCCTTTTTTTCTTCAAACACCTCTTCTGCTTTCTTTTTTAGATTAATTATGTGTACCTAAAATTAATAGTATACTCTTTTTAAACAAAATGGATATCTTATATGTTTCTCTCGTATATTTCATACCTAATTCGGTGACCGGCTCAATTCAAGGCTCGGGTTTTAGGTTTTGATCAGGTCGCTAAGTCATTCGGGTTAATTTATTTTTTTTAAATCAAAATGATATCATTCTAGTAAAAAAACAAAAGTCAACGAGTTGCAATTGGGTTTTTCACCGAGTCTTGCTGGTTTAACCGGGTCACACCGAGTTTTTTTTTCCTCTTTTTTTTCTTCAATCCAGCCTTGTTCCAGCCACAGGTCGGCCAGGTTCCGGATCGACCTGTCAGGTCAGACCGGGTTTCAAAACTATAATTTCACATGCTTAAATAACAAATCTCTTATCTTTATTCTTTTCTTTTTCTTTAAGCAACAATGACCTTATCCGTTATTAATTTTTTTTTGGTCATACAACCACAACCTATTCATTTATTCCAATCACATTCAAATTACATTTGATCATGTCAACGCATAAGATCAACCGTGTTCTTCTTTTTCAGAAAAAAAAAAGTCTTCTTTTCTTTATTCAACAATAAATCCCAACAATACAAGTAGAATTAGGACCGGTCTCATGCCTTTGTATATTTCTATCCAATATTAAAAAAGATTGCGACATCCAACTAATTAAGATGATAAACGGATAATCTTCACGTATGAAGCCTGATTATATTATATGATATGATACCTAATTGTTTAAAAAATAAATAAAAAGACAGATGTTTTTATATTAATCTAAGACGAGATAAAGCTATGAATGTACGGCAGACGCGTCGAGCAATGCGCGACCTGGGAGCATTAACAGCCGTTGATACTGTTAAGGAAATGGAGGGAGGCATCCGTGACTTTTGGGTGCTCTTTTGGATTAGATTTTTCTTGGACTTTTTAGACCACCCGCACACGCCACGTTTCTTTTGTGAGTACTCCGCATGCCGATCTCCTCAAAATCACATCCTCTCTTTCGCACATCTCTGCAGAGATATTTCACCGAGTAAACTATGTTTTAGCTCCTAAAGACTCAAAAACATTATATTATATGATTTTTTATTTTTTTATATTAATACATTAAAACAATTTAAAAATATAAAAAATTTAATCTTAGCTAAAATTCTTTTTAAAATTTTTGGAGACACTGTTCGGAACGAACAGCACTTGCTACAAAAGTGAATTTACTGGAGAAAATATCATTACACCCACGCGCGCACGCACACACAGTGTTAATGTCTATCCAAGATAATTTGTCAGCGTTATAAGTTGCTATCTCTACACGTGCCAACCGTGTAGAGGCCGTAGACGCCTATCTGCTCCCTACTAGTTCACAGTTTCTGACCGAGTAAGCCTATTATAAAGCTTAACCACACACGTGTCTTCCTCTTTATTTCCTTACTTTGACAAATATTTCTCTTTTTAAACAAATTTTGTTTTTTTATTAAAAAAAAAGGAAAAAAAAGAATACAATGCTGTCCGGAGATTCAGAGGAGGGAAAATAAGAAAAGGTTATGCTAGAAATATTAATTACATACAAAAAGAAAAAAGAAGATCATATCTCAAGATTTTACCTAACTATAAATATAAATATACACATGTCACGATTAAATAACGTGGCCTCTTTATATTTATTGCCCAATCCAGTAACATACAGAGCCAATGAGTAACTGAACAGTAGTGCGTAGACCCCACGCAATGCCGATGCCAACCTCCAAGTATAATCTCGACCGTCCAAATCCAGTCATCAATTAATTACACACATATAAATACTACTTCTGCTTCAAGTCGGCCTCCCTTTCGTTCTTATCCGCCCTTCCTTCCTTCCTTCCTTCCTAATATATTTTCTTTCCCCGCTCTCTCTCTCTCTCTCTCTCTCTCTCTCAAGATAATGGAAATAAATCAGCCATTGTATATCTTCTCTCTTTGTTTTTTTATATAAATGCCCATTCTCCCTTTTCTCTTCATTGTTAATCAGCTTCAAAAGAAATAGTATATCTTCTCGTCCTTTTTCTTTGATTTAATTTGTTTGGTTTCTTGATTTAAGATTTTTTTAAAAAAACTGGGAATTATGATAACACAGTCTTGCAAGGACAATTTGGATATGATTTCGGTCAACGATTTTCGTGTCGTGGACCGAATCCCTCGTATCATGAATGTGCTGGGAGCTCTCTCGGAAATCGAGGTTGGTGAGCATGATGATGAAGGCGTAACCAGTCCTGTCGTGTCCAAGCCGCGCCGAATCATTGTGGCCAATCAGCTACCGATAAGAGGGCACCGTAATGAAGAAACAAAAGGTTGGTCTTTTGAACTTGATAAAGAGAGTCTTGTTTTGCAGTTCAAAGATGGATTTCCTGCAAATTCAGAAGTTTGGTACGTGGGGTTGTTGAGGGTTGATGTTGAAACGAAAGATCAGGATGAGGTTGCGCGGTCGTTGTTTTCTATGTTTAGATGTGTTCCTGTTTTCTTGACTGATGATCAGAAGAACAAGTATTATCATGGCTTCTGTAAGCACTATTTATGGCCTTTGTTTCATTATATGTTGCCTTTGTCTCCTAGTCGTGGTGGTGTACGTTTCGATAAGTCGCTTTGGGAGGGGTATATAGTAGCTAATAGGTTATTTGCAAACAAGGTTACTGAGATTTTGAGGCATCATGAGGATTCTGTTTGGGTGCATGATTATCATCTTATGGTGCTGCCTGCTTTCTTGAGGAAGAGGTTTAACAGAGTTAAACTTGGCTTCTTCTTGCATAGTCCGTTCCCATCATCTGAGATATACAGGACTATACCTGTCAGGGAGGAGATTTTGAGGTCTCTTTTGAATTGTGATCTTATCGGGTTTCATACTTTTGATTATGCTAGGCATTTCTTGTCTTGTTGTAGCAAGATGTTGGGTATTGATTATCAGTGCAAAAGGGGTTACATTGGCCTGGATTACTGTGGTAAGACTATCAGTATCAAGATCTTACATATGGGAATTCATATGGGACAGCTTGAGTCGGTTTTGAATATGGAGCAGACAGCCACTTTGGCCAAACAATTGAAGGAGAAATTTGAAGGGAAAATTGTAATGGTTGGTGTGGATGATTTGGATTTGCTTAAAGGTATTAGCTCGAAGTTCTCAGCGATGGGGAGACTTTTGGAAATGCGTCCGGAACTGATAGGGAAAGTGGTGTTAGTCCAGATTGCTAATCCGGCTAGAAGTCAGGGTAAGGATGTGCAAGAAGTCCAGAAAGAGACTACTCTTATTGCTCAACAGATCAATCAAAAGTATGGTTACGAAGGTTATCAGCCAATTGTTTTCATTAATGGTCCAGTTAGCACTATAGAGAAAGCAGCATACTATGCGATATCTGAATGTTGTGTGGTTAATGCTTTAAGGGATGGGATGAATTTGGTTTCATACAAATACACTGTTTGTAGGCAAGGCAGCCCTGTTTTAGACGAGGCATTGGGGATTGATGAATCGTATCCAAGGAAAAGTTTCCTAATTGTGTCAGAATTCATTGGATGCTCACCGTCTCTCAGTGGGGCACGTCGTGTTAATCCTTGGGACGTAGGTGCTGTGGCCGATGCCATGTATGCGGGTATCCATATGAAGGATGAAGAGAAACATTTGCGCCACGAGAAGCACTATAAGTACATTAGCTCTCACGATGTTGCTTTTTGGGCGAGGAGTTTTGATCTGGACCTTGAGAGGGCTTGCAAAGAGCATTATCTCAAGAGGTATTACAATGTTGGGTTTGGTTTGAATTTCAGAGTTGCTGCTGTGGGAACAAATTTTAGGATGCTCACGACTGAAAGAGTTGTTGCTGCCTATAACAATACAAACAGCCGCTTAATCCTTTTAGACTATGATGGCACTATGATGCCACAGTGTGCTGTTGACAAAACACCCAGAAGTGAAGTTATTTCAATCCTGAATTGCTTATGCAGTGATCCCAAAAACGTTGTTTTCATTGTGAGTGGCAGAGGAAGGGATCCTCTAAGCAAGTGGTTCTCTCCATGTGAGAAATTGGGTATATCAGCCGAGCATGGTTACTTTACCAGGTACTGTCTTGCACATTTCATTAGCTTATGTGATGCATGGATTTGGTGCTTTCTATTTTAGCCCTTGATAACCTTGTTTACACTGGTTTAGGTGGACAAAGAATTCTCCATGGGAGACTTGCTCGGTGGCAATGGATTGTGATTGGAAAAGGATCGTACAACCTGTCATGGAGCGTTATACAGAGACAACCGATGGGTCTTTCATAGAGTCAAAAGAAAGCGCACTGGTGTGGCACCATCAAGACGCAGACCCTGATTTCGGCAGCTGCCAGGCTAAAGAGCTTCTTGATCACTTGGAGAGTGTCCTTGCTAACGAGCCTGTGGTGGTTAGAAGAGGCCAGCAGATTGTTGAGGTGAAACCACAGGTATGAAACATATTGAACTGTTTTCAACTGGTTAGTTATGTGCAGCCACTGGTGGTTTGATGTTCTGAAAAAGGACGGAAAGATGTGTTTAAGGTCCATCAAGATAATTTCTGAATTACATTGCACATTGAAGTCCAAATGAGGAAACAAATTTGCATTATGAACGTGAAATTATATGGGCTGTGGTTATTTTGGTATAACTGCAGTTTGTCCAGTGATACAACATGATACTATGTCTCTTGCAAAATGAAAGAAGTTATTGTTGGTTTTGTCTTTCTATTTTTTCATGCCTTTTGTAATTCAAGAGGCATGTGCACTGCTAATTAATGTTGCGTAGGATTTGGTTGTTTCAAAAATGGGAAGTTGGGTTATGATTCTTGACTTCACCTATAAATCTGCGGAAGTAGGGTTATTTGTTCTTGACCTATCTTTTTTGGTGAATTTCAGGGAGCAAGCAAAGGTATAGTTGTAGAAAAACTTATTTCAACCATGCGAAGTCAGGGCAAGTCACCGGATTTCCTGTTCTGCATCGGGGATGATAGGTCCGATGAGGACATGTTTGAGAGCATTGCAAGACTTGTTGACAATCCATCAATATCACCCATTGCAGAAGTGTTTGCCTGCACTGTTGGTCTTAAGCCAAGCAAGGCTAAATACTATCTTGATGATACGCCTGAGGTCATCAAGTTGCTTCAAGGCCTTGCTACAGCATCAGTAGGGTCAAAGTATGCACATACTCTTGAAGATGAAGATGTCTAAAATGACCATAGGAAAACAGATAAATAGGAAAGCATGGGCCATGAGTTTGGAGGCTCTGGAATTGCTTCATTATCTCATCCATGTTAGGAGGGGGGAGAGGTGTTGGTGTAGGGCTTACTCAAATGATACAGCAAGGCTTGTATAGCAGATAGTTTTTTTTTTTTTTTTTACAACCACATGTTCCCTCCGTAACCAGTCATCCATAATCTAAAAATTCACTAGCTGAAATTTACAAGATGACAGATTCATGTTCTTTCCTCAATTTGATGCCAAATTTCATCTCATGACAGCATGTTTTCTAATCCAACTTTATTTTTTTGATAGATGTAACTCTATTATATAACAAGAAAAAGATAAAATAATAGTGCAAAAAATATTTAGAAAAATCATATAGTTTAGAGAGTTGCATATGGAACTTGTGTGACTTCAAAATTTAAAAATTGTGGGATATAAAATTCAATAAAAAAAAAAAAGGAAAAAGAGGCTATTGTGGGATATAAAATTCAATAAAAAAAATATAAAAAGGAAAAAGAGGCTAGAGTAGGGAGAAACAAAGAAAAAAAAACTCTCAAATTAAAAAAATATTAGACACAAAATTCAATAAAAAAAAAGGAAAAAGATGTTGGAGTAGAGAGGAGAGAGAAACAAAGAAAATGATATCGAAGACACATTGAAATTTTAATGACGACATCATCACTGATACTACTGAAAAAATCTCAACAAGACGAATCCAATGACATAAAAATATCACAAACAATAAACGAAGTAGGTTATAACAGTTGTCAAAATGTATCAATGCTTACTCACTTTTGAGCTGTTTGTGTGACTCACTCCAATCATCATTGATGACCTTCTTTGATATCGTTGGATTCGTCTTGTCAAGATCTTTTCAAAGATACTGATGATGTCTTCATAGAAATTTCGTGTCTCTGGGATTTTTTTCTTTCTATTCTCTGATCTCTTTTTATTGAATCTTGTAACCAATAATTTTTCAATTTGAAAGTCCTTGTGACAATCGCGGATATCATCTACGACTCTAAATTATATTATTTTTAAAATATTTTTTACACAATATTGTTTTATCGAATTCTTTTCATTACTAGAATCCTAAAACACTCAAAAAGATACACTCAATCAATTATAAATATCAATTTAATATGCGCTGCACTTTGCATGATGTGTTCTTGAGGGTGTTTTAAGACAGTGATATAACAAATTTTTTTAAAATATTTTTTGCTTATAAATATATTAAAATAATATTTTTTATTTTTTAAAATTTATTTTAACACCATCACATTAAAATAATTTAAAAATATTAAAAAATTAATTTAAAATAAAAAATTAAATTTTTTAAAAACTCTAGCTGAAACACCGCAGAACATCTTAAAAAGATTAGCTCTCTCTCTCTATAAATGAATGGATTTGAAAACCAAAAGAAAGTGGGCGGCTGATTCCGCCACATAACGCACAGAGATAAAGCTTACACAATCAACGAGAGAGATGACTATAGCAAACCTGCAAGATTGGAAGGAAAGAAAATCTTTCAAAATTTATGAAGCTACGAAATTAAGCTGACACCCTTTTTCCAGCTTTCTTTCTAGCACAACTGTTTCTTTAGGCTTCGCCGGGACTGAGCTGAGAAATTACTTCTGGCTTTCCATGAATAAAAATGTATTAGTAATTAAAGTTATAACTTGAATAATCATTTTATAATCATTTTTATTTTTTTCGTTTCTTCTCACGAGTCTTTCTTCTCATTGGTTTTGGCTTTGTTTCGTTGACTAGTCTTGCAGCGGGGTTTTGGGTCTTTTACCAAGGAGCAGGAATGACTGGCTCGACCTTAAGGAATACGTCCGAAGATGCGATTGGAACTGGAAGAAGAGGAACGCCACTTGACCGAGAAGGAAGGGTGCTCGACCCGTAAAAGAAGAAAGAGTCTTAATGCCTCTTCCTGCCTATGCTGGCCAATCCATACTAGAAAGATGGTGCCGGTACAAATGGACCATCGGAGGGATCATGAAGAGCAATGGTAAGGAATGAGAAAGTGATTGATGTGGAGGATGATGACTTTGTTGGAGGAACACATACACATATGAAGTATGAGTAAAGAGACACTCCTGGTTTTGATGAGTATTTGACAGATTTTATGATTTTCTCTAGAAATGCTAGATAAGAGGTGGATTTATAGAGAATCAAAGAGATAATTGAAAAAATTAAGGTGTCTTTCTAAGCTTTAATTTAGGGGTTTTTTTGTGCTTTTTTTAAAAAATATAACTAATTACTCTTCCAGAAAAGGGTGAGATTCCAACAACATAAAAAAAAAAAAATTGATTAAAAGAACTAGATTTTGATTTCAATTAGGGTTTAGATCATTAAGAAAATAGAGAGAAAATGATATTTGAAAAGAGATAAATTGTATTTGGAGGAGAGAATTTTATATTTGGCTTTTATTTGAATTTCTGATATATTACATATAAGAGTAATTTAGTATTTTCATCCAATTTGATAATTTATATTAACCAAGAATGTAAATTATAATTTTAAAAAACTAGGTAATTTTAATCAAGCTATTGAATGCTAGGTGTAATTTTTTTAAAAAAACAGAAGAAGAGAAAGATGACTTGTTATGGAGATATATGTATAGTGGTTCCTAAAACAAAATATGTCCTAACTAACTTTCAAGGTATTGTAAATAAACCTATTAAAGTGAGCTTTTCACTGGAGTTACTCTGGTTGACTGCATAGCTTAAGAAAATTGATATCATAGAAGAAAAATAAAATAAAATAAAATAAAATAAAAACTTCTTCACTATCTATCTATTTTCTATATCCAATGGTAAAACGGATACAATTAAAAGTGTATTCTACAGCTATAACACATGGATTTCTTATGCAATTAAAAGTTTTGTGAAAAAACAAAACACATATGAGGTCTCGTATCATGAACTTTAGTTTAAGATAAGATATAAAACCAGAAAAATCAAGAAAATCATGATCTTTTATATATATCGGATCAACCCATATTAAAACCATTCAAGTTATTCAAAAGTTTATAATAACATAGAAGTTGAATTATGTTTTATTTGATCTCTCATTGTTTTCAATTAAGCACTCTTTCTTAATAAAATTATGAAATTAAGTTATACAATAATATTTCTTTAAAAAATAGAAAATAATAAAGAATATAAATTCAAAGTACATGGAGAAAATAGCATATATTATATTTTTTATATAAAATTTTAATTTAACTATTATTAGGATACAAGTTCTCTAAATTTAATTTCAATCAATAAAAAAAATTAAAAATTGATAGCAAGTTAAAAAAGAAACATAAAAAGTATGTATATATGATCTATTACTATTTATGTTCAACTTGCCACCCACCGCAACGTTATTGATTGCAAATTGAATAATATATATAGACATAGTTTGGTAAAAGATTTCATAATGACCCGAGATAAAAAAAAAAAAAAAAGAAAGAGAAAATAATACATTTTCATTCAACCGCTAATGAAAATCACGGTTTTATTAATAAACCACTAATAGAAATAACGGTTTTATTAAACAACTACTATTATCATTAATATCTGTATTAAACAACCGCTAATGACAATAGCTGTAGTTTTATACACAAACACTAATGCGAATAGCAAATGTGTTATCACAACATGATTTTACCTTAAACACAACCCAAAATGTTACATAAAACAAAGTCGAAACAACCATAACCCAAACCCAAACCAAACCATAAATTATCAATATCTATAATTGAGGGTGAAATATTTTAACATTATTTTTATTTATTAATTATAATCCCAAATTAATATGTGTTATTTTTAAAATTGATTTTATTTATTAACTATAAAGATAATTGATAATATCAATAATGAAACATAACAATTTGCATCTTTAACCTATAAATGGTTGATTTGAAATTTTAAACAATCTATTCATGATGTTCACATGTTCACCTCTAAATTAATGATTTTAAATCATGTTTATTTAAAATAAGATGAAAATGCATAATATATAAGACAATATTAAAATCAACATGATAATTAACTAAAACAATATTATGAAAGTAATAATAATAAAAATAACTCATAACTAAAAAAAATAACACAATATAATATTACATCTGAGTCTATTTATGTCTTCTGCGACAACAAGTGCATGGGCCAATTTCACAATAGTATGACTTTCACCTGCCTGTGTGATTTCATCCTTATAGATAACATCTTTCAGATTTAATGTCTCTCCTAATAGGTCAAGTATATTACATGTCTTGTACCAAAAAGATGCATAATAACAAGCAAGTCCATCATCATCATCGAGATCATAAAGATCAGCCGCAACACATCAACCATCATGTAACAACTATCCAACCTAATATTAAGCAAATACAAATTATTAATTCATAAATAAAATGCAACGGTTTTGACCAAATCCATAAAAAGTAACAAATACTTGCAACATTTTAAATTTGACATGCATGTGGCTCATACTCCATCTCCTAGCATAGAGAAACATGCGATGAGTTTGGTATAATGATTCAACATGTTATAATATTTGTTATAATATACTCAGGTATTAGCCCATATATTACTTCTCGAAAATTACAGGATACACCTTTCTAAAAATAAAATTTCTTCATGCATCCCATATCGATATATATTGAAGATGGTGCATCATTCAATTATAATCAATGTGCTTACCCGAACGACTAATGAATGCAACTAATCGCTCGCATGTATGTCATATAGGATGTGTTACTTAAAGTTAAATTTTCTCATTACACGGTCTGAGTAATACATATTGACAAGCAAAAAATATAAGTGGGGCAACTGTTATCTATAAGTTTATGAGCAATGTGCATATAACAGGAGCAACTGATATATCATCTTCTAAATAAAGATCCCACACAATCTATTGAAACATCAACAATGCAATTATTTTTCTTCATTTATCAACAACAACCCATGCAATTATTTCCCAATATTTTCTAATAACAAAAAATTTCAACATCAATAATGCAATTAGTTTTCATCATTTGCTAATATCAACCTATGTAATTATTTCCCAACTGTTTTCAATGTAAATGTTTTTTAAACTTCAACAATGTAGTTATTTCTCATCATTTACTAACATCAACTTATATAACGATTTCCCAATATTTTTTAATATAAAAGATTTTTAGCATCAACAATGCAATTATTTCTCATCATTTATCAACATCAACCTATGCAATTATTTTCCAATATTTTTTAATATAAGAAATTTTCAACATCAACAATGCAATTACTTCTCATAATTTACCATAATCAACACAATCAATTATTTCTCATCATTTATCAAGAAGATATGCAATCATTTCTCAATATTTTTCAATAAAAAAAAATTCAACAATAACAATGCAATTATTTCAGTGCAAACCCTAGTTGCTATTACTTTGACCTTAATAAAATCAATGGAAACATATTGAATTGCATCAATTAAAACCTAAATGATCTCAATTGAACAAAATCTCCAATTACGATATTTTTTACCAAAATCCAACACGAACTCTAATTGGTATGATTTTGACTATAACTTTATTAATAACATCAATTCATTGAAAAACTACCTAATTGCATCAATCAAAACAAACTTTATCTCAATTTAAACAATATTATTAAATATAACAAGTATCTCAATAATCAATTTAAACCCTAATTTCTGTAATTCAAACCTAATTGATTTCATAAATAACATCAATTCTATTATACATAATTGCAACACTCAAAACCCAAAATTATCTCAACATTAACAAAAAACCCAATTATCAAACACAACACCAATAATTATAAATCAAAACTCAAAATTTCTCAATTCAATAATGAAACTCATAAAACTAAAAGACAATACGACTTTTTTTTCTTTGAGTTTTTTTATGGCTAGGTGGTGGTTCCACTAGTTGTCATGGCGAGGAGGTTGTTAACACAAGCTTGGGCATTTGGTTTGTAAAAATAAAAAACAGTAGAAAGATTCGTGGAGAGGAGGGGAAGATGATTTTGAAGTCTTATTAGAGGATTAAAGGGTTGTTTTGGGTGATTAAAAGCTGTTTTTGTGGTGGCTTTTTTGGTTTTTAAAGATTTTTTCTTTTAAATAAGCAACGACTATGAAAAATAGAGGGGTGATTATATATGCATTATAATCACGATTCAGAATCATGGTTGTATTATGTAACTTCTATTCTGAATAACTATTTTTTATTAAAACTATCATATGAAATTGTAGTTTATATTAAAAACACGATTCATTTCAAGACCGTAATTCTGAATAAATAACTGTTTTATTAAATTATGTCATTTTCCCAGTATCTTTTCAAATAGTGTCATTCCCTTAAAATTTTATCCTAACTATGTCATTTTTCAAAAATTGCTAGGGCTTTAAGCACCTAAAGGAAAGGAAGTGATCCTAATAATAGAGGATAGATTTAGTAAATATGCACGCTTTGTTGCCTTGATGCACCCCTATATTGTTGCTACTGTGGCTAGAACCTACATGGACTAAGTCTATAAGTTGCATGGTTACCAATTATTATTGTTAGTGATTTATGCATATTGAATTGATCCATCTCCTTTAGCTGCCATCCACCCTATGTTTTATATATCTCAATTGAAGAAGCATCTTGGCAATAGAATGGTTGTCTCAGTACTGCCTTACTTCTAAAAGGAAACTCCTTTGCAACCTCGAGCAATTCTGTAGTGTAGAATGACAAAGAGAGGAAATCGAGTTGCACTGTTGTACTTAGTTGTGTTTATCTATGTATCTTTTCTAATGGAAAGGAATTGGATGGGATTATAAAAGGTCCTAGATAAAGATTTTGAGGGTTTTAAGTTCGGTTTGAACTGGATAAGCTCTAATATCTCTCTTTGTTGGGATCTTGCTGGTACTAAAAAAAAAATATTTTTGTTGATCAATTTTAAAGGTTTCTTTTCTATATAAGACATTGACTATTGATCATCTTATCTTTTTTCTCCAGGTTTTTGCTTTTATGTTTCTTTTATTTTCATTGTATTGGTTCTCATATGTTTGTAAGAAGGTTGGTGTCTCTTTCATAGTTTTCAAATTAATTTTCTTTTCTTATTTCTTTTGTTTAGAACCTTTACTTCAGTAAAGGCTTGACCTTTTCTTTGTCATATCGATCTTTTTTTCCGGCTAGCTAAATCTTGATATGTTTTGATTTTTTTTGTTTTTATTTTGATTTCCTAGTCAATAAACATGTTTGTAGATTGGAATTGTTTAAATAGACAGAATAAATCAGATAATATGGTCTGTACTTTGTGTTTCGCTATATGAATAAATCTCTAAGATGGTTTCGATAACTTAGTCTGTTTTAGTTTTTATGTATATAGAATACAACATGTTTCTCTTATAAGGTGTTGTGAAAGGATTCTTCAACTGATTGGGCTTTCTTTGATAATATTTAAATTTTGGGGTTATCTTGTACTATTAAATTCTTTTCTAAATGATTTTTAAAAACACACTTAAAAATATCCGTTAAAAAAAATCCCTCTCTTCTCCCCTGCTCAAAATTTCCCAACACACACCATGACAATTTGCTCAAATAATGAAAGTATAATGGACATGATTATTGTTTCTTTTGCAATAAATGTTATGGGATTCTTACTTGAAGCAGGCCAACAAGTGTTTTTTTTTACAAAACCAACCACTAAACCAAATCTATCACTCACCAATCTCCAATTAGCATTCTTTTTTTAGATTCATGAGTTTAGATTTATTAATGTATAATAAAAGCTTTTATGGGTTTGCTAGTGTTTTAGAAAACAATAAAAATATATTCAGATTTTTCTTCTTTCTTGCTCATGGAGTTGAAAAAGAAAAAACTTGTGATGTAAGTTTCCTTAATTGTCAAGTGTTGATAAAAGTGGCAAAGCTTGGATTTTTCATTAATTGATTGTTGTGGAAGGCAAGATTTTTTTTTATTTTTTCAAATGGTTGCTGTGAATGAAAATGTCATCAAACAAACAAACTAAGATAATCGAATTTTTGGCTGGTGTTTATTGTTGATCATAAGTAAACTAATATGTCAGCTTTGTTTGTCTTTGTGGTTGAAAAATATTTTTGTAAAAATTTAAGATTCTTTTGCTTCATTTTTTTTTTGTAATTTTAGATTGTTGTAATGTGCTGATATTAAAAATAATTTTTTAAAAAATAAAAAATAATTTTATCCATTAGCTTTTGTAAAAACTAATATCTCATTTAAATCTTTTGATTCTTCAATAGCTGCTATCACATAATCAAAATGAAGTGTTAGGTTTTGAAGAATTTTCTCACCAACTAGGAAATTTGTCATCTTTTCTCCATTAGCCTTTCATATGATTAACTAATTTTTATGTTCATGAAAAATACTCTTCGATAGCCTCATTGTCTTTCATTAAGAGAAGCTCAAACTATATCCATAAAGTTTGTAACTTTACCTTGACATTTGTAAGATTTGTATAAAATATCTCAAGCTTCTTTTGTAATTTCTACATGAATGATTTTCTCAAAAATAGATAATTCAACCTTTTATACAACAAAAAAATTGATGTACAACCCAACCCTTTTGCACAGTAAGAGCCAACAACTTCTTATGGTATCCAAACCAGCAACTAAGCAAAAGGTTTTGAAAAATATACCCCAAATATCTGTATATATCCCTTGACAACGAGCCTTGCTTTTTTTTTTTTACAGAACCATCAAGATTTAGATTGGTCCTATAAACCCACTTGACTCTTATAGCTTTCTTGTGTTTAGGTCTATTCACCAATTCCCATGTCTGGTACTTTTTAATTATTTTTAGCTCCACCTTCATTGCATCTATCCATTTTCGATTTGTTACGACTTTATTATATCATATAGGCTTTATTATTCATTACAACTCTGATAAACATCAAAGAGTGATCTAGTTCCTCTCATAGGTTCATCATCCATATCCTCATTCTGCTTTATTGTCCAATTTATCTCTCTTAACATGTGGAATGTAAGAGAAACACACACAAGTAAATGTTTTCATTTAAAAAACTTTGGTTTGTAGTTATATCGTGCTTCAAATGAGGTTCTTTTTTCGCAATGCTTTTGTTGACAACCTGTTTAATAGAAATACTATAGTGTTACTGCCTCAACCTAAAATTTCTTTGGCAACCCTTTATCATGAATCAAACAGTTTTTGATCTCCATTATTATCCTATTTTTCCTCTCCACAACACCATTTTTTTAAGGAGTGTAAGGTGCTGTCAATTGGTGTTCAATGCCTAGAACTTCACAAAACTTGTTAAATTTTCCTGAGAAGTATTCAGTTCCATTGTTAAACCCTATAACCTGCATTTTACATACACTTTAACTATCAACCAAAGCTTTAAACTTCCCTGAGATGTCAGCAACCTTAGATCAAAGCTTCATAAAATAAATCTAGAATATTCTTATATAATCAATCATCAATTAAAGAAATATAAAACTTATTGCCATTTAGTGATGATGTGTTCATAGGTCCCCTAACATTTACGTGTATTAATTGCAGCTTTAGTGTGGCTCCGTAAGCCTTGTTTTGTTGAAAAGAAAAGCTTGATAGTTTACCGTATTGACAAGCAGCACATGTAGGAAGCTTGATTAGTACTTAAAAGTGCATTTTTATCAAGATTTTATTTCATCATTTTGCACTTGAAGTATCAATAACTCCTTAACTAGAGCATGTTTTATAATAACATGTCTAATAATATAAGATACCTTTAATTTATGGTAAATATTCATCTTAAATGCATGCTTATCATATAAATCAAAGGATTGATTGATGAGTTTAACTACTAAAATTGAGAAGACAAAGAGTGGGCTAAGCTTAGAAAAGAGATGCTGGTTCAGTCCAAACTGGAACATCATTCGGTTATTGGATCATAACTGGATCTGTAGAACTTGGATTTAGGTTTGGTTTATATGTATGGAAATCTAAGACATAGGCCTAAAACTTTTATGAAGAGTCCAAGATTTAAAAGTGTTATTTTTTAGTTCAAATGGTAGCAACAACGGAGAAGTCAGAATCTGTCTTGCAGACCAGACATGGTTTAGTGTTCAGACCATATCTCGAGTTCTAGAAGTCCAAATGCATCGATTCTTATTTTGTTGGAAAGCTGAGACAATTTCCTAGAACTTTCATGAAGACTATCTGTTTAAATTCTGATGTTAGCAATGACGTTTTGTTTAGACAAGAAAATAAGGATTGTCATCAAGTCAAGATGTGACCACCTACTCAATAATTAGTCATCAAATCAATAGTTTCGAATTTTGGTCTATAAAAGGAGGCATTTGCGATGCATTTAGGCATCTTGGTTTTCAGATGAAGATCATGCTCTTTATTTCTTTTTTTATATTTTTGTAATGTTTAAGTTTTATTCATGTTATATTTTTCTTAATCTTTTGTTTATACTTTTCATTTCCTTTACTATACTTATGTTTTTATGTTGTTTATTTATATTTCTCTTCTTCATTATATTTAGTTAAGTTTATTATGTTAAAGTGAAAAGGTTACACTAATAATGTAAAAATAAGTATAGTGTAAACTCAATATGGACTTTAATGTTTGATACTAACATGTTTTGTATTTGTTATCTTATTCACTCTTAATGCTTTGCTTGTTAAATGGTTAATCTAGATTTATGTTGTATAACCCTTGGTACAACAAATACTTGATCATTTCATAACCAATTGTATGGTATAACTGACACTTATGTTATGAAAGGAACCTGATTTGTTGTTAATATAAATTGACATCATGAATACCTGACAACATTTACAAGTATTATCATTATTTAAATAAGATAACTAATGTAATCATGTTAACAATTTATAATTCGATTGGAACCTCCTTTGTGTGTGGTTTCCAGTTGAGTAATAAAAAGAGTTTATACTATACTTATTTGAAATACCATTAATAGATCCTCTAACCTTGACAATTATTTTATCCTTATTTAATCCTCACATCAATATCCCATAAAATTCTCATAAACTCTTTCTTTTATTAAATATATATATTATTTGTAATTTATATAGTTCACTTCCCTGTGGTTCGACCCCGGTCTTGCCAGATTATTTATTACTTCGACATTCCTGCACTTGGGATAAGACATTAATCTTTTGATCGTGTCAAAGCTCCTCCTCTAATTTAGGCAAGATTTTAACCAGTTTGTTCTTCTTCATGAAGTGTAAAGCAAGATGATGGAAATACCTCATTCTCTTATGCTAAATCACTAGATTGTTTTCCTTTTTATATACTGCAACTTTTTTTTTTCTATAAATCCAAAGCAAAGCCATTTCCTTTCATTTAGACTCTAAACACTTTTTTGTCTCGTGCATCTTTAATCACATATTTTTTCCTTCAAATAGCACTTTTTATAGCCTTTTTCAAGCAACTGAGTGACACTGAACAAGTTTTGATTAATTTCAAGAACATATAAAACATCACAAATTAATTTTAGAAATATAATTGTTATTACTCCTTTGCCCTTTACTACAATTCATGCTCCATTTCCAATCCTCATTTTAGAAACAACAGTTTTATCAAGCTCTTTAAAGAGCTTTTAATCAAAGGTCATGGAGTTTGTGTAACCATTATCTATGAGCTAACTTTCAATGGAGTTGTTGGTGGCCAAATATGATGTCACAAATATTTGCTCCTTTTTGTTTAAATCCTCAGCAGCTTTGGCTTCACCTTGTTGTTGTTGAGTCTTGCATATCTGTTACATATGACCTAACTGATCACACTTTCTGACATCTTGCATCTGGCCTCTACCAATAATTATTTTTTTTGGATGATTGGTTTTCTTACAATAGGGGCAAGGTGGAAAGACTTGAGTATTATTGTTGCTCACAAAACCTTTCAACTGGTTATAGTTGCACTATTTTTTTCTCTTATTTTTCTACTTCATTGTTGTTTTATGTTTTAACTAAAAATTCCCCTCCACAAATCCTTATTGCCTCCTAAGCCTTGTTTGTTCCTATGCTTGCAGTGAATTTAATAATTTTACCAAGGGAATATTTGACAAATCTTTTGAGTTTTTCAAAGAAGAGATTGTATCCTCAAACTTCTTAGGAATTGTAACTAGGATTTTCTGAACTATTTTAGAATTAGAAAAATCAATATCAAAAAGTCTTACTTTGTTGGCAAGACAAAGAAGTTTATTAGAGTACTCGTTTATTGTTTTTGAATCTTTCATCCTTTTGTATCTCGAATTCTTGAATCAAATTCGACACTTGTATCCCTTTTACCCTTTTATTTTCATCGTATTCTTTCTTAAAAAAATCCCAAATTGCCTTTGTTGTTTTTAGAGTCATGATTTTGGTAAAAAAAAAAAAAGAGGATGAGACAGTTGTAAGCAAACTTGCTTTTGCCTTTGATTTTTGATTTATGCAATTATTGGATCATTTAGTAGAGGTTGAGCTTCATACTCTTGTTCAACAACATTTCATATATCATTAGCATCAAGATAGGCTTTCATTCTGACATCCCACACTTGATAATTTATTCCATCAAACATTGGAGATGAAGTTGTAGTGAATGAAAATTTTTAATTCATATTGGATAGATTATATGTTTGTAGTGTTAGATAATAAGTGTTTAGAGGTTGTGTTTTTTTTTCTCTTTTAATCACACAAGTCCCTCAAGAAAATAACTTTGATACCAATTTATTGGTATTTTTTAAAATGTTGAAGACAACTAAAGACTAATATTTGAATCTGCTGAGAAAACTTAATTTAATTGATCATTGTCCAACAATTTATATATCACAATGGAATCAGATCTGCATACAAAATTGATAGCAAATAAGTTTGTTAAGCAAGGAAATAGAGATAAACATAACAATCATATTGCCTAATTTATTTCTAAAAGATTAGAAACAACAACTATTAAAAATAAAAGTTGGTAACAACTTCATGAGTCATGCTAATCAACAATATCCTTTTCTACCATGAACTATGAATCATTGATATGTACATGACTATTATCGATGTTAAAGTCAAAATAATTTATCTTAAGGATTTTAGCTACAATTCGTTAGAGTTCTACTTTAATAAATAATAAATTAGAAGCTTTTGCTATAGGCAAGACAACTAAAAAGGCGCCTCCCATTTGAAGAGAATAAAAGCTATGTACAGAATAAAGAAACTGTAAAGGATCATCAACAAAAGAATGTCTTGAACATTACAATCTACTTAATAGAGCTAGTTTCATATCCTTATTATTGACATTAATATACACATTGAAGAAATTAATATATATATATATATATATATATATATATATAAGTTTAATAAGGATTGAAGATAATTTCATAGTTCCATATCAATGTTGAAGAGAGAGAATAAGAGTGGATTTCACTAGTTGCTCCTATTGGCTATTGGAATTATGAGAGGTAAATAATTGTTTTTGGTTATTAAATACTTTATAAAAGGGGTTACTTTGTCTCTGATGTTCTTTTTGGTAAACCAAGTAGACCTGGAAAGAGTAGAGGAAGAGTATTTGAAAAAATAAAGAATAGAAAATTAATAGCAGAAGTAAGATTGAGTCACCAAATGACAATTGAAATGACATATGAACCTGATGCAATTTGAGATCAAGTCATACCCCTCCTAGTTATAAGGAGATTTGAAACACTATTGAAAGTAAAATAGATTTTGGTTTTTTTCTAAAAAACAAAGGAATAGGTCTACCAGTTGAGAATCAGTTGACTGGTTAAATCAAATAAATTAGTCGATCAATTCATAAATGATCGATCGATTAAGTTAGCAGAATCATTTTTCCTGTTCAGAATAGGTTTTTCTCTAACTAGTTCAATTCATTTATTATCTAGGACTTTAGGCCTATAAATTGCCTTGTAATCAGAAGAATAGAACATAAGTGTAATAGAGAGAAAATATGTACAGAAAAGAAAACACTTAATGAAACATTCCTTCCTCTTGAACTTTCTTCTTGTTCTTTAGTTTTTCTTATTACATTGTTGTCCATAAACTCCTACCACACTAATTTTCTTCCAATAAATGGTATCAAAACTGTTTTTTTATTTAACATGGCCAATACAAATTTCCCACTTCAATGTCCTCATTTGACAAAAGAACAATTATGAAGCTTAGTGTATTCATGTGAAAGCTTGGCTAGGTTCTCAAGATGTGTGAGAAATGGTTGAAATAGGCTTTGAGAAGCCTATAGAAAAAGTAACGTTGATTTCAGACCAAAAAAAGGTCATGCAAAAGGCATGAAGAAAGAATCAATAAGAACTCATAATCATCCACCAATATTTAGATGATGTCACTTTTGAGATGGTGGCTAATACAGCCACCGCCAAACAAGAATGAGAAGTTTTGCAACAATCAAACCAAGAAGCTGACAATGTCAAAAAGGTACGTCTAAAAACGTTACGAGGTGATTTTGGAAAGCTTCATATGCTTTAATCATAGAGTATTTCAAATTACTTTGCTAAAGTATTGGCTATATGCAATCAAATGAAGAGATATGAGGAGAAAATTGAGAAAACACGTGTGGTAGAAAAAATTATATGCTCTTTGCAAAAGAAGTTTCATTATATGGTGATCACTATTGAAGAACCGCAAATATAGACTTTTTGACAATTTACTGACTTATAGGTAAACTACAAGCCCATGAAGAAATAATCAATAATATTCAATAAAACATGGGTGCACAAGTAATCTTTTCAAAACACTATTCAAAATAGAGGAAAGGTGGTTCTGGATATACCCAAGGAGGTAGAGGACATGGTCAAGGTAGAAGAATAAGTGGAAAAGGCAGATTTATAAGAGAAGGTCAAGGCAGTTTGAACAGGTGAATTTGTCGATTAAATGAAGCAAATCAGTCAACCAGTTCTATTGATAGTGGCAATCTAAACCTAGGCTTGATAAAAAAAAAAGAGTTAAATGTTACATTTTTGAAAAGATATGTCATTATACCAGGGATTGTTGGAATCCAACCAGAAGGGTTGAAGAGAATGTCAATCTTATAGTAGAAGAGGAGAAACAAGTCACCCTATTACTAGTCCATGATGAATAAATACAAGCCAAAGAAAACATGTATCAAGACAATGGTGCCAACAATTACATGTGTAGAGATAAAGACTGGTTTATAGAGTTTGATGAATCGATTAAAGGAAATGTCACCTACGTGGATCATTCAAAGGTTTCCATCAAAGGAGAATGTATGATTTTTTATTAAATTGAAAAATAACAATTGTTAATTTATTGGTGATGTTTATTATATTCCAACTGTGAAAAGCAATATATTAAGTTTGAGATAATTATTAGAGAAGGGTTATAAAATCAAGATGAAAGATCATATTTTGACATTACTTGATACTCAAGGAGCTATGATTGTAAAGGAAACCATGACAAATAATAGAATGTTTTTGCTAAACATAGAGACAGATGTACCTAAATGCTAAAAAACAAGTGTGAAAGATAAGACTTGGCTTTGGCATATGATACTTGGACATGTAAACTTTGATAACTTGAAGATGATGACACGAAAGGAAATGTTAAAGGGTTTACCATATATTATACATCTAAATCAGTTGTGTGAAGGATGTTTAGTGGGCAAACGGTTCCACAAGAGTTGTCAAAAGGAGTCTACATCAAGAGTAAATCAACCCTTACAAAAGATATATGGAGACATATGTGATCCTATTCAACCATGCTCATCTTATAAAAATCTATATTTTTTACTTTTTATTAATGATTATAGTATAAGAACAAATGTGTACTTCTTAAAAGAAAAGTTTAATGTATTTAATTTTTTAAAGAAGTTTAAGGCATTAATTGAAAAGAAAAATATTTATTCTATAGAATCACCTAAGATAAATAAGATGGGTGGATTTTTTTCAAATGAGTTTAATGAGTTTTGTGAATATCATTATATAAAGAGACTCCTAACAATGTCTAGATCACCATAACAAAATGACATGATAGAGAGAAAGAATAGAAACATTCTTAACAGGATGAGAAATATGCTCAAAACAAGAAGATGCCAAAGGAGTTTTGGGATGAAGCTATAGATTGTGTTGTCTACTTGTTAAATAGGTGTCCTAGAAATGTTTAAATGACATGACTTCATAATAAGAATAGAATGGAAGAAAGTCAAGTGCTACTCACTTGAAGATATTTTAAAAGCATTAGGTATATGCATGTAGATGATTAAATAAGTACCAAACTAGATGACAAGAGTAAAAAAATGATCTTTATAGACGATGATAAAAAAATCAAAATGATACAAGCTTGACAACTTAAATGAAGGAAAGATGGTGATTAGGGATGTTGAATTTGATGAAGAATAAAGCATAAGATTGGAAGGTACATGATGGTGAGAAGTATGCCTTTTTACCTTTTTTGATGAAAATGATGAGAAATATGAAGATCATCAAGAACTAATTACATCTCCATAATAACTAATGAACTCAATTTCACCTTTTATCTTCTTCTTCTAATGGAAGATTAAGGCAGCCACCTAGTCCACCAAAAAATATTAGAATTCTAGATCCAAACCACTATGCCTGAAAACCATAGACAACTTTGTATGAAGGGAACAAATTTGGCTCCTCTCTTATGACATGTATCTGTAGGCATTATGACTTGCTTGTTTTTGAAATACATTCCTACATTTGAAAACATTAGGAAGTCAGACATGCTTTTGCTCCACTTCTGTACTATCTGATAATGTTGCATTTGTTCCCTAATCTCAACTTATAAAAAAAGGAAATCACAATTTACGGCAGATTGTCATCTGGTTCGTTATACCAGCACAAGAAGCTCTCGAACTGATCATAAGAACAATGCCCTTGCTTTGATTGTTCTGCTGCAATATGTCCCCAGATTTTACATCATATGTCCATTGAGCTCGGAAATTATTAAAGCAACAGGAGCGGTTACCAGGACAGCTTGTGCTGGGGCTGCATATAATCTGCTGCTATACATGTTGGCCAGCAATGTATGTTTGCTTTTTTCTTCTGTTGATGTTGCGCTCTCTTGGTTTTTCAATGCTATCACTTCGATCATCATCATCACTTTTCTTTTCTAATGCAGGTTTTAGGGACAGCATGGTATTTGCTATCAATCGATAGGTATACGTTGTGCTTTAAATCGAAATGCAGAAAGGAAAATAGTTCTGTCAAAAGCTTGCTCTATTATCTGGATTGTGATTATTTTAATAACGTTGATCGCGAGGCCTGGGCAGATAGTACAGGTGTTTTCAAGAACTGTGATTTATTATTAGAGGCAGACTGGAGAGTTCCACTACCAATGGAGGCAGGACTGGTTTCTTTAATTCTATCATGCTGAAACCTGGGGATTTTTGTGGAGAGGAGCTACTTGCATGGGCTTTGCATCCAAAATCATCCCCCAACATACCATCTTCAACGAGAACAGTTAGGGCTCTAAATGAAGTTGAAGCTTTTGCATTGAGAGCAGAAGATCTCAAGTTCGTTGCCAACCAATTTAGACGCCTCCATAGCAAGAAGCTGCGGCATACATTCCGATTTCATTCACATCATTGGAGGACATGGGCAACCTGCCTCATACAGGCTACTTTGCGTCGGCACAAAAGAAGGATGATGGAAAATAATCTCACAATGTCGGAATCCTTTGCGTTGAATGAGGGAGAGGCTACTGGACTTGAGCAAGAGGACAGGGCCCCCTTTCCAGATAGTTTAAATCCTTCTCAGGCAAAACTGAACCTTGGGGTCACCATATTGGCTTCCAGATTCGCTGCAAACACAAGGAGAGGTGCTCAAAAGAACAAGGATCTTGACATGCCAAAACTACCGAAGCCTGAGGAACCCAACTTCTCAGTTGATACCTACTGTTGAGGCAGCCTAGTATATGATACCTACTTTTGTCTCCATTAATGATCTAATTAGTTTCAGGTACTTGTCAGAGATCATTCCAGAATCCATATGGGGGTGAAGTTGTTTTCTTGTATTGGCCCAGTGGTTGTATATAATCACTAATGTTCTATTAGAGTTTTGATGTTGCCTTCATCAGAGGTGATCAATGAACCATGGAATTTGTTTGCTCTATCTTTCCTTCAAATCAGTCCTTAAATCCATTTGGCAGCACCATTGATTTCATAATACAGTGACTTCAAATTGTATTATTTGTATATTTGACATCATCTTGTTAAGTATAATCAAATATGATCAGATTGTTGCCAGTTCGTACTGTGAGCTAAAAACGTCAAAGTACCAGTTTGTACCCTAAGCCAAAAACTTCGAAATGCCATTTCTAATGGTGACTGATCAATCTGAACAAGTTAATGTAAGGGTTCAGACTTCAGAGCTGCTTGACTGGACTTACTGTTTTCCAACGCATACGTGCTTGTAAAAGGGAACTCGGAAATTTGACTAACCCCTGTTTATTTGCTAGAATAGAGTGATTTTTATAGAAAGTGAATATATGTAAAGTAGATTATTTTTTATTATTTGGTAATTTTATGAAAAATAAATTATAAAATAGTATTTGAACCATGAAAAATTAACTGAAAAATAACTTATAATTTTTTTTTAAGTTTATCTAAAATATATATATATATATATATATATATATATATATATAAACCACTTACAATTAAAAAGAAAGAGAGAGATAAAAAGTATAATTATAAAGGAAAAAAATTATTATATTATATATTTAAATATAGTTTATTTTAAAAATATAAATATACATATAATATAAATATTTTAAATATAATATTATAGACATATAACTTTGTTAAATATTTTTAAAATAAATTTTATTTTTAAAACCTCAAAATAATTTTTTAAAATTAATAAAAAAAAAAGTCAAATTAGTTCATGGTATTACTTGATTGAGAGTTAGATATTTGAGTTTTTATGGCAAAACAAGGAAAGGGAGATTTGTGTTAGTTATTAATGCGTGTAAAGATAGAGAAAGTGTGATAGAATTAATTTAAGGAGAAAAAAGGAAGAAGGAAGACAGGGGAGAGAATCGTGATAATTGGATTAATTTTCTGCATACTTCTATTCAATTACCAATTGGCATTTATAGCCATACATAACAGGAATTAAGAAAACAGAATTAACAAAATAGAATGACAAACAATTAACAAGGAATTAATTACACCACTAATCCATTACTACAGATCACGTTGTCCACTCTGCAGTAATGCATGAATTATCCTACATGAACCCACGTTCCTGAGACAACACTCTAGTCGTGAACTCCCTGCATGAACCCACGTTCTTGTACCCATATTCTGGAGATGCTAGCCACGTTTGATGACTGGCCACGTTTGTATCCATATCATTCCCACCCGCTTAAGAATCATTGTCCACAAGGATGAAGGAAGGATAAGACTTACTGAAACGACACTCGTTCTCCCAAGTTGCATCTTCTGCAGGAGCATTCTTCCATTTGACTACAATTTCAAACTTGGGGTGATAATTTCCCTTACGAATGGTTCTACGATCCAAGATTGCTTCAGGCTCTAGAAGACAAGCAGAGACATCAGAATGCAAGGGAAGTTGCGAGGAAGCCTGAATACCTAACCCGTGATACTTTCGCAGCAAACTGACATGGAACACATTATGGATTTGGGAGCCTACGGGCAATGACAATTTATAGGCAACCGGACCAATTTTGCCAATAATCTGATAGGGACCAAAGAAACGGGGAGAAAGTTTCTGAGATAAGCGTAAGGCCACAGAAGTCTGCCTGTGAGGCTGCAACTTCAAATACATATAATCCCCTACATTAAATGAGATATCGCGCCTGTGTTGATCTGCTTGACACTTCATGCGATTTTGAGCCAGCTGAAGATTATGCCTTAAGTCTTTTAAAATGGCATCACGATCACGTAAGCACCTGGAACATATGTCAACAAGGTTGGAGGTGGAGTTCCATAAACAGCTTCAAAGGGGGTTAATTTGGTGGACGAATGAGTAGCAATGTTGTAACTGTATTCTGCCCATGAAAGTCATTCCACCCACTTTCTTGGTTGATCACCAGTAAAGCAACGGAGATATTGCTCCAAGGTGCGGTTCATTACTTCAGTTTGGCCATCGGATTGCGGGTGATAACTTGAGCTCATGCATAGTTGAGTACCCTGTAATTGGAACAATGCCTGCCAAAAAGAACTAAGAAACACCTTGTCACGATCACTAACAATTGACGTTGGAATTCCATGCAAGCGAACCACATTGGTGATAAAAGCTTTAGCCACGGTTGCAGCAGAAAAAAGGTGTTTTAATGCTACAAAATGAGCATACTTTGTCAAACGGTCAACAACAACCATGATAATAGAATACCCGTTAGAGGATGGCAATCCTTCGATGAAATCCATTGAAATATCAGTCCATATTCTGGTAGGAATTGGCAAAGGTTGAAGCAAGCCTGACGGTTTCATGCAATCGTTCTTGAATCTTTGACAGACATCACATTCTTTCAAGTAGTCTTTAATCATCCCACGCATGCCAGACCAGAGGAAATTGTGTTTAATACGAGCAAGAGTCTTGTGATATCCAAAATGGTCACCGACTGGAGATGAATGACCATAGGCTAATACCTTGGAAATGAAGGGAGAAACGGGATTCAAGAAAACCTTGCCTTTCTTAAACCATACACCATCCCGCAGCTGTAAGGACTGACTGAGTGAAGAAGAGCCCTGCTGCAGTAACTTTTGATAAAAAGGATCTTCAAGGACCTCATGTTGCAGCAAGGACCACCAATCTGCCAAGGGTAAGGAAAGAGACAAAAATTGGAATTCCACGACACGGGATAAGGAGTCTGCACCTTGATTTTCAAGTCCATGTTTATATTCAATCTTGTAATCATAACCAAGCAAGTTTGGCAGCCATCGTGTCTGAGCAGGAGTAGTAATTCGTTGTTCCAACAAATACTTAAGACTCTTTTGTTCTGTGCGAACAGTAAACGTCTTCCCCAGCAAATAAGGATGCCATTTCTTAACAGCTTTGACGATGGCTAGCATTTCCTTTTCATAGGTGGATAATGCCAAGGCTGACCCTTTTAATGTCTCACTAAAATATGCCACTGGTTGATTATTCTGAGTCAGAATGGCACCCAGACCAATTCCACTTGCATCACATTCCACAACAAATTGTTGGGTGAAATCAGGAAGGCGCAAAACAGGTGGTGTCGTTAATGCCTCTTTGAGTTGTTTGAAGGCCTGTTCTGCTGCCGCTGTCTAGTGGAAGCTATCTTTATGCAAGAGCTGTGTTAGAGGAGCTGATATCCCACCAAAGTGACATATAAATTTACGATAATATCCAGCCAACCCGAGGAAGCCACGCATCCCTTTCACAGTTGTTGGTTTCAGCCAATCCAGTACTGCCTGAATTTTCTTAGGATCAACTGATACCCCTTGTGCAGAAATTTGATGCCCCAAGTAGTCCACCTGTAAAACTCCGAAACAGCATTTCTCCGCCTTTGCAAACAAGGAGTTAGTGGACAATATATTAAGTACAGTTTGCAAATGCATAAGGTGTTCTTCCCATGATTTGGAATATACAAGAATATCGTCAAAGAACACCAAGATTCGAAGATGAGGGCGAAAAAGCTCATTCATGAGGCTTTGGAATGTTGTTGGCGCATTGGTGAGGCCAAACGGCATCACTACAAACTCGTAATGACCTTCGTGAGTGCGAAAAGCTGTTTTAGGAACATCTTCCTCGCGTACTCGGATTTGATGATAACCGGAACGCAGATCCAATTTCAAATAAATTTTTGATCCATGAAGTTCATCTAATAATTCATCAATCACCGGAATATGATACTTATCTTTGATTGTAATATCATTCAAAGCACGGTAATCTACAGAGAACCTTCATGCTCCATCTGGTTTCTTCACTAACAAAACAGGAGAGGAAAATGGATTGTTGCTTGGTCTTATCAGTCCAGTCTGTAGCAGCTCTTGCACCATTTTCTCAATTTCAGTTTTCTGATAATAAGGATATCTGTAAGGTCGGACACTTACTGGCACAATTTGTGGTTGTAGTGGAATTTGATGATCATGCGTTCGTGGGGGTGGTAATCCTGTAGGTGCTGCAAAGACTGAAGAATATTTCGCTAAAAATGAGCTAATGTCAAGCGAATAAGAAGGTTTCTGAACATTGCTTGCAGTTGGTGTTATTTGGAAGAAAAAACCAACACCCTGCAAGCCATAAAGTTCCTTCTCAGTCAAGGCTGCGATGCTCGTTGGTTTGATTCCATGGAAAGTATGAGATACACCATCTTCTATGAAAGACATGGTCAGCTTCTTATAATCCATCTCCACAGGACCAAGGGTTTCCAGCCATTGCACTCCAAGCACGAGTTGGCATGCTACCACAGGAAGGATGTAAAAATCAGCAGTGACTGGATAACCTTCAATGTTGATGGTGAGTGCCCGACACTGCCCCACACAATCTATCTTCTCTCGATTAGCCACCATAACTTGAAATTTCTTCTCTCGGTTCACTGGCAAACCAAACTTAGAAACAATAGCTTCATCAATGAAATTGTGAGTACTGCCGCCATCTACCAGCAACATTACCTTCTTATTCTTCAACTGCCCTATGACACGCACAGTTTGTGGATGATTGGTTCCAGTCATGGCATGGAAAGAAATCTCAGGAATGATTTCATTTTCCACTCTAACTGGTCATTAGCCATCTCGTTAGTGCAGGAGTCAGGAGAGTCCCAAATCATAAACAACTGTGGATGTTGGCAACGATGTCCTGGAACAAACTTTTCGTCGCAATAGTAACATAAGCCCTTCTCTTTACGATCTCTGGCCTCTTGATTAGTAATCCTGCGAAAAGGTGTTGATGATGGGTTGGAACTTGAATTAATTCTTTGGCCTTGTGGTGGCCCCAACACTCTAGCCGTGGGGTTAAGTGATGCTTTTGTTATCACTGGAATTGGTCCTGCCCTTATTGGAAGAGGGGCTCTCTTGTGCAACTGATTTCGTTCCTCAATCAACCTCGCCACTCCTACTGTCTCTGCCAGGATATGAGGTTGTTTGATTTTAACATCCAAACGAATCTCATCCCGAAGTCCTGCAATAAAACAACCAATTAAGAAATTTTCCGGCAGACCATCAACTTGATGTGAGAGTCTCTCAAAAGCTTCTTGGTATGCTGCCACCGTTGTGTTTTGTTTAAGACGAGTCAAAGCTTCTGATGGATCTTTATAGTTTGTTGGACCGAACCGTTGTTGTATCGCCTTGGTCAACTCTTCCCACGTTAGCGGCCCGTGAAACTTGGTCAACCACCTATGCCACTGTAAAGCAATGCCCTCTAGATGGAAAGAGGCTAACTGAACCTGCTAGTTTGGCATAATGTTTTGGAATTCAAAATATTGCTCTGCCTTGTAAATCCAACCGATAGGATCATCTCCACCAAATTTTGGAAAGGATAACTTGAGATTGTGATGTTGATGATGATTGGCTGGTTGAGAGTGAGTTGATTGTTGTCGTGAAGACTCTTCATTAGCAAAGGGATTAATTTCAGGTGAATTACTACTGAGGTTGCGGGTAGTACGAAGAGCTTGGAGCTCTGTCAATACTGCTTGAAGTGTAGCATTAACTTGATCGAAACTCGACTCGTGTCGAAGTAGGATTTCATTAACTTCGTTGCGAAACTCCGCATTTGACTTGCCGCGAGTATCCATGATTGAAGTTATGAGAACCTGGCTCTGATACCACTGATAGAATTAATTTAAAGAGAAAAAAGGAAGAAGGAAGACAGGGGAGAGAATCGTGATAATTGGATTAATTTTCTGCATACTTCTATTCAATTACTAATTGGTATTTATAGCCATACATAACAGGAATTAAGAAAACAGAATTAATAAAACAGAATGACAAACAATTAACAAGGAATTAATTACACCACTAATCCATTACTACAGATCACGTTGTCCACTCTGCAATAATGCATGAATTATCCTGCATGAACCCACGTTCCTGAGACAACACTCTAGTCATGAACTCCCTGCTCTAACCCACGTTCTTGTACCCATATTCTGGAGATGTTAGCCACGTTTGATGACTGGCCACATTTGTATCCATATCAAAGTGTTTTTCGGAATGCTTTCCTTGTGAGAAAGGGTTATTTTTGCTTTGGTCGCTTCTTTATGAGAAAAGACATGAAAGTAGTTTTCCAGAGATCACCAAACAAAGAAAATTACTTTCCAGAAAAATAGCTAAACAAGGCCTTAAACATAGAGCTGTTGATGATTTAGAAAACTTGTTATGTCAGATGAATTATCTTCCCGAATGCCACAGAGAAGCTACAAGAATGACTGTAGTGCAAATACCAGGAGCATAGTTCTGGTGGAACGAAAAAACCTTGGCAATCTAAGTCTTCCATTGACTGCAGAAACCAGTAAGGAAATAATGAAGAAGGATTTTCAGTTATCTTCTGTGAAAAAAATTTAAATTGGGAATTCTGGCTGTGAAGTAGCAGCATGTACTAATTACAGCCTAAATCAATAAAAGAAAACGTAAATTACACGGGCAATAAACCTAGATACAACTAGGCAAATTACATATCACCATGCCATCATCCTATAGATGTAATAGCACAGTCATACAGCACAATGACCCTAGTATACAATTTCAAAGATTTGTCTTCCCCATTCTGTCGTCCTTTAATCATACCTGTCAATGTCATAAAACTCTATGTTCTTGTACTTTTGGGATATTATTTCTGCTTGAACTTTTCTTGCAGTGTCTGTTGCACAACCAACAAGAATCAGGACGGAAGTGCCTGCAAATCCTCGAAATGCAGTCAAGTGTGAGATTTGTTCGATCACAGAAGGACCAGCAGCCAGGATAGCCAAAAAGGTAGAACCCAGAACAGATATGCGGCTAAGAACCTGTAGTGTGACCATTTAGTAGAAATACGAAGTCCAAGAATCACAAGAAGCCAATCAAAGCTTAAAGCTAAGACTTAAACTCGACAAATGCAATAATAAAATCTTCTAGCAGCTTCTGCAGACAATCAGGTTTGTGTAGCCCTCTGAAAAGGATTATCTGGATTCCCGTGGCTCTTTTCGAACACTATCGCAAAAGGTAGTTTTAACTACACATTAGACAGCTGCCAGCGTGCTGCCACAAGGAACTTCGGTAGTGTTACTAAACCCAGCCAAGTCTAGTGAAGTCCAGTGGGTCAACATGGTGACCCACCAACCTAACAACTAGACCGGGCCAAGCTTCAAAGCACGATGTGTGGGGGCTGAACCATTGTTGCCCAGCCAACCTGACACGTGCACTTCATGCATTGGTCAACCCACAAATACCTGAATTGGCCTTTTTAAAATAAATATATATATATATATATATATATATATATATATATATATCTCGTAAAAACATCAATTCAATGTTTTTTCTATAAAAATAATAAAATGAAGACTTTTTATTGACCCGGATTAACTCGCATAATTCAAAACCTAGGTCATGGCCCTGGTCAGGTTTAAAAGAGAGACAACAAATAAAATTATTTAGGAGAAATATGTTTTTTCATTGAAATTCTTTTCTAATTCATGTAAATTCTTCTGTTTTGACAACAAAAGTTTTTTTTTTTTTAATAACAGCAAGGTTCATTGAATAAAAAGAAACAAATATAAGAAAAAAGAAGTTTGGAGAAACTATGTTGATTTGAAATAAAAAGGGAAAAACATATAATTTAATAAAAAAATAAACTTTCTAATGCATTTTTTTTTTAATTTTGACAAAAATATGTTTTTTTTTATGAGCATTGTTTTTTAAGCAAAAACTCATTATGATTGTGAAAGCATCCTTCAATTAAAAAATTATAAAAAATCATGAATTGATCATCTTTATATAGTTACATGAAAAAAAAATTAGAATAATAAATTTTTAAAATTATATAAAACAAAGTTACAATAAAAAATTAAGGAAAAAATATTTTACTCTCATTTAATATTAATGAGTAAATTATTCTGAAAATTGTGCATATAGGTCCTATACATAATTATCTATAAAGCAATCAATAATATAATTATAAAAAAGTCATAATCTTCTTAAAAACAACATATTTTATTTATTTATTAGAATAATGTTTTTTTTAATAAAAAGCACCAAAATTTATGTATTTTTTGGGTTTTTTTGTGGCCATAAATAAGTTTATCAAGGCGTTTGAGGTGTTTTATGGATTTTTTGGTCAAAAACAGGTTGAAAATGAGTTTTAAATTGAAATAAAAAAAACCCTCAATTTTCCAGCGACCCCTGTCGCCAGAACTTGCAGAAAGCAGATGACGTGTTGTCTGCTGTTTTTTTTTTTCAAAAAAAAGAAATGGGGCAGATGATAGGTCATTCACCTCTTTAAGAAATAAATAAATAAAAAGAAGGTTTTAGGGGCTATGACTGGGCTAGAAGACCCATGTGCCTAGGCTATTTTTTTTAATACCTAGGCCCACAGTTTTTTTCCTATTGGTTTATAAAAAACAATAATAAAACAAATTATTGAATCCAATTGAGTTAAGAAAACTGAAAAATATATATATAGCATTGTTCCCTGAAGAGTGCTCTATCTCACACCCCCGGTGAAATCAGCAACTATTTTTTTTTCCTTAAATGTAATTTAAATGAAATATAATAGGGGTGTCCAGACATCCATGTCATAAAAGGGACCATTATGATATATAGAAATCATATTCATACAGGTTATTCCACGTAAATGCAAAGTAGTAGCACGGGGGCTGATCACTAAAAGACCAAATCTGCTTCCATTGAACAACCAAAACTCATGAATGAAAATGGCCAAAAGAGTTCATCTATGGTTCAAACTAAACAAATAAAGGAAAAAGGTGAGGTGAGTTTCATTCATTTTGGATGGCAATGATGTAATCTAAAGAACCCAAGCAGCAGGACATTTGTAATTAAATTTCAGATTATGTGATTGCCTACTTCCTATAATAAAAACTAAGATTGTTCAGTAATTGACCATTTTGATGAATACTCCAAGGTCAATTATTTAATGCACAAATTCAAACTCAATCAGATTAGCATGGTCTAGAATTCATGTAACAAATACCTGAGGTTCTAATCATGATAGCATTTCAAGTATGGGGTCCATATATTGATTCAGGGTGTACAGTGCAAACAATAGACAAATTTCATAAGAAAGAAAAGAACTTACTGTTTTAAGAAATGCAGCTGTGCTTTTCCCTGGTCGTACTAGTGGAATTGATGCACCTTGGCGCTTCAGTTGTTCACTCACATCATCAGGGTCTAATTGAAGGAAGGTATAGTAATAGTTGAAGAAGGCTATTAATAGGATATTGGTGGGGAGATAGAAAGAACCTGCAAATATTTATCCAGTTAGCTCAAACTATATTAATCTGTGTTATGCTGACAGAAAACAGAATTTACGAGACGAAAGTTTATTGATGGCACATTCTTTTCTTCTATCTTTTTTCTTGTATTTCATGTCATTACTATCAATAGTTTGGTTCCCTAGATTATACAACACTACAACTCTAAAGTAAAATATGGGGCTGGAAAATAGCCAACCATCCCACCCTACCATAAGGTAACCCTGAATCGGATAACTCAATTACCATACTAAAACAGAAAGGAAGACAGAGTACAGCATCCTACCGTAAACATTGAATTTGTTTGGAGTAAGTAGAGTTGATGCTAAGCATTCAAAAGTATTTGAGCAATTTATGCACCATGACAAGGCCCTCAAATGAGCATAGAGAAAATTAGCTCTCATAACCTTGGTAAGATGATGAAACTTTTAAGCAACTAGGTTTATAATCAATAATTTTGTTAGCACCAACAAACTGTTTCCAATCAACTAACATCCTTTCATGTTTCATCAAACACAACCAACCAAAATAGTAAAATACTCACCCCCTGGGTTCAAAGTCAATGCAGCTTTCTTCAGTGCAGATATCCCAGTGAACCGTGCTAGGGTGCCAGGTAGAGCCAATGATGATGTAGAAAATATAATTGGCATCACCCCAGAACTATTTACCTGCATAATGAAAGCATCATATAAATATAAAGATCAATAGAACCTGAATGGAAAAACATACAACCACAGGAAGCCATCTCATCACAACTCAATAAAAGGAAGGTGCGCATGCTAGACTACATAGCATAGTATGTGCATTGCATGACAAGCTTTTTACAATACAGGATTCTGTATTACAGCGTATGCAGTTGTAATATGCTCAAGCTCATAGCTTAAGGTGGTGAAGATCCTGCATAAATATCACACAACCAAAATATTTGAAAGACAAATTATCAGACTTAACTTCTGAGTGTCAAAGGTAGTCTTATTGTGGTTATAGATTAACATACTATCATCAAACATTATTTAATAATCTTGATGTCTCTAACTGTTAGGGAGTTGGAAAATAAGAGGTCTGTAAGTCGAACTAATGATGCTGAAGTAACAACAAGATCTTTCTGTTTTCCCCTTTCTCTAGAGAGCTAAAACTAATCTGATAGGAAGAGGCTCAAGGTAACCCCAATTTTTCAAATGACATAAGACTTTCCATTGTTAATTTGTGGGGGCAAATTAGAAACATATATGATGCTATTTTTTTTCTTGATGGAAGAAGAGAATTTTACCAAGAAAGATAACAGATATAGAATCAATAAGAAAAATAAGACATTCCCCTGCAAAAACAGGAAATCAAATGAGATTTAACTTGATTGCTGCTGAAAGAGATCCCTAGTGCATGAATTCAACATTGACTGCCTCTCTTTATATACAAGCAATAAAAGCAAGTGGGTAACCCACTAAATTTGTGCTTCCAAAGATCATGTCTCCACATAAGGATAACTCAAACAAATTGTATTCCTCCTTTCCAAAATAAAGCCAGTCTTTTGACCCTTGATCCTCCCAAAGAAAGAGGCATGTCATTTCCCACCATCTTCTATGGACAAATTTTTCTGTTCAGGAATAAAGCCAATCTTTTGGCCCTTTGATCCTCCCATAGAAAGAGGCATGACATTTGCCCTCATCTTCTATGGACAAATTTTGCTGTTCAAGTTGAAGAGGTATTTTATGTATAAATGCTCTCATTTACAGGTATCAAGTTCTATAAGTTTTGGAATTGATAGAAGGAATCCATTTGGGGCACTCTGTTATCAAGATGATCTTTGTGTATGGCAAAACCCATGCAGTTGATACACTTGATAGGCAAAATATCGTATCTAAACCAGGTCAATGGCTACAGCCAGTCATAGATACATGTACATTGGCATAGTTATAACATTGAAACTTGGAGAATTTTTTCTTAATTTTGTATAAGTGTGAGAAATGACTAGTTAATTACTCGTAGGTGAAAATAAAGGTACATGTCAAGAAATTGACCAGCAAGCATTCTGAATAATTAGCAACGAATTAAATCAAAGCTTTCAAACTCAAGAAATAATAATAAAAAAAAAAAACCATGATACATGAAGTATGGAATACAGACCTTAAAGGGTAGATAAGCAGATTTTTGAAGCCCGCCGCCGCTGCTGGTGTACCTTGAGGCATAGTTGAGTGGAATCTTTCTCTCTGCCTCCTGAAATCCTTTGTCCTGGTATTCATTAACATTTTGTTTCTTCCACAAACTCAAGTTTTATTTCAAAAATAGTTAACAATTACCTGGACATACACAATGCCGAGAACTAATAGGAAGAATGAGAAGATAATGGTGCCGAGTCCAACATAATTACCATCCTGAATTGCCTGAGCAGCAGTCTGACCAAAAGATGCCGGCAAGTAGGAAATAATACTTGTAAATATCAAAAGAGATGTGCCATTTCCAAGTTTTAGATCAGAGATCCGTTCTCCGATGTAAGTTGTGAACACAGAGCCAAGTGTCAATAAAGTAACAGATGTTAGAACCCACTGCATGCTAAAGTCATCAACGAAGGGACGAAGGTAAAGAACCTGGCCAATTGCCTGTCATGGAAATCAAAAATACCTTACATCATACTGTAGAATACATTTTCAGGTATTCTGATGAGAACATCAACTGTTTCGGAGCATGATATTTAATGTTCAACACCATCACAGACTGATATGACGCTGCTATATGACAAGTAAATCTAGCGTGCTCCTACTTTGTGCAATTCAGAATGAAAATCAGTTTACACAAAATTGATCCCTTAATTCACAAATTTAACTCTGTGGTTGACAGGAGTACTTGCTATTAAAAAATTTCAGGACATAATAGGGATCGATAATAAAAATATTCCAGAACATGATAGGTGTGTGAATGGTTTTCCTTTTCACATCATAATAAAAAATATAGCCTGAATATATAAGACAATTAAAAATTTTAGCAACAACGAAACTTCAGTGGGTTATTCAATGAATCTAGTTCAAGTTTACATATTATTCAGGCGAATATTTAGCTGGTTACCTGTACTATAGCAAACCCAACTGAAGCATAACGAGTATACTGAAGAATTTTCTTTCTTCCTGCTTCACCTTCTCTTTTCTGAAGATCTTGCAACTTGGGATAAATTTGAGCAAGAAGCTGAAACACAATCTGGGCATTGATAAAGGGAACAATTCCAAGTGAAAATATTCCAAGTCTACCAATGCCTCCCCCGGAAAATGAATCCAAAGTGCTTAATAAGCTATTCTGATCTAAATTTCCAGCAAACGCCTCCCGATTTACCCCACCAAGGGGTATATATATTCCAAGACGGGATACAACTAGAAACCCCAAAAGCTTGAGAAATTTTCCTGGTAGGGGGCCTTTGAAGAAATCACCAAAATCAATGGAACTGTCCTCAATTGCAGCTGCCAAGAGTCAAAGCGTCTACTTAATTGCTAAGAGCTAAGATTATATTTGCAACTTGAATATCATAAGACATTGTGCCAGAAACAGACCTGCAACTCCTCGCTTATCTTTTTTTGTATTTGAAGCGCTCTCAAGTATTGGTGATAAGAAGGCTAGAAGACTTTCCCACGCAGCATTTAGACTGGATGGTACATCTAAATTAATACCCAAGGGATCAAAACTGGAGCTCTCACAGCTGAGGAGAGATTCAAGTCAGCAAGAAAAATAGATATTACAACAACTGAAAAATAATCAATTATAGGAAATGTTAAGTGGGAAAACTTTGAATGGGATGATTTCAAAATGAAAACACACCTACTAAAACCTCGACTCCTTAGAACTTATTGAATTGAAAAGTTCAATGCCCTTAAAACTTGACAGAAAAAGTTGAATTTGCTAAGAGTACTTTTTGCCTGATTTCAAAGAACGATGACAGACACTAGTAGCTGCATCACCTTAGCTTTAGTTTAAGGCATGCAGCGAGCGGTTTTTCAAACAGCACAAGTATGCTACTTAATTTACAAGTAGTAAAACGGGGATTATGGAATCAAGCATGAAAATCAAGCAGAACATATTCAATCATAACAGGGGATGGTACCAAGCCAGTTACAGGGAATTATTTTGAGTTTGAAAGTACTACTTAATTTACAAGTAGTAAAACGGGGATTATGGAATCAAGCATGAAAATCAAGCAGAACATATTCAATCATAACAGGGGATGGTACCAAGCCAGTTACAGGGAATTATTTTGAGTTTGAAAGTACCAAAATAGAAGAAATTTTGAGAACAAATAAAAAGCATTTATAACTATGAATATGAGATGTCAAAATAATTAGATTTAATAAAAAAAAAGACCTTATGTAGTTAGTTAACTTTCCCAGATACAATTAGCAAGATCCAAATCATGAAAGAGGCATCACTCATAAACAGCTAGAAGAAGGTTGTGTATCTTGAAAAATCAAAAGAATTGAGGAAAACTAGAAAAGATTTCACCAAGTAAATGATCTGAAACAGATAGGAACTTAGTTTAAGATGAATCAATTCCTTGCATAGAAGAAGATTATGTCGAAGATGGAACCCCATGATGAGGGCATACAAAATATAGAGCAAAATAGACAAGAACAAGCGCATCAAGCTAAATTTTCCTTAGATCAGAATTTGAAACTCACCTTTATCAATCGTTTTCTTTCTTTCTTCATTAACCCTGTTTAGCATAGGAAGCTTTATGGGGGGGCTTTTAGTCTACCTCTCCATCCAACCAGCTTAACTCGCAAGCTTAACTAATTCACACATATGGAATACCTTGCAATGAAGCTGCTTATTAACTTTGTGGCACCTAAAGTCTAGATTAATTGGGAATACTTTGAACATTTCATTATGAAGTCTTGGCAGATAAACTAGCTTCTCACAAATCAACATCGCACACCAAGTTGAACTGGCACATTGGTTTAGAACAACTTCTAGTTGCTTGTGCCTAAACCTCTCAGAAAGTATCTTCTTCATACAGCTATACCAATCGTCGATTCACTTCCAAGCTTCAATTTAATCGAACACATGCACCTTGTTTTACAATTTGAGTTCTTTTGGTTTCCACCCAGCACCCCTAGTCCAAAAACGAACATTTTTTTTTATTTCCCTTGTGTCTCCTAAATGTCCATTTGATCCACACACAACAGGAGAATCATAACGCAATCAGAAAGACTACCACCAATATGCTCAATAAACCAAGAAAAACACTTTCGAATTATTATTCTTCTAGCCAAACAATGCATGAGACAAACAAATTAACCTAAACAGACACCCAAATACAAACAAAACCCATTTTGGATGAAGTCATGGAAATCAAAATTTAATGAATGAAAAGACAAGATAATAAGAGAATAAAAAAAATAAAAACACAAACGGGGTGTCTCATAAAAAAAATATATATAAAAGAAGTACCTGTTGGAGTTAAGGGTAGAGTTCCATGACTTGGCATTGGGTTTTGGCTGGACAGAGATGCTGGCTCTGCAAACTGAGGTTTTGAGTCTTTGAGAGAATCTTGTGGAATTGAGACGGGAAAGGTTGAAGCTAATGGGCGAGCAAGGACATGCTTCTCTCACAGTTAACAACATTATCTTCTCTTACAAACCACTAATAGTTAGTACAAGTTTTCTAGTTCTCCACAATTAGAACAAGACTAGCTAGTTGGTCGGATAGACATTATGAAAATCTTTTTAACTCATTTAAAGTATTTTTGATATTATAATAGTGATTATTTTTTGAAATATTTTTTTATTTGAAATTGTATTGAAATAATTTTTTTATTATTTTTAAAAAATTTATTTGTAATATTAGTATATTAAAATGATGGAAAAACATAAAAAAAGTAATTTCAAGCAAAAAAATTTATTTATTTTCAATCGTTTTTTTAAAACGCAAAAACAAATATACTCTATTTTTACTCAACATTTTTCTGTTAAAACATTTAATTTTTAGACAAATTATAAAGATTTTGATGAAGATGTAATGAAAAAATATAACAATAATACATTACTCATGTGTTATTATAGAAATTTTTATTGATGTTAATTGAGAATTACATACGCTAATAAATTTTAATGAAAATTATTGATGTTAATTAAAAAAGAAGTTGAAAAGCTTAGATAGATATACATTAAGATATTTTATTTTGCGTTATTTAACGAATTTTAAAAAAAATTATTCTATTATATGGAAATTAATTTATTTTTAATAAGAAAAGTAATAATTTAAATTGTATTTAAATAAAATGATTTGATCATATAAATCCTCCTTTTCTAACTTTTTTCAACAAATAAACATAACTTTTTTGTTCTACATTTTTTATTAAATGAAAATAAAAAAAAAGCCATAAAAAATATAAAAAAAAAATAGCAATTTGAAGTTGAGGTAATAAAAGCATTCTTCAAAGTAAACATTTTTATCACTTAGCATTTTTGGGTCAAAACATTTTTTTTTAGACAAATTATGAAGATTTTGATGTATTAAAAAAAATGTAAAAATACTACACTACTCCTGTGTTGTCATAGAAAACTTTTTGTTAGTGTCATAAAACCCTACCTGACCAAATGAGTCAATCCAAAGATTCTCTAACTCAACTTTTTACTTAACTCGAGTTTCAAATTGAACTATATAAGAGCTAACCTTATATGATCTAATCCACTTGACATGTTCAAATACGACCTAGTTAAAACTTAGATTGATTTAATATATATATATGCAAGATGGTGTCATTTCGATCCTTTCTTTTTATATACTATGAAGATGATGGATCGACTCGGTCAAATCGAGTTAATTTATCAAACTCGCGAACCAAGTCATGGATCAGGTTGGGTTTAATATTTTTTTAAAAAATTATTTTTATTTAATTATATGATAATAAAAATTGATATGTGTAGGAAAGCCACCAAATAAATTTAAAATAAAATTCATCATAAAGGCTATTAAAAAAAGTGTTTACTAATGTTATAAAGGTTACATTAAGTCTATTATAGTTTCATCATCTTTTTCTTTTTCTTTGCCTTTGTGTTCTGGAAAATTACACTTTATATCCTAAACTTTAATAATTTCATAACACTTTATATCCTGCCAAAACAAATGAATAAAAATTGTCATATCAGGGTGGGGGGTAGCATTAAGTCTTTTATAGTTTCATCATTTTTTTTCCTTTTGTGTTATGGATAATTACACTTTATATCCTAAACTTTAATAATTTTATAACACTTTATATCATGCTAAAACAAATAAAAAAAATTGTCATATTATTTGCAGGATTGCTATTATATTTCATTTAATGACTAAAAAGTCCTTACAATAATAACATTACAACTTTTCCATTAAATTTAAAAAACTCTAGCCATCACCCTTACCATTTTCTCTTAAATTTCCAAAATACTTAGTGTGATTTATTATTAAGATTTTCATAGTTATATATAAAAAAAACATAACCCAGAAGTTTACAATCAATAACTACAGAATACAAGTCTCTTGCCATTCTAAAATGAGAACAATGTTAGTATTTAAAGATCATATAATAACCAAAGATTTAGGAGCATTACCTAGATATAATCAAACTAGAAAAAGAAAAGACTTATATCCAGAAAATAGAAAACAAAAACAAGGAGACAGTTATAGTATAAAATTATTTTTTCTATCTAAGGTTTGTTTAAACAATGTAATTTTATTTGAAAACCTTGGTAGTACACTCCATAACACTACTCCTGGTATTCTTACACTCTTTGATCCTTCTTTGTTTCGACTCAAAACCCAAAATTATAGAGAATTTAAAGAGGGTCTTTTTTATGTTTGTTGGGTTGTAAGCAAAAGAGAAAGAAAGTGAGAGGTTTTCTTGATTATGGATTATCTCTCACAATTGAGTTTTAGACACAAAACTCAGCATATCCATGACTTCTATACAAAACTCAGCATAGGTGGTTTTGAATCGAAAGCTGGTTTCGATACAAAAGTGAAGACATTCCATACAAAGGTTTTTAGCTATGATAATAGCAATAACAACACCCAAATATTAACCCATGACTTCTTTTCTTTTCCTTTTTCCCCAAAACTCAACTCCCAAATCAAACATGCATGGAAAATTATTCTCTCACCAAGACCCATATAGATTAAAAAAAAACAACAAAAATATGTTCTCTCACCATGATTCATGTTTGTTAAAAGCATGACCAAGACTTCAAATTTAAATAAAAAACCTCAAATCTTCTCAAATCTCATACCCATGAGAAAAGTAACACATAACTTTTTCAAGATAAAGTATTAATGTTATAACATAAAAACAATACCAAGCCTAATAATTAGAAACAACTTAGATCTCGACACCTTTAAAATCAAATATTAAGAGCTTTGATTTTGGTTAAACTAGATTAGGTTTAGATTTTGTTTAGAAAAGAGATAAGGAAAGAGAGACATAATGAGTTTCGAGAGAGAATTTTTTATTTGTTGTTTATATATGTTTTTGATATATTATATATGATAGGTAGTTTGGTTATTTTGTTTGATTTGAGAATTTTAGTTGACCTGAGATGTGAAGTATGATATTTTCCTTATATGAGGCTCGATGTAATTTTTCCTAAAAAGAATGTTATGACTATTGATCTTTGGGTCATATATTTTTATATAATTTGATGATAACAATCAAATGAAAATGGACTAATATATTCTTGGTTAATAATAAGTTTAAACATGTTTATATGAAGATTATCAATAAGTATGAAGAATTAAGTGAAGAAATCAATCAACAAATCCAAGATGCAAAGCAAGTGAAAACTTAGTTCTTAAGGATTCATTTTAGTACAAATTATGTAAATCTTTATATCTAATTTGATAGCATAAATTAAAGTGAATTCACACACTTTCACATTGCATGCATTATGAGATTGATATGCTTTTAGTTAGTTCAAGATTGATTAGGCTTAAAACTACTAAAACTGGATTTTAAGTTACACCGATCAATCATTTGGCCATACCAAATGAACTGATCAATCGTGTGTTCATCAAGGATGAACACCTCGAAATCTAAGGGAATCGATTGACCGATTGGCTTGACCAATATGAACCGGTAGATTGTTTCATTTGTCAAAGGAACAATAATGGCTATAAAATGACTAGCTTTTGCTAGAAACATACACACACACAAGCTATAAAAATAATTTCAAATCATCAATTTTAAATTATACTCATATTTGTGCATTTAAAACTTTTATATTCTTACAAAAAAGTATAAATTCTCTTACTCATTGCACTTAAACACCTTCATATATTTTAAGTGATATCGAGTGAACTATAGAGATATAAGCTTCAATTGTATTCTTTACTCTTTAAGAGAGTGTGGTTACATTTCAACAAGTATAATCCTTCAAGAGTTTATGTGAAAAACTCTTGGTCATTGGTGAAGTACATCATAAAAGTGAAAAATCTTGAAGAGGGTATTTCTTCAAGTGGTGAAAAAAGGGCTTAGTGGGGGATTCATCAGGGAAATTATAATCTTTGGCTGGATTAGCAAAGAATACAATACTCAAGACTAGTTTGTGCTTGAGATGTGGATGTAGGCTTGCCAAACCACGTTAAAAACCAAGTTTGCAATTTTTATCCCTATACTTTTTACTTTAAGTATTTTAAATATATTGTTGGTTAATTGTGTTAATTGTGCTTAATTGAGTTAATCACAAAATTTATTATTATTAGTGAAATACCTAATTCAAGTCCCCTTAGGTGTTATTATTGCCTTAATCCTAAAACAATAATAAATTTATTTAAAAATAGACTAAAAATCAAATGGTATTTAATAACATAAGATTAAAAAATCTTATTTGATTAACATTAAAAAAAAAGATCAAGTGTCTAGGCCAGGGTGGGTTAGCGCCCTTGACCTATAAAAAAGCCAGGTGTGGGCTTGCAAGTCTAGATATGCACGTTTAGCCATACTTTTTTATTTTTTTCTAAAATGGATGGACGACGCATCATTTGTTCTTTAAAAGAAGAAGAAGAAGAAGAAGTAGGGGACGTGTGTTTGCATCAACAAGTGACATGTCGTCAATTAGTTCAACTAGTTTATCTAAGATTTAGGTTTTTCCCTTTTAATCCAAAACAAACTCATTTTCAACCCTTTTTCCACATTAAAACATTAAAGAAACACCCTATAAAGCTCAATAAACCCATATCTAACCTTAAAATAATATTTAATTGATCAAAAAACTAAAAATCAAATAAAAACAAAACAACATTATCATGCCTCGATCTACTTATTTAGGTGATATTAGGGGTTACAAACTCCAAAATAAAACTTCTCTCATCAAATGGAATCTATGAACACTAAGATCAACCTTTTTAGTTGTCGTAATGTGGACAACCAACAACTTTCTCATTTATTTGCTATTTTTCAATAACTTTCTCTTTTCTCTTTTTAATTCAAGAATTGAGATGCGAAGAAAATAAGGTTTTGGAATAAAATAAAATAAAAATATCAAACTAAAGGGACTGAAAATAAAATTTGAAATACTCTAAAGGAAAAAACAATTTGTTAAAAAGTTGCCTCATTAACAATGTTTTAAAAAACACTTCATTCTTGTCTCTCCATCAATTTTTAGTCTCATCATTTTGTTTTTGCAAGCAATGAAACTGAATTCTTTCTTGCAAAATTAAACATCATCCTAGTGTCATGACATATTTTTGATTAAACAATAATCACATACAAAGTAAACTAAAACAAATAATCAAGTTCAATTTCTAGTCAACGCAATGTTGAAGGATAAAATTGAAAAAAAAATTCAATAAACAAAATGAAAAAAAATAGAAATATTATTACAATCCACAATGTTTCCCCCCACATGCCATGATACCAATGCAGTAAAAATATTACACCTAGGTTTCTTGTTAACTATAAATGAGTTTAATTTTCTTCAAAACTAACATATTTGATATTTTTCTAATTCAATTTTTTTAAAAAAATTAAGATATATTTAATTAATTTATTAAATGTGTTACTCTTTCATTTCTTTCGTCAAAATATAAATTTCATTGAATTAAAATTAAAATTAAAATTAAAGAAGACATTTAAATTTAAATTTATAATTAATCAAGAAATAGAATGATTCTCTTCATGGAAAATAAAATGGGCTAATATTTCATTGTAAATGCCAGAAACATACTATAAAAATTTAACATAAAAGATAAAAATCTAGAATTCAGATCTAAAAAAAAAATTATTCTATGAGTAGACAAACAATTGGCACACTTTTTACTAGTAATCCACTAGTAGTTTTACTACCTTGATCTTCTACTTGATACTTTTTTTTTGTACTGGACAAAAGATTTTAATACAAATTCATTAGAACTCTTTGTAAAACTTTTATTTTAGCAAAGATTTATAGAAGGGATTAGAACACAAAAAACTCTAAGAAATTAAACAATAATATTAAACTGAGAAAATACCAGAAAAAAAAACTATGCAACACTAAATAAATTAGATAAGAAATATAATACACCAAAAACTCTAGCAGAAAAATACTAGATCTAGAATTATTGAAAGAAAACATTAGAAAAAAAAAGGAGAAAACCGCTATTGTAAATGGTGACAATTATAGAAAAATTCATGCGAATGAGAAGGAAAGTAAAGATTGTTACTCTTTCAAATTCCATTGTCCCATAAGAATATAATATAATATTGTCTAGTACTATCAATAAATTTAATTTAATTTAATTCATTAAAATATATATATCCGTAAATACTTCCTATGAAGTCAAAAATATAATTTTCCATAAGTGATAGACCGTAAAAAATAATATATTTTTTTGCAATTAAATTTTAGAAAAAAAATCATTTTTTGAACTCTAAAAAAGTCTAAAAAATTCTATTTTAAAAAATTAAATCTTAATTGAAAGTTTTGTTTATAAAAAGGAAAATAGTTAGACTTTGCTCACAATACAAACAAATCACTATTGTCACAAATATAGCCAATCAAATAAAGAAAATGGAAATTACAAATTGCTATATGAAAAAGTACTTACACTACTTACTCATGATATTCACATAATCTTCCTAATAACATCTAATCCTTTCAACGATGTAAATGCAAAGAAAAAATAGTTAACTTTTGAAATCTAGGCTATACTAAATGGGCCGTGTTATTATGTAGTGGATCCGTTCTTTTTTTTTTTTCATAAGATGTTTAGGTGCATAAGCACATTTCTTAAAAAAAAATATTATAACCCGGGTAATAGTTTTGGCCAACAAAATAATGGTTTTATTTGAATAAGATTAAAAAAAAAAGACAATGATAACAAATAGATAAAAAAAATAATTACTATAAGAAAAAAACATTTATCCTTGAGAATATGGAAGGACAAAACAAGGTAAAAAATAGATAAAAAACCCAGTGTGAGTCAACCTAAACTAGTATGATAGATATGTAATTTAAGTATTAAGAGGCGAGCTAGTCCAGATGAACCTACTAAACCCGTGTCCTAGGTTATGACGTTGGGTCAACCTAATAAATTTTTTTTGAAGAAAGCCATAAAGGTAAATTTTTTTACAAAAAAAAATATCGAACAAAAAAATTGAAAAAGAAAATAAGCTAAGAAAAGAATGCAAACCCTAATTAACTTTTTAAACTCGTGACTTAAATTATCAAATCAAAAGCACAATGCATGGAAAAATCATGAAACTCAATCCTCAAAATATAAAATGCTAAAGGATAAAATTAGATAAAATAATAAATCTCATAAAAAGATTCAAAATAAAAATACCAATGAAAAGATTGAAGGTTAAAATCAAAATAAAAAATAAATTAGAAAACAACAATAAATTTTTGATTAGATAATTAAATTGAATTGAACAATAACCTTAACAAAATGATATTTAAATGTTGGCTTTGTTCGAAGATGATTGTCGATATTTTACAGTAATACCTATGGTCAGTATATCTTTGAAGAGCGTGTTTGACAGTGTGGTTGCGGGTGCTTTTTAAATAACTTTTCGTGTCAAAATGCATGTCAATGATGTTTCTTTATTTTTTAAAAATTATTTTTGACATTAGCACATCAAAACGATCCAAAATATACAAACCATATTAAATTTTAGCAAAAAAAAAATCAATTTTTTTAGGAACACAGCCACAGCCACATTCCCAAACGTTCCCGAAAGCTCAAATGAAGAGAATAAACTAACTTCTCAAGGGTTATTTAAGGCGTTTTGAGGCAAACTAGAAGAATTGTTGTTGATTGCAATTAACGAGTGGTGGTTATTTCAAAATAATGTCTTTGCCTCCTTCAACTATATATTTCTCTTCAACTAGAAATCCTAACTTGCTATGCAAGCTCTAGAAATTGAATTGTTAAAGCATCCATCAACTAAAGAATAATGGTGAATGCCATGGATAAGACGTACTAATCGACCTGATCAACATTTATCTCATGTATTTTTGTATTCATTTTGGATTGGCATACCTCAATTAGGTCTTAGTTCCCATGAACTTGTTGCATGATTAGAATTTCATTATTTGTTATATTTTAATACATGTATATATAACAAATATTGTTTTTCTGGTACAATGTATATAAACATTATCAATACTATCGAGCAAGAATTAATAATAAAAAGTCTTTTATAGGGTTAATAACAATATTTGTATATATAACAAATATTGCTTATGATTTTTTTTGTTTTTTTCAAAACTCAAGTAAATTAATGGCACCAAGCTATATATATATATATAAAGAAAGAAAAAGGACATTCTTATGATTTTGGTAGTGTTTGAACCAAAGAATATAAAACTTAAATATCTCTTCACAAAATGAACCTAAACTCTAGATTTTAGAGGAAAAACAAAACTTAAAATAAGAAGAAAATACTTAAATATTAGGAAAGGAAGAATATATATGATAATATAAAACACTTAAAAACAACTAGCACTTATTTCATCATACGAATAACCAGGAAATAATAATTTCCTAGTATTACCGAGAATGTTATATGACTTAGTTTTTTATTTAAACTTAGATCTTGAAATCTCCAATAAATTAGGTATGATTACTATCATTACACTATTTTATCTTTTAAAAGTTTTAAGCTCATTGAATTATACATGATCTCTTAATAAACTTTTGGATAGCGAATCTACAATATTATCCTGACTTTACATAGTTAATGAAAATAATTTCATTAGAGAGCAAGTGTTTAATTGTATTATGTCTATGACATATATGTCTAGACTTATCATCATATATAGTACTTTGTGCCTTTCCAATTGCTGACTGACTATAACAGTGGACATAAATAGGCGGCACTAGTTTTAGCCAATATAGAATATCCTCTAAGAAATTTTTAATCCATTGGGATTTCTTTTTAGCTTTATCAAGAGTAATAAAATATGATTTTATCACGGATATAGCTATACATATTTGTATGGAGGATTTCCATGGCACAACTGCTCTATAAATTGTGAAGACATATCCATTAGTAGATTTTAAATCTTTAATCCAATTAGTATCACTATATCCTTCTAGTATTGCTGGGTAACTAGTATAGTGTAGCCCATAGTCCATGGTGTACCTTAAGTACTTTTTTATTGCCTTCTGGTGATCCATACTTGGATTACTTGTAAATCTACTCAGTTTATTAATTGAGTACGCAATATCAAGCCTTGTATAATTCATAACATACATTAGACTTCTAATTATTCCATGCCAAAATTGTTAGTTAACATTTTCTTAATAGACTTAATCATGTGATTATTGTTGCCTAAAATTAGCATATTATCCATATAAAGACATATAATGATATAACCTTTATCTATCTTTTTCACATAAACATGTTTATCAACTTCGTTGATTTTAAACTCATTTGACAGCATAACCTTGTTAATTTTTTCATGCCATTGTTTAGGTACTTGTTTCAAACCATATAATGATTTGACAAGCTTACAAACTTTCTTTTCTTATCCATTGACAATAAACCCCTTGAGTTTTTCCATATAAACCTCCTCATCAAAGTCACCATTTAAGAAAACTATTTTAAATCCATTTGATGTATTTCAAGCTTAATAATAGCTGCTATGACTATTAACATTAGTATGAAAGTTATTCTTAACACATGTGAATATATGTCAAAATAGTTCATACCTCTTGATGTCTAAAACCTCTAATAACAAGTCTAGTTTTATATTTATCAATAGTATCATCAACTCAACTTTCATTTTCCTTTAGCAAATCCATTTATGGCCTAATGGTTTACTTCTAAAATGACGATCCACTAGTTTCTATGTAATTATTTATAATGGATTCAATTTCACTATTAATAGAAAGCTTTTAAATAAGACACTTTCTTGGAGTAGCACTACAACATTTAACAGTTTTATCGATGGAATTTTTATGTCGGCGTAAGATTACCATTCCATCGATGTAAATTTTACCGACTAATTCCCCGACAGAATACATCTGTCAGAATAATGTTCGTCGATAATTCGATGATCTGTCACTAATTCTATTGATAAAAAAAATAAAAACTGATTGTTTTATAGATGAAATATGCGTGTAAAAAAAATTCTTGTTGGAAATATGCCGACAAAATCATTCTGTCAGTATATTTCCATTGGAGTTGTAATTTTTTTCAAACTCTCTAGAATATACTGACGAAATGATTTCGTTTGTATTCCTATTGGTAAATCACAGATGGAATAATGATGTCGATGGTTGTGGTATATACAATAAATATTTTACAACTCTCTGGAAAATACCAACAGATTTATTTCACCTGTAATTTCATCCGTGATAATTAAAAAATATTTTAAAAAATAAAATTACACAGAATAATTAATATAAATTTTATAAAATAATAAAAAAAGGAAATAATTCAACAAATAAAATTGTATAAAATTGAAATATGTAAAAATAAAATTGAATAATAAAAAATCCAAATATTCATTACAATTTTATTTTAAATTAGAACAATGGAGGTGTTGGAGGAGGAAGAGGTTGGTTGTTCCCGGGACCATATAGCCAACAAGGGGGCACACACGTACCATCCATCTATGATCTCATATCCATGATCATCTGGCAGAGTTGTTCATAATCCGCTGAGAGTTGCTGATATTGCTTAGTGAGATGAGTCGTCTGTTGTTTCAAGGCAACAATGTCAGACTAGGTGCTCGATATTGATTGGGAGCTCCCAATGGTTGAGACATTACGGGTCGCTCATAAGTTTTCGGTTGTAGTGTTAGAGAGTCCGTACACCTGATTTTTATCGGGTCCACTAGATGATCTTGCCTCCATCCACAAATTCGGGTGGGTCGAATGATAGTTCCCATATCTCTCCCTTAATCGACTATTATATATCTCCTGAAAATTAAAAAAGAAATCATCATATTCAACTCAAGAAAATAATAAATTATGAAATATAATGGTTGAACGAACATACCATGAGGTGTTAAGTGCAATTGTCGATGAACTATTGCACCCCCCTTTGGTTGTCTTCACTCTGCACATGTGTCTCTACAAACAGCTTCGTTGGGTTCGGCTCACGTCCAAGAGACGTAGCCTGTAATAAAAAAAAATATTGCAAGTTAAATATATTTATAAATAACAACAAATTAATTAATGATAGATTTCATTAAAATTAATTTTATCATCTGCTTCGCATGTGTAATGAACGAAACGGAGCCGCCAGTGTGTGTGGTCATCGAATCATGAATTTGCCGGTTCTGGTTGTCGGCACCAAACTGTGAGCATCGTGTGAACCACTCAAACATCACATGCTGGATATATTACGCCCATATATCCTCTGGGATGTATGGGGGCCTGAAACCCCTCCACACCACCATGTCATTACAACCTTATAGATAGTTATCTCTTGTGTATTTTTTGGTTTTTTTTCTGTGCTTCATACCAAAAGTCATGCAACCTACTTTCATCAATGAATTTTATATGAGTTAATAACAAATTCAATTTTAAAATATATTTTTTTTAAAAAAATATTGTATCGTTTTCGATGTTACCTAGTTGCTGTGTGATTGCCCTACACCCTCCTCGCAACATTGTCATGAGCATTATCTCACTCGAATATGTTCTGTGTATAAATCATTTATTAAAAATAAATCAATAATTTTAATATAACATAAAAAATAAATAAAATTTAAAATTAACACTAACCTCAAATCTTCGAAACCGTGCATCGATTAAGGTCTCCAATCAGGATGTCTCGAAACCTGACTCCATTGAAATAATGGAATCTTCATCGATGATTTAAATGTCGGGGTTATTATTCAAGCAACCTCAATGTTTGTGAACTTGAAAATAAATAAAATTAATGAAATATTAGTTACTTGTTCATAAATTACGTTATAAGTAAAAAAAAAAAAACAAAACAAAACAAACTTACATTAAAAGGTTGTCCTTCCAATGTGCCTCATACTTGTTGGTGAATTGACCCTACTGTGAAGACACACAGCCCCTGCACTGTGGAACTGCGCTAGAAGAGGTAGTGTCGTGAGTCACCGTAGGTGCCTCTTCTTGGTCGGCACTTAAAGACACGTCATCCTCGCTACTATAAGAACTAGCTGTGAGCTAACGACGTGCTATTGATTACGCATCTACACAAATTTGATGAATAATTACATAATCAAATTCGATTATTTTAGAAAAATTCGGCAGCACCTCCCCTATACTGGAGGCTACCCAAAATTTTCAAACCTGCAAATTTTGACAATATATATGCCACAAACTTGTTGACTTTATTTTATTTATAGTAGAAATTTTCAAAATGATAATAAAATGTTTCTAGCTGTAAAATACATAAAAAATTATATATATATATATATATATATAACCTAACATCTATACAAATTTATCAATAATATAAAGAAAAAAAATAAAATGTAATTCTATATATTCAACTCACATCTATACAAATTTAACAATAACAATTAAAATTCATTGAAATAATCAAACACTCTATTATGCAATATATACAATAAAATTGAGATAAAACAATTAAATTTAATCTTATATATTCAATTAACTTATATACGGTAAATTCAACAATAACAATTAAAATTCAATAAAATAATCAATTATTATTGCAATAAAAACAATAAAATACACAACAAATTAAAAAAAACTATAGACTTTAGGAATGAAAAATGTTACCTTGAAAGTGTGTTTAGTTTTAGACTTTATGTATGTACAATACAAAAAAAAAACAAAAAAAAAAGAAACAAAAAATATATTGTTAATAAAACAAAGAAAAGACGAAAAATAGAAAATCATTAAGTAAATTGAATCACAATACTTACATTTTAAATTTTAAAGATAAAGATAGAACCACGAATACAGATTAAAAGCAAAAACAAATAGAGAGATTTTAGATTGAAAACGAAAAAAATAAACTGAAAGGGCTCTCTTTATACCGTGTTTTTTTCCGACAGAATCACCAACGGACTATTAAATAATATTATTTTTAATTAATTCATCGATGATTACGTTAGTGAATTCACTTTAAATTTTTCATTTCGCACTAATTTTTTTAAAAAAACCCTCTATAATTTTCACAGTCCGTCGGTAATTCTGCTGGTAATGTGAAATAAGTACACGCGGTTAAAGATGCATTAATTACCCGCGCTTTGAAATTCGAATTCCATCGGTGATTCAGAGGACTTCACTGACATAAGAGGTGAACAATTCCCATCACCTCTAGAAAATACCGACAGAATGATTCCGTCTAAGTTGACGTTAGTGATTGTGGCATATGCAATAAATATTTTACAACTCTCTGAAAAATACCGATGGTATAATTCTGTTTGTAAATCCATTCGTGATGTGCACAGTGCATGATAGATTGTGTCTATATTGCCTATCTATCCTCTCTGCAAACACTTCAATTGAAAACTGTCAGCACAACCCAATAACAACAATGAACATAACAATTATAAAATAAATATTTCTTGATACAAAATTTCATCTATAATACTACATTATAAAAAATTCCTTTACACTTTCGTGTTCTAATACTTAGTCAAAATTTTCTTATTCTTCTTCAATTGAATCATCCTTAGCTCCATAACAATCGTTAATGTTAATATCATCATCATCTTCCTTGACTTGTGCTTGTTCGCCGGAGCTCAGAACAACATTCAACTCCTTTACATCAACATCAACAAGACTATCGTCGAAGATGCAAAAATTTGAATTTTCTTCTAAGTTAATTGATTAAGCAACTTGATATGGTTCAACCAACTAACTAACTTGAAAGACATCATCTCCCACAATTGTGTCTTTATTCTCATCATAAACAACCTCGACACAACCTCTAGGTTTTGTTTTTAAAACGAATAACCAATCAACTCTTGATCAGTCCATTCTAAAAGAAGGGGTATATGTGTAATAAACTTGTTGGCATTACTTTGCGAAAACAAAGACATCGTTTACGTTTCAGAGTCTAGCTTTTGAGTTCATTTCAATCATACCAATAGCATTTGATAAAAACACTATTATGCTCGCTATGATATTTTTATTTGACAACCTCTTCTAATTTACTGTAATAGTCAACTTCAAACTCATTACAAGTCAATCTCTTAACACAAACACCGTTGTTATATGTCTTTCTTTCATTCCCTTATTCTTCAGTATGAAACACATATCCATTATCAAAATACTCGTTGTAGCACTTAACTTTTCTTTTAGGACCCAGGTTCAGTAAAGATAATGAAACACTAGCACTCTTTCCCATTTGATAAACCTTGTATATCAAGTACAACAATGAACAGTAAACAAGAATTTTGTAATGAAATACAGTAACTTGCAAAAGATAATGAGTTTGTGATAGAACTTACATGTGTTTTGAACCACATGACAAATTGGTCATCTTGTAATAGAAAGATTTGAGATTCGGTCAGTTATGAGTTATTAGACAGTAAATATTGTCGATGTTGCCTAAAAGGTTTTCAAAAATATATGAGTTTATAATATTATAATACATAAATAGTATATTTATAACAAAGTTTAAGTAGTGCATATGCTTATTGAATAAAAGGTCTCAGCTCATCACAATTAAATATAACATAATTGTATGCTTGTTTGAACTTTATTTCAAACAAATATCTTCCCATTATGACATTTTTAGGTGTGGGTCATTCAGGATTGAAGAATATTGGCAAGTTCCCACTAGAAAGCACTTCACCACCACTATCATGCCGTGGAACACAGTTGATTCTCATTCTCAAATGAGGTCGAAATAGTACGAGATAAATGTTGAGATCTTCTTAATAATATAGGCCTCACATATTGAAGCCTCAACATGTGCCTTGTTCTTAACCTTTTCTTAAGATTGAACAAGTATTTGCATGGAATTAAACAAATATTTTCAATTATGAAAAGTAATGAAAATACTTTACGAATTACATTGCATCTGTAATATCTAACCTCTCGAATGGATACATCCATCTATACTGGATTGGTCCTCCAACTTTTGCCTCATACGATAAATATATGGGTAGATGCTCCATCGAATAAAAAATGATGGAGAGAATACCATCTCAAGTTTGCATATTATCTCGACGATATTCATTTCAAGTCTCTCAATGTGATGTGTTTGTAACTTGTTAAAGCATATATCTCTGTAACTTGCTAGAGCATATATCTCTAAAGAAATGACTGATCTCTGTGCGTGCATCCAATATCTCATTTGACAACAAATCACAATAAGCTAATGGAATGAGTGTTTGCATAAACACGTGATAGTCATGGCTCTTCATTCCATACAATCTGCATTCCTCTAAATTAACCAACCTTGATATGTTTGCGACATGTCCATCAGGAAAACACAGGCTCTTAAGCCGTTGGTAGACTAGCAGTTGTGCATTTTTCTCTAACACGAAGCTCTCTCTGGGTTTTGCGACCGTGATCCATCAAAAACCAACTCTATATTTTTACAGTTATAGAATAATACTATATCCATTATAGCCTTGATGATGTTCTTTGTCTTCTCATTCACATCCATGATGGTGTTGAAAATTTTCTCAATGTGCATGATGTCAAGGTTATGGCGGAGAAGATTGGTCTTTCAATAAAGAAGCTTTTAGAAAATACTTCGCTTTACCTAGTTGCGGGTCAAACCAAAACCATATTGGAAACCAAACACAATGTCACCGTACTCTAATACAACGTCAAGCAATTCTTCACTAGAAAGACGTGGGGGTGCAACATCCTTTTTAACTTTGCTAACAAAGAAATCATTTATGTTCTTTCTATACCTATGATTCGTTGGCAAAGATATTAATGGCAGTAAAAAAAGAAGTTTTACCTCCATTTGTTAGCATGAATTCCTTGTTGTTTTCCATGCAGTATGAACATGCTAGTTTTCCATACATGCTCCAACCAGAAACCATTCCATAAGCTAGAAAATCATTAATAGTCCACATCAAAGTTGCCCTTATAAGAAAATTCTGTTTTGTCGATATATCATAATTTATAGCCCTAGAGGACCATAACTACATCAACTCATCAATCAACGGTCGAAGACAAACATCAATTACATCAACTTATATATCAAATTTTCGGCTTGGACTATTTGGACCAGGTATCACTGTAGATATAAACATGAACTTCGACCTCATACACATCCCCGCTGGCAAGTTCTAAACTGTGACTATAACCGGCCAACAGAAATAAGGAGTAGCAAATGACCCAAATGGGTTGAATCCATCTGTACACAACCTAAAATGCATGTTTCTTGATTCAACTAAAAAATAAGGATGCACACTATTAAAGTGTTTTCATGCTTCGCCATCATAAGAATGCACCATCACTTCATCAACCACATCATGTGATTGATGCCATGTCATGTGCTCAATAATCTTTGGTGACATAAATAACCTCTACAATCTAGGTGTGATTGGGAAATATCTAAGTTTTTTATATGCCATGAGAGTCTTTCCCATGCCAGTTCTAGGTTTGTAATGGGAATGCCCACATGTCATGCACTCGGTCAGCTTAACATTTTCAAAGTAATAAAACATGAATAAGTTAGGGCGCATGTCAATTTTCTAATATCCTAAACCGAGGGGTTTCAACATGGACTTAGCAGTATAAAAGTTCTCTTTCAGCCTGTTCCCTTCAGGTAAAATGTTTCTCTCTCATTCAATAATTCTATCATATCTCACTCACCTTATAATCCAACTTGATGGTGAAAACCTGTGCAACGACCAATAATTTATTATGATTCATATAGCCATCCCATACTAGTTCATCATAATCTTTCAACAAATCAAAAAATATGTTCGTGTTTGTATTAGGTTCTTCTTCTATGATTGAACATTGACTAGCATTACCTTGATTCATTCTCATTGCATCCATTACCATATTCCTGTAAGGATTACTGTTGTCATTTACAACTCCATGCACGTTGCTAGCACTAGAAGTTGACCCAACCATCCTTTCTACCATGCTCTCATTACGAACAGTTCTCCATGTGCATACCAATCCTCCATGAACCCTTTGTGTAAAAGATGCATCGTTATAATATCTAGATGCATAAGCTTTTTATTTTTACACTTCTTGCATGAACACCAAATATCACTTCCATTAAAATTTCTCGGAATAGATGTTGTGAAATTAATAAGATCCTAAACCTTATTACAATAATCCATCTTCTGCAATCCTTAGAGTGAATCTCGATACATCCATGAATGATCATTTATAACTTCTATCGAACCTCTATAAAATAATGATGACAACGTGTATTAATTAATTACGTGAAGTAAATAAATTTGTAAAAATATTGATTTAACTCAAGATTATCCAACTTACTTTAAAACTTCTCTTAAATATTCATTATCAATTATCAATGTACATACAAATTTATACATATAAATTTACGGAAATTACAACTCAACAATAACATTGATAAAAATTAAAACGGACTCGTTAAACAAGTTATTATTTATTTAATCACAACACACCTAATTAGGTAATTTGACATAAGTTTCAACAATTTATAAATAAATACAATTTTATAAAATCTAAAACAAACCATAACAGATATAAAATTATACATTCATATTACAAGTTTGTTTGAGAAAAAATAATAAAACATGTATATACCCTAACAAAATACATATACTAAAAAAACATTCAATAATAATAAAATTGACTTTTTAATTTTAAAATTAGAAAAGATAGATTTACTTACAAAAAATGACAAAATTCACAATAAATCAGGACACAGATGTTGTGACTACAAAAAATAAAGAAGGATGATTTGTGTTGAGAAGCAAGGGATGTCTTGAGGGGTGGTTCTTTGCAGTTTGGGGGGGGGGGGAGTTTGTTTAGATGTAGGGATGGGGAAGAAGAAGGAGAATTAGGGGAGGGGAGGGGAGGTAACGTGTGTTGTGATATATTAATGTTTATCGATGGAATCACCAATTAAATATTTCCGTCTATGATTTCGACGACAATTGTAAACCCTGAGGAAAAATAAAGGTTGCTTAGATTGCAAACTAACTACATGAGAAATAAAAGTGAAGAAATTCATGCATATGGTTAAATAAAAACAGGAATTCAGAAATTTTTGGATATAAGTTCCTAGATAAAATATTTCGAGACATTATAAATCAACCCAAAAATGTTGAGGGTTGGATTAAATTAAAGAACATAAACTAAACTAAAAGTTGTGGGGTGAAATTATAAGAAATTAAAAGAGGTATAACTTAATTATAAGAAGAAGAAAAAAGATGTAGGGGCCTAAATGCAAATAAAAAAAATTATAGGGCATAAATACTCCTATTCTCATCAAAATCTGCAGAAATCATAAAGAAAGAAAAGAGGGAGTTTTTGTATTCATTCTTGCAAAATCAAGAGAGAAACACCAAAATTTCAAGAGAACCATCCAAGATTACGGGTTTATAGATGGAATGAACACTTGTGGGCAAGGGATTAACAAGGAAATTAAACAAGAAGAAAAGGTGGAGGGCTGGCTATCATTAGATAAGAAAGGAGGGAGTTGAAAAATATTCAACTGGTTGAAGATCAAAACCTTAATTTGTACCAGGTAAGGTGTTCTAAACATGATCTTATAAGCCATTTCAAATTCGATAATGAATTGATGCCTTGATGTGAATTATAGATTAGGGTTCTTAGACTTGAATTAGGGGAAAGTATGTATTGTTAAAATTAAGTTAATTTATGTGTGATATGTGATTGGGGACGTGAAATCATGATAATTTACCCAGAAAATGTAGTTTGTGAAAGTTATGTGTGAAGGGAAAGGGGGTGATGAATCTGGACAGACTCGTCTCCTGACTTTCAGTAAGATTTTGGATAGGAGGATGAGGGAATTAGAACTGGGTTCTCCTTAATTGATAGAACTTGTAGCCTCATGTCTTAGCTTTCCAACGAGACTAATCTCGCTTGAATCAAAGTTCTATAACTCCAGATATAGTTAAAAATCCGAGGAGAGGTCAGACAGTAATAGTTCAAAAACAAGATAGTAACAATTGGACAATAACATTTCAAATATAAAAAAAGAAATGACAACTGGAGTTGGACAAAGAATGACAATATTAATGAGTGAAATGAGAAAAACATAAAATATTAAGAAATGACTGAAAGAAAGACTTGTTGGTTGTTGATATGGTTATTATAAAACATATCCTTGAGTGAGGAAAATTTATGAGATAAACTTGTGATTTGCAGGAGGGACCATAGGCGTGGTTCAACAGTAGCAGCAGGGAGCACGAGTAGAGCTTCTATCGCAGGTAGGTGATCCACACCTATACTTTCTAGTTACATTCTATAATTTAATATGTTATTGATGTGAGAAGTGAATTACCAAATGATAGATATTAGAAGAAAGGAGGAAGAGTTTGCATAATGATGCTGATATTTTGGATATTATTCTGAATGTATGTGTATTCAAGATGAACGGTTGTTGTGTAAATTGCTAAGTGATGAAATTATCGTTGACAAAGAAATATGAGAAGTGTGATTTGGGGCGTGAATTAACATACATTTAATGTATGTTAGGATCCTGGATAAGGGGATCGCCATGTTTGGACTAACATACATTTAGTGTATGTTAGGATCCTGGATAAGGGGATCAATTATGTATTGGCTAACATGCATTTAGTGTATGTTAGGATCCCGGGTAAGGAGATCAAGATGTATTGACTAGCATACATTTAGTGTATGTAAGGATCCTAAATAAGGGGATCAATCATGTATTGGATAGCATACAGTTAGTGTATGTTAGGATCCCGAGTAAAGGGACCAAAATGTATTGTCTAACATATATTTAGTTGTATGTTAGGATCCCAGATAAAAAGATCAATCATGTATTGGCTAGCATACATTTAGTGTATGTTAGGATCCCAGGAAAGGGATCAAGATGTATTGACTAGCATACATTTAATGTATGTTAGGATTCCTGGTAAAGGGATCACCATGTATTGACTAACATATATTTAGTATATGTTAGGATCCCGGGTAAGGGGATCATCTTGCATCCACTCCTACGGGGTGATGATAATAACAATGAAATTGGTATCGGTAATGTGTTAAGCGGAAATAATCATGGGTGGTTTTATGAGATTTTGAATGGAGGTTAATAATGGAAGATGAAGTGGTTTTTAGTAGTTAAAGGAGAAACAGTCTCCAATGAAAACCAAAAGGGAGAAGTGAATAAAATATGAATGCATGTTTGCCTTTTTAAATTGCTAGATATTTTTATTGATATATTATTTTGATATTCATATTTTAATAATATATATTTTGTTTTCAGGATCATCGTATGCACCACAGGAGTAGATTCTAGCTTAGGTTCACTTTTTGTAATTTAGGTTCTAGGGAGTGTACCCTTGTATTTTGTGATAATACAACTTTTATTTAACTCAATTTGTATAATTGATGATTAAACTTGAATAGATGAATGTAATTCTGTAGTTTGTATAACTATATTCCATGTATGTTGTTTATATCTTTATCCATCCATAATGATGAGATGTGGTATATTAAAAGTGTACATAGGTCGTATGTCGATAACTTGGGACCTCCCAGTATAGGGGAGACTCTGTTGAAATTTCGGTAGACCTTAATACAAATACCATGAATATATATATATATATATATATATATATATATATATATATATATATATATATATTAGTCACTCCATTTATCAGTTAACATGAGATCGTTGCTTTATCCCAGATATAAGGATGTTACAGCAATTCTGCTGGTGAAGTGGACACTTCACTGTATGGAGATCCCGGTTTGAATCCTTTTGTAATTCCGTCGGTAAAATCATCCACAAAAACTTCCACGTCATTGCACTGCTTTGTTTTTTGAAATTCCTTATATTCTATCTGTAATTCTGTCAGTATATACTGACATAATAATTCTGTCGGTATATACTGATGGTGTTAGCGATGGATTTATATCGGTTGGTAAATATCATCGCAAATTACTGACAGAAACATTTCATCGATAATTCCGTTGGTATTCGTTGAATTTCTAGTAGTGTAGGTTCAAGGTTCATTTTCTAACAAGTATATTAAAAAATCAGGACCAAATGTTTTGGTCATTTTTGCCTTTTTACTTTTTATAAGATCAATTTCATCATTTTCTGATTCATGATGATCACTTGAGCTAGCCTCAATCTTTATCTTAAGTAAATGATTTTCTTGTACTTCCTTCGATAGAAACACACCCTTAAATAATATGATATTTCTTGATTTTATAATAGTATTAGGATGAATATCCTCAATACTTGACATGTGTATAAGAAATTGATATGGAATACTATTATATGCATATTTGATAAATACACAATCTCTAGTCTTAGATCATATCTTGACCTTTTTAAGATCAAGTATTGATACCTTTGTAAGACACCCTTATCCTTTAAGGTATTTGTAGGAAGGTCTTCTACTTTTTTACAATTCATATGGTATCTTTTCTAACTTTTTATGGTGTAATTTATTAAGTATATAATTAACAGTTAAAATTGCCTCCCCTCATAAGTTCTAAGGTGCTCTTGAACTTATCAACATAGTATTCATCATTTCTTTTAATATTTGGTTTTTATATTTCGTAACGTCATTTCATTTTGGTGAATAAGGATCAATAGTTTGATAGATAATACCATTTTGAAAACAAGATTCACCAGTTGGTGCTTAATATTCTCCACCTCTATCACTTCTTATTACTTTTATATTTTTATTAAGTTGATTTTTAACTTTATTCTTGTGATGTTTAAGCATTTCAAGAGCTTCATCTTTGCTTCTAATCAAATAAGTATAATAATGTCTTATGCAATCATCTATAAAAGTAATATAATAATTTTTTCATCTCTAGTTTACACAAACTTTAAATCACCAATATCTGAGTGAATTAAGTCTAAAGGTTCTAAAGGTTCACTGTTTCTTTCATTTGTTTGAAAATAAAGTTTTATAAATTTTGATTCTACATAAGTTTCAAACTTGATATGGGTGAGAAGCTTTTTAAATGTCATCTTCAATATGACCTTTCCAATATCTAACTCTTTAGAGGTTGATGAGTTTTCTATATATAGGTTTTCTCCATCCACTTTTTTGTAAGTTTAAAACATTCTCTTCTTAGCACATATATGTCTCATAACACTAGTGTCAACCTATCACTGCTTAGGATTGTTGATAAGGTTGACTTTAGAAACAACATATGACATGTTCATTTCTAAAACTTCATTAGTGAGATGGTTAATCTTGGTGACATTGACTTGAGCATTCCTTTTCTCAGGGTTTCCTTGATGACCTTTATTTCTATAATCTTTGGTTAGATGTCCAGTTTTGTTGTAGATAAAGCACTTGTTATTGAATTTCTTGGCAATTCCTTTTCTTTTCATAATAAGCTTTTTCTTTTGATTTTTATTATGGGACTTCACTCTTATTCCATAACATTTGCTTTTAGGGCACCAAAAGAGTTGACTCTCTTTTTGGACAACTTATTGTTATCTTCTATTTTCAACCTTAAAATAAGGTCTTCTATTCCCATCTCCCTACACTTATACTTAAGATAGTTATTAAAATCTTTTCAATATGATGATAATTTTTCAATAATTCCAGAACAAGAATGACTCACTTAAAGATATACCTTAAACATGTATATCATGCAATATGAGTTGAAACTCTTAAACTTGGCTCATTATGATCATTGGATTAACCATATTGAAATCTAGAAATTTACCAACTATGAGTTTTATTTTTTTTAGCATATTCAACTCTGTACTTTTTGTGTAAAGCTTCCCATAATACTTTTGCATTATTGATTGAACTATAACATCATAATGAGTATTATCCAACCTATTCAAGATGTAATTCTTATACATGAGATCAATATGATTCAATGCATCTACAACCACCATAGTAGTAGAGTCAGATTTTTTTTCCTGGAGATTTTAGTGCTTTCTCAGTCAATAACTTTGACAAGTTCAAGGTAGTCACATAAAATAACATCTTTTATTGCAACCTCTTAAAGTTTAATCCATTAAAATTTTCATGTTTCTCACCACGCACAATAAAAGGTGATGGTGGAATCCTTACTACCGAAATAGTACTTGTTAAAGCAACATTGGATAGCACAACCAAATCTTAAATAGAAGATGTGATATAATCTATAAAAAACAATAGTCAATAATATTATAAATAAATATTTGATCTCCAAAATAATAATAAAAAACTTCTAATAAAGCAACTTAATAAATAAAAATAAGTAAACTATGTAAGATAAAAACAACAATCATTGCCTTTCTTGAGTTATTTTGCTGAGCCCTATTTTGTTCATTGTGATTTGTTCAATTATCATCATTTCACTTATAATTTTTTTAATAAAGCAACTTAATAAATAAAAATAAGTAAACCATGTAAGATAAAAAAAAAAAACAATCATTCCTTTTTTTGAGCTACTTTGTTGAGCTCTATTTTGTTCTTTGTGATTTGTTCAATTATCATCATTTCACTTATGATCAATACTATTTACAAAAAATATTGTGTGAATAATACTTTCACTAAGTAAGTTCCGAGAGAAAATTGGAGGGGTCATAAACAATTTACTTAAAACCCAATTTCTTTAGATAGAACTTCCTAAACCATATCTATTTACCACACTAACTTTTTGCATATGTGAACAATAACATATACATGAATAAAACCGATAAGATAACTATGATGCCAATCTTAGAAAAGTTAAATAAATAAGATAAATAAAAAGCATTATCGAACAACAAGATAGCATGAACTATCATAAACAAATCAATAATTCACTTATTGGAAAACATAAATCAATAAAAAATATGGCATGCATCAAAACATCCAAAATGCATGAAAACACAATTTTAGAAGATAAATTATAACTTTAAAACAAAGATATATAGCAACATTCTAAAATTAAATAAAAGAGAGGGGAAGAAATCATAACAAACCAAAAGGTTATAGATAAAAGTATATAAAAATAAAATAAAATCTATATTTAAGAATATAGCAAAATAAAAGAAGTTAAATTATAACTTCAATTTTAAAAATGCTAAAAAATTCTTTCAAAATTAATCCATACAATTATTTTTATTATTATTATTTTCTCAAAAGATAAAATAAACAAAGTTTAATATAAAAATAAAGTTTTAAGATTGTCAATCAATGTTTGCAAATATATATTAGACTAGTGAACAAAGATATTTAGTTTATCATTACAAAGACATGCTAAGCAAAATATTTCCAACAAAAACCTAGAGTTTATACATGTTTAAAACTATAAGCTTGTAAAAACATAACTAATGGTAAACATGCTTTTAGTATAAAAATAAGAATAGAATTCTAGCATGTATATTAAGCATATAATAAAACTTGCAATTGATATTAATTTAAAGTTCTAGCATGCATACTAGTAGTTTTAATATATATATATATATATATATATATATATATATATATATTAAAACAAAAGATGGTACTTATTTGTTAAAATACTTCAAAGTAATGAAACTTTTATTATTGTTATTGATAAATCTTTTGTTCTTAAGGTTGTATTGCTCTTCACTTATCCAACTAGGATGTTTATAAATGTCTCTGAAGATTTTAACAACATCACTTTAGTTTAGATGCAGTTCTAAACAAGGTATTTGGACAAAAAAAAACTTGAATATCTTTTAACAAGATAAACCTAAACACTAGATTTGGAAGGAAAACCAAAACTTAAAATGAGAAGAAAACACTAGAATATAAGGTGAGGAAGAATATGTAAAAATATTAAAAAATTTAAGTTAGAAACACTTTTTTCACTTCCCTTTTTATAGTGAATTTTGGAAGCTAAAATATTGAATAATTAATAAAAATTAGTTCTCACCATTATCAAAATTTGACTAGCTACCGTAAATCAAGAATTATATTTTTCTCTCTCCCATATCTCCCGCATTTATCATCTTCATTTATTATCTTTGTAACATACAATACATAATTTTTAAAGCAATATTCTTTTTATATTTCTACTAATTTAAACACTAGAGAGCCTTTTAGACTACATATAAAACTTGTTTTGTAGAAGTTCATGGACTATCAACAAGCTTTTTTTGTTTAACCTTCAAAACCCAATAATCATCTATGAAAATATTAAAAAAAGTATTGAAGTTTGCTTTATATTTCATTGGGGTATATTACATAATATACTAAAAAGCTCAGGGAAAACATTATGACAATCCATAATAGCCAAATTGTTTTTGTCCTCAAATACTTCTTTCAATTGCAACCTTCTATGTATAAAGCAATGATCAATTTATTAAAATTTGTTAAAGAAAAAAAATCCAAAACAAGGATCAAGCTGTAAAACAAGGAGAAATCCTATAAATCTTAAATTCACTTAAAAAAAAGTTATCTTTACTACACCTACTTTGCTTCTTGTTTTTTCTTTGTAGCCCTTTTGGTTCTTGCAATTTTAACTTTAGTTCAAATTTTAATTTTCTTAATATTTCAGTTTCTAAATTTGAGCAAAAAAGAGAAAGTCAACATGAGGAGAGATAAAGTTGATGAATGACTATTTTTTAACAATGAAACTCAAAGTTTTTTGTGTTAACGGAGTTTATTTGACGAGGAAAGTTCAATGATAGTTGTTTTTTCTATAAACATACCTGAAAAGTAGATCGGTTTTTGTTTATATTTTTTTATTTGATTGATTGTTTTTTAGTGACTTTGGGATGTTCTGTAGGTGGTTCATGAAAGATTTTATGGTTTTTTTCAGTGAAAATAGGCTGAAAATGGATTCTTAGACCAAAAACAACCCTCCTGATTTTTCAAGCACCATAGTAGTGGCTAGATTTTGAGCAGCAATCTAATAGGCGATAGTTCTTTTTCCACTATAGTTGACCTTTCACTCACTTAACAAAAACAAATATAAGTGTATGCTCTTAAGGTAAAAAAAACAGAAGAAGAAAAGCTTGAGCCTGAGCTTTTATTAAAACTAGGCAAATGCCTGCCTCATTAATGTTTGGCCTTTTATCCCCCCCCCCTTTCTATTGAGTTAACTTTTGTTTTTAAAATACTAATTGGTTTTTTATTTTTTTTAGTTATAGGATATTTTTAAGAGATTATTTTGATTTGTTATATAAAAAAGTTTAAGATAAAAAAGATAATCAGGGTAAAATATTTGCATGCACATCTATCTTTTATTTCTACTATCAAGATTAGCTTCCTTCTTTAATATTTAATTATTGTTAATTTGTTTCTCAATTAAAAAAATTATGAATTGAGTTTAAAAACTTATTTTAATTACTGTGGTCTCAAATAAATGTCCCAACATTGAGTTGGTGTTTGATTTTTCGAGCGTCTATTTGTTTTATCATATAATTAAATAAAAACTAGTTTTTAAAGTTGGTTTTGGATAGGTCAAGCCAATTAGATCATGTCAGAATAATTTTTAGAAGTTTCAGTTTGCAACTTGTGTTAAGCAAAAGCAAGTCAATAAATTTCAAAATTGATACTATCAAAGATTATCTACTTCCTAAATAATTTTTCTTAATGTTTTTTTTACACCGCAGCTAATGTCTACCTAAAGCACAGGAGTTTGGTACTTAAATGAGTAAAAAAAATAAAAAATGCTTGCATTATTTTTATATTGTCCTCTCCCTTTATAATTCAAGAAGGCTCGGAGCCTAATTTTTGTTTCCCTCGTGTGATCTAGGCAAGAAGGAGGTCTTTATTCCATTCAACAATTTGAGCCTCAAAATGCTCTGCTTTGGCATGTAGTGATTACTGTGATTTACTGACTAGCGGGGATCCCAACGTGGCCAAACCAGAGGAATTTCATGCATGCAGTTGGCAACAAAGCATTATCATCACAGACGAAAAAATATGTATTTTTGCATTGTTGTAATTTTTGTGGTTATAATTTGAAAATACAAATGCAAGTTAAAAAATGAAAATACAAATTATATAAAACTATGATGTAAACATATATTTTTAAAACTATTGATAGAATAAAACACAGCTTCAACCACATGGAATCACGCTCTCAAACGCACAGTAAAAAGGGCAACTTATAATCAGCTTCAACCATATGGAATCACGCTCTCAACCACATGGAATCACGATATTTTATGGACTGGGGAAAATATGCCAGCAGAAATCGACCAAAACCCATCAATCTTATCCTCTTGTGTGATTATTTCTTCGCATGTTTTGCATGCCTACCTCAGTCCATTAAGATTCATGACAATAAGCCTTTTGGATCAGGTCTTTGACAGACAGACAGACAGAATATTGTGGGCCAAATAAAAAATTATGATTTGACAGCACCATAAACTTGGGCTAATCTTTTTCTCCTGAGAGTAACTCAGACATGACAATTCCAATGAAGAGTAAATTGATTGAAGGCAGACATGGACCCAATTTGTAGCCCAACAACCTAGAAAACTTTGTACTGTCGCTGATGATGATGGCAAGCGACATAGGCCCAGATCGCGTCATCTCAAATCATGATCAACATCTTGTTGTTCTTCTGGAGCAAGCAAGGTTCAAAAACTAAAATGTCTTGGCCTATTGGTGAGGCTGGCATTAGATTGCTGTCAATCACAGACATGGAACCGTAAAAATAAAAAGAAAAAGAAAACTGAGGCTGGGTTTACAAGTTGATAAGTGTGGTCAAGCTAAGCCAGCTCAATGACATGAAACATACCCGACATGCATGGATGTCTAAGATTTGGATTCAATTATAAGGTACCATATAGGTTTTTTACCATTGCATCACAAAGTCCAAAACTAGGCAGATTCTTCTTGTATTAATCTACTAACTACTACCACTTAGAGAAAATATAGAATATGTGGTTTTGGGGTGTTGTGCATCACCATCCATTTCTTTTTTTTTCTAAGTTCTAGCTCTTTTCCCATTTCTTGGAAGCCCTACCCAACTTTTTGGTCGCATACCCTCTTTTTGAGAAATCAATCAAGGATGGTTGAGATCTATGCCTTTATTTTTTAGTAAATTATTATATACATTGTGTGCATTATCCTCGCATCTTTTCAATATAATAAACTAATCAGGAGTTTATGCAGGCATCCGAATTATCATTAGATGGACCACCTTGGATGATTTTTAATTATTTCCCTAACAAACACATTTTTTAGAATAAATAGAGAAGTTAAGTTTCTAGACCACTTGTTAGCATAGTCAAGTACTAAATTTACACTCATGTGTTATGTTTATGTCAGATTTTTTTTAAGCGTAACAAAAGTATTAAAGTCGTAAAGAATTCTTTATTGTTGTTGTCTTGGCTTAATAGATTAACCTTAAAATCTCATGATTTGATTACTTACCTATTAAATTTAAAATTAAATTGTATGAGAGTTGGTCTGATAGAACCTAATTGATTGGTCAATCCCAAGGTAATCTGGCCAATCGATAAGACGAGGTTTCAGAAAAAGATTGAGAAAAAAAATGAAATTGATAGAAAAAAAACATTTCAACCCGACTCCTTGTCTAGCCTTGTTTAAAATTAAACAGTATGAAAATTATCTCGATATAATTCAGTTGACTTACTTATTCTAAAGTTAACTCAGACAATTGTTAAAAAAATTGAGGATGAATCTGACAAAAAAAAAGAAAAAAAGGAAGATGAAAATGAAAAAAAGGAGCTAAATTGAAAAAAAAAAAAAGTAGCTTCACCGTTTATAAACTTCATTAATTTTCTAAATCTTTTTAATATAGCAGGGTAATTTGAGCAGATTGGACCTCACGTGCTACAAATAGAAAGAGTGCCCCCAATTACAAGAAAGGATTATATTAACAAGCAAAGAGCTAGAGGTGCTCAAATTACATAGACGCACTTGATTAGTTGGGAAGAAAAGGTCAGGTGGGGAAAAAGGTTGATTGAATTATTAAGTCAGTAATAGTGAGAGGGAACAGGTAAGCATGGTGCTCAAAAAGCCTGCATATCTACAAAAAGACGAGCAAGAAAAAGGTAATGCATGCTGCTGTGCTTTTTACTTGTTCCACAGGTGCTCTTTACATTTCATTTGTATTGTTTATCTAACTAAATCTCTGCATTATCTAATTTTGTATTCCCCAAGTGATCCTCCTGTAAACTAAAAAGTTACTTTTAAATTGATATTGAGCTTGAGAATGAAATAATTATAAACCACCATGACCACATTCCTCATCTTCTTTTCCCAATAGAATACTAGCCAGGAACACAGAAATCAACCTTTCAGATGTCAGGCTCCACTTTTAAGAGGTGGAAAGGTTGGAAAAAAATAAAAATAAAGCTGATGCTTTCAATGTTAGCTAGCTTCGAAGACAATCCCATTTCTTTTAAAGGGTTCAGGTAATCAAAGGTGGGACCTGAGTTATTTTGTGGAGAAAGGAAAGGTAATACTATGGTTTGAGTATTGGTGAGGCTGGCATGCGATTCATTCTAGGTTTTGCTTTGTGCTTTCTCCTGTCAATGAGCAGTACAAGAGCAAAACAATAAGCAAGGCAGGTCGAGACAATGAGCCAGGTTTGAAATATCCGTTGGAAAAGATGCTTTCAAAAGAAAAAAGAAAAGGGGGTTAAAATCCTACTTGACTAGGGCAAAGTTTGTCTCATCTTATTTGTGTCTGTTTTACTTTTTCTTCGTTACGAGGAATTTTCTCTAACAAGTTTTACATATCTGAGACATCTGTCGCTTTTTTACTTGTTCATTAAGTTAATTCTTGCATTTAGTTGAGCATGGGAATATAAATGATTATTTTTGGTTTAATTCAGTTTTTATTAAAAATAATAATTAAATCTAACATCAAGATCAATTGAAGTTAAAGATGGCGTTTGAGAATGTAATAATGATTATTTATTTATTAGATTTTTTTAAAAAAAATATTAAAATATTTTTTTATATATTTAAAAAATTATTTTTGGCATTAATATATTAAAATAACTTGAAAACACCAAAAAATAATAATTTAAAATAAATTAAAAAAATTTAAATTATTTTTAAAATATTTTTAAAATACAAAAACAAACAAACTTTTCATCTCAGTTGGATTTTATTTTACTAAGAAATCAAAAGGACCACGAATTATTGCTTTTAATTATTACAATAATTTGTTATATTTTTAGAGGATTAAAATACAGTCGAGATTAATCGACGACGTCGTCAGGCCAAGGCACAAAGACATCACTTCCTTAAAAAGATTCGAGCCCTTCATGTCATGTAAAAGCCTAATACAACCGATGTAACAAACAGTACCCTATGACTTGTCTTTTTTGGAACACAATTACTCGATTGTCCGTTTTTCGACTCTATTGTATCGCTTCATAAATGGCAGGTTCACCGGTTTGTTTAATTCCTTTTATATATATATATATATATATATATATATATTTATATAATTAATCCTTAACAATTTCTTTTTATTTCACTTCTACTATTTTTAAATTTATAAATAATATATCGATTTTTTTTTTCATTTCATCCTTTATAATTTTTTTAATCTTTTAAATTTGATATTCATTCTTTTAATTATAATTTATTTTGTTTGTGATCATTTTTAATGTTTTTTTTTAAATTCCATCATCTTCAGGTTTTTTTCTATCAAATTTCATCTTTATTCTTTTTGTTGCTATTTTTTTTTGCAAGGTCTTTTCATTAATATTTTTACACAATTAATTCATCATCAAAATTAAATTTATTGAGAGTTAAGTTTCTTAATTGAATACAGGTTCAGGATTTCACAGGTTGCAAATTTTAGAAATTAAATCAGGTTTAGAAGGTTCATCGAGTTTGCTTGGTTTTTTTCTCTTTTCTCAAGCTCATTTTTAATCTTTTTTTTTTATTTTTTAGGTTTGATTATATTGGGTTAACCCTCTATAATTATTTTTCTTCAATTTCATTCCATACTAGTTTTTTTTTTTAATTCGGTACTCATTCTTTTAATTGTTATTTATTTTGTTTCAGATTATTTTATTTTTATTTTCAAATTTTATCCTCCTTAGCTGTTTTTTTTTTGTTGCTTTTTTTTTCACTTTTGCAAGGTTTTTTATTAATACTTTTTCAACGATTTCATTATTCAAAATTAAATTGATTGATAGTTAAACTTCTTGTTTGAATTCGGGTACCTGATTTAAAGAGTTGCAAGTTCTTAAGATTAGATCAAATTTAGGATGTTCGCTTGGGTTTTTTTAGTTTTTTTTTCTTTTTTTTTAAGCTAATGTTTTCTTTTTTTAAAAAAAAGTTTTACTTTTTTATTTTTTACGGTGTTCTTTCTATAGATTAGCATTGAATTGTTTGATAATCTAGATAGTCTTAGATATGGTTCTTTTTATCCTTTTCTTTTCATTTTTTTTCTTGTCGGTTTATCTTTTTGTTGTTTCTATTTTATATTATTTAAATTACAACTTTAGCTAATGACTCGAGACTTGGACATTTTTTAGTCTAGGACTTTTAATTTGTACATAAAAAAAATTCTAAGGCTATAAGCATTTTCTTATAAATTTGCCTTTTTTTTAAGGCTATAAGTATTTGTTCAAATAAAAGCCATGAGCAATCCTTAATTTTCAAATTTTCACATATATTGTGACACCATTATATCTTATCATATAATAGGAATGTCAATAATTAGGCACCATTCTCTTATCAATAAAAATATTGCTCTATTAAAGATTTGTAAGCACCATCATATCTATGCATCATAGGAATGCGACAACAGTATACCATTCTTCAAGCATCATTATACCTTTCAGGCATAATAGGGACGTCATATTAAGACATCATTGTACCATATGTACAATAAGAATATCTTATTACAATCTCTTTGCAAATATATACAATCACAAATTTGAGACTAAATATTTTTCATGAGAGAATTGAAAAAAAAAGATCTTTAACCAATAATTATTGACATATTATTTTATGCATCTCTTAATATTTTAATTCTCCATATTTATTTATTTTTCATTTTTTCTTAAAAATAGGCATCAATTTTCTTTTTTTAATTTCATGTGATGTGCATAATATAAACATTAAAATATGATTTTCCTGAATCATCATAATTTTTTACCTTTAGCTCTTTTTAATCTTCAGAATTAGATTATAGAGTCACAATTATATAAAGAGCTAATTTAAATAAAAAATTTCAAACCTTTTTTAACTCTTAGTAGGAGTAACATTACCTGATTTTTGAAGATGGAGTGGACAAAAATATTGCTTTTCACCTCTGAAATGGATTTCTTGAATCAAGTGCTTTGTTGATTTCTTTAAATAAACCACTATATCATTAAACAGCTTTACCAACGAATTCATTTCATTAGTGTAAGACATACAATTCATCGGTAATATTTTTACCGATAGAATCTGTTTGTCAGAATATTAATCGTTGGTAATTCCTCGTTCCGTCGCTAATTCGGTTGGAAATAAAAAAAAAACCAAACACCAACGATATTATAGACAGGGAGCGCGCCAAAAAATAATAATTTCTCGCGAGAACTTTACCAATATAATTATTTTGTCTGTATTTTCAACAGTAATCACCGACGGACTTGCTGTCGGTGATTGTGGCATGGGCAATAAATATTTCAGAACTCTCTATAAAATACCGACGGATATTTTCGTCAGTAATAGCAACAATAAACACCGACATAATATACCTGTCGGTGATTGTGCACTACCAGAAATTCCCTTAATACCAACGGAATTGCCGATAGAATAATTCTGTTGGTAATTTGAGGTCGCCATTACCGACAGAATTTACTCCGTTGGTACTTTCATTGGTAGATACCGACGACCAAAATCCGTCTGTATATACCAACGAAATTACGGATGAAATATTGAGAATTAAAAAAAAGAGTTATCTGATTTTTTGAAGATGGAGTGGACAAAAATATTGCTTTTTCACCTATGAAATGGATTTCTTGAATCAAGTGCTTTGTTCATTTCTTTAAATTAATAAACCTTTTGCATTGCCGGTATAAACACTACAAGATTTCACAGTTTTATCGACGGATCAATTCCTTCAGTGTGTGATTAGAAGTTCGTCGGTGATTTTTTTACCGACGTCATCATCGACGGATTACGTCCGTCGACTTTACCTTCATCGGTGATTCCCCCTTCCGTCGCTATATCGGTCGGAACAACAAAAAAACCATTTGCCGATGGTTTTACAGACGGAATTTGCGCGCCAAAAAAAAAAGATTCCCGCTTGAAATATACCGACGGATTTTTATTCTGTCGATGATATTGTAATTTACCAACGGACACTATCCGTCGGGAACTACGTCGGTGAGTGTATGAAATACCAACCAAATCTGTCTGTCTGTAAATTCATCGGTACTAGTGGAAGCTACTGTTAAATGCCGACGGATTAATTCTGTTGGTAAGTTTGTCGATGAGTGTTTAAAATACCGACCGAATTCATCCGTCGGGAAAATCCTTGGTAATTGTTTTTTTCTTAATTTGTTTTTTAAAAATTATTTAGGATATATAATATAAAACTATATAAATTAATTGTAATACAAACCAATTATGCAAATAAAATTTATATTAAACATAAAAAAAACAAAGTTAAATAATATTCATTACAAACTGAATATGTTTCAAGAAAAATATTAAATGAAGTTTTAAAGGTAAATGACGTTGATTACAAATTAATATAAAGGTGGAGCTGGAGAAGGAGAAGGAGATCCTGGAGGAGGCTGGTGGTTATACGGCCAAAAAAGATTAGGCGCACATGTTCCAATATTTCCATGTTCATAATCATTTCACGAAGTTGTTCATAACTGCTTTTTGTTGTTCATGAGCCGCTTCGTACTCCGCTTTTTGTTGTGCTTGAGACGCTTTGAGTTGCTCAGACTCCGCTCTTTGTTCTACTCTTTGTTGTGCATGAGACGCTTTGAGTTGTGCATACTCCGCTTTTAGGTTATCGTATTTCTCGGTGAGCTGAGCTGTATGTTGCTGCAAGGCCACGAACCCCTTAGATTGGGAGCTCAATATTGATTGGGATCTCCCAACGGTTGAAACACTACGGGTCGACCGCAAGTTGTCGGCCGTAATGTTGGAGAGCCCGTAAACCCGATTTTTATCGGGTCCACCTAACGAGCCAACCTACATCCACAAATCCGAATCGAATTCCGGATAAGTCAAAGTATTGCCCCCATATCTCTCCCTCAACTGATTATTATAGGTCTCCTGAAAATAAAAAAAAATAATCATCATATTCAATATAATAAACATAATAACTTACAAAATAAAATGGTTGAACAAACATACCACGAAATGCTGAGCACGGTTATCAACGAACTGTTGCGCCCTCTTCTGGCGGTCTTGACTCCGCACGTGCGTCTCCACAAACAGCTCCATCGGGCTCGGCTCACGTCCAAGAGACGCAGCCTATAATGGAAAAAGATATATTAACAGCAACTGAATTTAATGATATATTTCATTTAAATTAATCTTACCATCCGTTTCGCATGTGCAGCAAACGGAACGGAGCCGCTAGTGTGCGTTGACACCCCGCCATGAATTGGCCGATTCTGGTTGCCAGCACCGGACTGTGAGTGTCGTGTGAACCGCTCAGACATCACGTGCTCAAGATAGTGCGGCCATATATCTTCCGGGATGTATATCGGTTTGAAATCCCTCCAAACCGCAACATCGTTCCAGCCTTGGAAACCCCTATCCATCGCGGTTTTTTTTGCCTTTTTTGTGCTTCATACCAAAAATCACGCAACCTACTTCACGCAACCAAAAATTACATTTTGAAACATAAATTTTTGTCTAAAAAAAATCCTGTATTGTTTTCGATCTTACCTAGTTGCCGCGTGATTTTCCCACACCCTCCTCACAACAATGTTATGCTCACTGTCCCAGCAGAATTTGTACTGTGTATAAATAAACAAGTTTAAATAAAAACAATAATTTATTTACAATTATATTAATAATTTATTAGAAATAAGCTGAAAATTATAAATTAACACCAACCTGAAATCTGCCAAACCATGCATTGATTTAAGGCATCCATCCACGATGCTTGGATATCTGACTCCATTGAAACAATGGAATCTCTATCGACGATTTAAACGTCGATGATATTACTCGGACGGCTTCAATGTTTGTGAACCTGAAAATAAATGAAATAAATTCAATAGTGATTACTTCATAAATTATGTTGTAATTTAAAAAAAAAAACTAAAACCTTAACAAACTTACATTGAAAGGTCGTCCTTCCACTGTGCCTCGTACTTGCGGGTAAATTGATTCCGCTGCGAAGGCACGCCGCCTCTGCGCTGTGAAGTACCGCTGGAAGAGGCAGCATCGGTTGACGGCGCAGGTGGTGTAGGTGCCTCTTCTTGAGCGACACCTAAGGAAATATCATCCTCGCTGCTAGACGAACTAGTTGCGACCGCACTTGAGCGACTAGCTCTAGTTTTCGTTCTACGCATCTACACAATTTGATACAAATAATTATATAATTAAATTCAAATGTAAAAAAAAAATTCGACAGCACCTTCCCTATACCGGATACTACCCAAATCCACAAACCTGCACATATTAACAATAGCCACAACCAATTTATCCAATCTATACTAATTATTCCAACATATTCAATTACTAATCCTAAGGTAAATTAACCATTAAGAATTACAATTCAAGTAATTATTCAATAATTATGCCAATACAACAAAACAGTAAATTAAAAAAAAACTCTAGAATAACAATCAAAATAAATGAAAAAAATTAAACACAAAGCATGCAATAATAGAGTAAAACTAATAATTATTCCAACATATTCAATTACTAATTCTAAGGTAAATTCAACATTAAGAATTACAATTCAACAAATTATTCAATAATTATGCCAATACAACAAAACAATAAATTAAAAAAAAACTCTAGAATAACAATCAAAATAAATGGAAAAAATTGAACACAAATCATGCAATAATAAAGTAAAATTAATAATTATTCCAACATATTCAATTACTAATTCTTTGGTAAATTCAACATTAACAATAAATATTCAACAAATTAACTAATAATAATTATGCCAATACAACAATAAAAAATATTCAATAAATTCAAAAAAAAAATTATAGACTTTAGCAATGAATTATGCAAAAAAAACTATAGACTTTATCTACATTACAAAAAATACACCAAAACAAAAAAAAATAACCAAAAAAATAGCAAAAAAAACCATTAAAGTAAAATGAAATAGAGGAAACACTAACCTTTTAAACTGATGAAGATGATGAAGAAAACTTGCTAGAGATTGGAGGTGAAAGCTTTGAAGAATGGAGAAGAAAAAATGAATTGAACGGGCGGTCACTTGAACTTATATGGCTGTTTTACCGATGGATTCACCAACGAATATAAAATTAATTATTATTTTAATTTATTTCGTCGGTGAAGTGTCAAATATCCGTCGGTAAATTTTGAATTTCGCACCAAAATTTTTAATGACCCTCCATATTTTTCGTGGTCCGTCAGTAATTTCGTTGGCAAGATGACGCGGTCAGAGGTGCATTTAATGCACAACCCTTTGAAATTCGCGCGGTCCGTCGGGAAGTTTGTCGATAAAATTGACCCGCCGACAACTTACCGACGGATACAAATTCGTCGGTGTAGCCGTCGGTGATGTGGTGGCATTTCAAGTAATTATGTTCGAACTCTCTGTGAAATGCCGACGGACTTAAGGTCATCGGTAATGTGGTGGCATTTCAAGTAATTATGTTTAAACTCTCTGTGAAATGCCGACGGACTTAAGGCCATCGGTGTGGCCGTCGGTGATGTGGTGGCATTTCAAATAATTATATTTGAACTCTCTGTGAAATGCCGACGGACTTAAGGCCGTCGGTGTGGCCGTCGGTGATGTGGTGGCATTTCAAGTAATTATTTTCAAACTCTCTGTGAAATGCCGACGGACTTAAGTCCGTCGGTTTGGCCATTGGTGATGTGGTGGCATTTCAAGTAATTATTTTCGAACTCTCTGTGAAATGCCAACGGGCTTAAGGCCGTCGGTGTGGCCGTCGGTGATGTGGTGACATTTCAAGTAATTATTTCGTGTTACAAAATATATCATCCATGATCAATAATTATTTCAAGTAATTATTTTATAATTATGGTATTTCAACTAATTATTTCAAGTAATAAATATTTTGTGTTTCAAAATATATCATCCATAATCTAAATTACATGAAAAAAAGGGTTTTACATAGGGCTTCATTTTGGTAGTTAGTCAGAATTTTCTTCTTCGTCGTCATCAATTGAATTGTCATCACCTTCATTGCAATCTTCAATATGAATATCATCTTCTTCATCGATATTTGCTTGTCCGCTAGAGCTCAAAACAAAATTCAACTCCTCTGCGTCAACATCAACAAGACTATCATCGAAAACACGAAAATTTGAATTTTCTTCCAATTCAATCGAAGGAGCAACTCGATATGGTTCAACCACCTCACTAACTTGAAAGACTTCATCTCGCATACTTGTGTCTTCGTTCTCATCCTGAACAACCTCGACACGACCCCGGGGTTTCGTTTTTAAAACGAACAACCAATCCACTCTTGATCGATCCTTTCTAAATGAAGGGGTGTATATGTAATAAACTTGTTGACATTGCTTTGCAAAAACAAAGACATCGTTTATGTTGCAGAGTGTAGCTTTTGAGTTGATTTCGACCAGACCATAGTGCGGATCAACTCTGATTCCTCTATCAGTCGTGTCATACCAATAGCATTTGAATAAAAACACTATATTCTGCTCGTTATGATATTGCAGTTCGATGACCTCTTCTAATCTACCATAGTAGTCAACTTCTAACTTACTACTAGTGGATCTCTTAACACAAACACCGCTGTTATATGTCTTTTTTCCTTGCCCGTATTCTTCAGTATGGAAAACATATCCATTGATAAAATACCCGTTGTAGCATTTACATTTTCTTTCAGGCCCTAGGCTTAGTGAAGACAATGACTTAATTGCACTCCTTCCCATTTGATAAACCCTGTATGTAATGTACATCAATAAACAGTAAATGAACGAGAATCTCGTAATGACATGCATACGTACAGTAATTTTACAAGTTAGAATGAGTTTGTGATAGTGCTTACATGTGTTCTGAACCATGTGGCAAACTGCTCATCTTGTAATTGAAAGATCTGGGATTCGATCAGCTGTGAGTTATTGGAGAGCAAATATTGACAATGTTGCTGCAAATGATAATGAGTGTATGATATTACAATATATGATTAACAGTATATTACTAACAAAGTTTAATTAGTATAAACTTACTGAATAAAAGGTCTCAGCTCATCACAGTTAAATAGAACATAGTTGTGTGCTTGTTTGAACTCTATTTCCAACAAATATCTTCCTCTTACGACATTTTTAGGTGTGGGTCGTCCAGTATTGGAGAATATTGACAAGTTCCTACTGGAAGGCACTTCACCGCCATCATCGTGCCGTGGAACGCGATTGCTTCTCGTTCTCAGATGAGGTTCGAAATAGTACGAGATAAATGTTGAGATCTCCTCAATAATATAGGCCTCACATATTGAAGCCTCAACATGCGCCTTGTTCTTAACCTTTTTCTTGAGATTAAACAAGTACTTGCATTGAAATATTAATCAAGTATTTTCAATTATGAAAAACATATAAAATACTTTTATATGTGAATTACATTGCAACTGTAATATCTAACCATTCGAATGGGTACATCCATCTATATTGGACCGGTCCTCCAGTTTTTGCCTCGAACGATAGATGTATAGGGAGATGCTCTATTGAGTCAAAAAATGATGGAGGGAATGTCATCTCAAGTTTGCATAGTGTCTCGACGATATTCGTTTGAAGCCTCTTAATGTGATCAACATTCAACTTGCTGGAGCATATATCTCTGAAGAAATGACTGATCTCCGTGAGTGCATCCCATATTCCCTTTGACAACAAATCACGAAAAGCTAATGGGATGAGTGTTTGCATAAACACGTGGCAGTCATGACTCTTCATTCCATACAATCTGCAGTCCTCTATATTAACCAGCCTTGATATGTTCAATGCATGTCCATCCGGAAAACGCAGACTCTTAAGCCATTTGTAGACTAGCAATTGTGCGTTTTTCTCTAACACGAAGCTTGCTCTTGGTTTTGCGACCCGTGACTCATCATAAACCAACTCCATATTTTTACGGTTACAGTATAAAACTATATCCAATCTAGCCTTGATGTTGTCATTTGTCTTCCCCTTCACATCCATGACGGTGTTGAAAATATTCTCAAACATGTTCTTTTCAATGTGCATGACGTCAAGGTTATGGTGGAGCAGATTGGTCTTCCAATAAGGAAGCTCAAAAAAGATACTTCGCTTTACACAATTATGGGTCAAACCAAAACCATGAAACTTTTGCTTACCTGATTGAAGGCCAAACATAATGTCACCGTACTCTGAGACAACATCATGCAATTCTTCACCAGAAAGACGTGGGGATGCAACATCTTTTTCAACTTTTCCAACAAAGAAATCTTTTCTGTTCTTTCTGTACCTGTGATGAAGTGGCAAGAAGCGACGGTGACAGTCAGAAAAAGAAGCTTTACCTCCATTTGCTAGCGTGAATGCCTTGTTGTTTTCCATGCAGTATGGACATGCGAGTTTTCCATGCGTGCTCCAACCATAAAGCATTCCATAAGCTGGAAAATCATTGATAGTCCACATCAATGCCGCCCTCATAAGGAAATTTTGTTTCCTCGATTTATCATAAGTCAGAGCTCTGGAGGACCACAACTGCGCCAACTCATCAATCAACGGTCGAAGACAAACATCTACATTCTGCCCCGGGCTTCTTGGACCGGGTATGACAGTAGATAAAAACATGAACTCCAGCCTCATACACATTCCCGGTGGCAAGTTATAAACTGTGAGTATGACCGGCCAACAAGAATAAGGAGCAGCAAATGACCCAAATGGGTTGAATCCATCTGTACATAACCCAAGACGCACATTCCTTGATTCAGCTGAAAAGTTAGGATGAACACTGTTAAAGCGTTTCCACGCTTCGCCGTCAGAAGGATGAACCATCACTCCATCAACCGCATGGTGTGCTTTGTGCCATGTCATGTGCTCAGCAGTCCTTGGTGACATGAATAACCTCTGCAATCTAGGTTTGATCGGGAAGTATCTAAGTTTTTTATATGCCACTAGAGTCTATCCCCTGCCAGTTCTAGGTTTGTAATGGGAATGCTTGCATGTCATGCACTTGGTCATCTCAGCATTTTCAAGGTAGTATAACATTCAGAAGTTAGGGCACATGTCAATTTTTTGGTATCCTAAACCGAGGGGTTTCATCATGGACTTCGCAGCATAGAAGTTCTCTTTCAGCCTGTTCCTTTCAGGTAAAATGCTTCTTGCCTATTCAATAATCTTGTCATACCCGGCCTCACTCAACCCATGATCTGACTTGATGGTGAACACCTGTGTTATGACTGATAATTTACTGTGGTTCGTGCAGCCATCCCATAATGGTTCGTCAGAATCTTTCAACAAATCAAAAAACCTAGCTGCATCTGCATTAGGTTCTTCTTCTACGATTGGACATTGACTGCCATTACCTTGATTCATTCTCATTGCATCCATAACCATATTTCTGTAAGGATTAGTGTTGTCATTTGTCGCTTCATGCACGTTGCTAGCACTAGAAATAGACTCAACCACCGTTTCTTCCATTCTCCTCTCACTCTCGCTAACAAATACTTCTCCATGTGCATACCAACACTAGTAATTCTCCATAAACCCTTTGTGTAGAAGATGCATCATTACAACATCTGGATGCAGATACTTTTTATTTTCACACTTCCTGCATGGACACCTAATACCGCCTCCAGTAAAATTTCTGGGAATAGATGTTGTGAAATTAATAAAACCCTGAACCCCGTTACAATAATCTATCCTCCGCAATTCTTAGGGTGAATCTCGATACATCCATGAACGATCATCCATGACTTCTATCGAACCTCTATAAAATTATGATGACATCATGTATTAATTAACTCAGTTAGGTAAATAAACTTGCAAAAATATTACTTTACCTCGAGATTATCCAACAAACCAATCACAACTTCTCATAAATATTAAATATTAATTATCATTTATCAACGTCCATACGAATTAAAATATATAAATTTACAGGAATTACCACTCTGCAATACCATTGATAAAACTTTAAACAGACCCATTAAGCAAGCTATTAATTATTTCAAAATAGCACATGTAATTTGGTAGTTCCATAAAGTTTTAACAATTTACAAATAAATACAATCTTACAAAATCTAAAACAAACCATAACAGGTATAAAATTATACATTCATATACTACAAGTTTGTTTGAGAAATAACAATAAAACATGTACATCTACTAACAAAATACATATACTAAAAAAACAATAAAATTGACATTTAATTAAATGTTAAAATTTTAAAAGATAGAATTACTTACAAAAATTGATAAAATCCATCGGTAAATCAGAACACGGATGCTGTGACCACAAAACTTCAAGAAATATAACTTGTTGTGCTGATATGAGGAAGATTTTTTTTGGGGGGGGGGGGGAGGGGGGCTGGTTGTTTGCAGATGGGGAGAGTTGGGATTAGGAAGAAGAAGGAGAAATAGGGGAGGAGAAGGTCGGCAGAGCTGACATATATTAACTTTTTCCGACGGTTTCACCGACGGAAACTCCGTCGGTGATTACGTCGGTGATTCTGACAGAAACATAGACACGTCACCATACGGATTTGCCATTTCAAATCCCTCGGTGAGTCCGTCGGCAATTTAAACGGCGAACCAGTCACGTCACTATACGGGCATTGCACGGGCTGTCGTTTTGAATCCGTTGGTGATTCCGTCAGAAAAAAATAACCCGCCAAAACCTCCACGTCAGCGACCCACCTTTTTTTTTAATTTGAAAACTTTTCCGTCCGTAATTCAGTCGGTAACTACCGACGGAAAATTTCCGTCGGTAGTTACCGACTGAATTACGGACGAAAAATGGTCCGTCGGCAGTTACCGACTGAATTACAGATGGAAAAGTGTCCATCGGTAATTTTGACCTCAAATTACTGAGAGAAATATTCCATCGGTAAATCCGTTGGTATTTAGCGAATTTCTGGTAGTGAAAAATTTTCAAATCTTCTTATATTTATTGGAAAGAGATATGTATTTCACCTAATATTTTATTATATTGTTAACTTTCCCTTAATTTAAAATCACATTTTGTACTAAAATGTAACAACACAACTAATATTTTTCACAATTTTTTTGTTTACACAATATTTAGCTTGTAACCAATATAAGGAGAATAACATTTCATGCTTAGAACAATAAGTTGTAACTCAATTGATATTAATGTCCTTCTTATTAAAATATCATGAATTCAAGCTTTTTTATATATAAAAAATTATATTCAATTGATATTAGTGTCATTATTTCTAGCTAAATATTTTATGTTCACACACACATATATGTATGTATGTATGCATGCATGCATGCATGTATTTGTGTTCTCCTAGAGGTGTTGCTTGGATTTTGTTGTTAATTAAAGTTTGAAAGTTTTGTTCAATTTCTAGAATGGGCTACGGGGGCAGTAGTAAAATGTGAAAATCCTAAATATGACCCGAAAAATGACAAAATAAGAGCAAATAAAGTTTATAAATAAAGGTCATCTTTAATAGCAAGGCGAGAAAAAGGAAGGGTTGGCTCTTCTCTTGCTTTTGAAAAAAGCAAGCAGTGCATGGAAATTTCATGGGAAAAGGTTTGCAGTGGCCTCACGTAACCTTTTCAAGACTTTAGGTATTTTTAGGGGAAAAAAATTGTGGTTGAGGAGTCGAATCACAATATATTATCGGACCATCCCAATGCCCACGTATGACCACATGGTTGGGCCACCCTCCCTTCCACTCGATTTATTTGGCATATATCCGTTATCCTTTCTTTTTCTTTTTCTTTTTCTTTTTCGGTGATGATGTTCTAAAATTCAATCAATTAAAGAATAATGTTATTTAATATTTAGATAATAACTAATAACACATTCAGGTTAATATTCTCTTCTTTAAAGCTTAAAAAATAGATGGTTGATAGTAGAAAGTCTAACACCTGTAAAATAGTCTTTATTTGTGGGGTTTAAAGACTCTCAGATGATAAAGTCAATGATTTTTTTTAAAGAATTGCAAAAAATAATAAAATGAGCTTTAAATTTTAAGAAAAAGAGTGTTTGTTCTTATTTTTTTTATGATAAGTGCTCTGGAATTAAAGAACGAATACTTAGAAAATAAAAATTGTAAATCTTTTACTTGAGTAATTCAGGGGGTATTTATAATCACTGAACCTTATTGTTTTTGTTGATGTGGAGGGGCTGAAGAGTCATTTCATTCTGATAGCATTAATGAGAGATAAATATCTCTTACACAATATTAATGAGGGATAAATATCCCTCACATAATATTAATGGTGATGGAAATATGGTAGACTCTTAGAAGACTTTTGTACTCCTAATGGTGTAGAAAGATGAGTATTCTTGACATTAATATTATATGTTAAAAAGTCATAAGAATAAATAAATGAAGTCTAATGGTTCAATATAAAGCCTATAATGGTTGTCAGACTTATATGTCATTGGGCTCAGTACGTAAATGAACCTAATAATGTTGGGTCTAATAGCTTGTCATATATGTATTTGGGCTAGATATATAGCTGAACTCAAGGATGTTGGATTTTGTAGCTTGCTAGACCTATGTATGTTTGGGTTCAGCGCGTAATTGAATCCAAGGACATTGAGTTTGGCAGCTCGGTAGATCCATATGTACTTGGGCTCAGCGCATAGTTGAACCCACAGATGTTGGACTTGAAAGCAAGTCAGACCTATGTTATTTAGGCCTGAGATTTTGTCAAGCCTAGGTATGTTGGGTTATCATTTTGCCTTTGACCCTTTTAAATATGGAATTGGGCTAAGAATTAAATTTTAAAAATATGTTGATCCATCAGTAGCCCCTCCAAGTCTTGGTATATTGAATATACAAAGATTTGAAAGAACATCAGCTTTAATGAAAGACTTTTTACATTCTTCATAAGATAGGTTATCCCAAGCAGAACTATTAAGATTCTTATAGCCAGGTGGTTTGTCCTTATTGAAAGAGTCTTTTAGAAAACAAGACGACAACTTGTATTTAATACATTAATTACATAGGTTTCTAGAGATGTGGTGACATGAAAAGTTATTCATCTAACGATGAGGATGAAAAGTTATTTCCTTTATAACCTTAGCCATTTTTGCAATCACATGAGGGAGATCCTTGGTCAATCCCTTTCAAGGAGAGTTGTGCTATCATATTAAGGAGATCATATCAATTCCTTAGAAAATTGTGCAATCACACTAGGAAGTCCAAGTTAATCTCTTCATTTGGACAAATGTGCAATCACACTAGGAAGAACCTTGATCAATCCCTTCTAATATGAGTTATGTTATCACATTAGAGACAATATGCCAATCCTTTGAAAAAAAATATATATACAATTGCACTTGGAAGACTGAGTCAATCCCTTCTTTAAAGAAATGTGAAATCACACTAGAGAGATCATTTATGAATCCTTTGTTTGGTGAGTTATGTTATCATATCAAAAAGGTCATGTCAATCCCTTAAAGAATTATGCAATCACATTTGGGAGAATAAGTCAATCTCTTCCTTGGAGAAATGTGAAATTGCACTAGAAAGATCCTTAACCAATCCCTTCCCTTGGAGAAATATTGTTGCACAATGAAAACCATGTCCATCCTTAATATTACAATAAATAGATTGATTTTTTTTTGTGTTTTTAAAATATAGGTTAAGTTCTCATGGATTTAATAAATTTGTTATTAAATCCAAAAATGGATTAAAAAATAAAGTATTTTTCTTGAATTTTGGTAGTAAAAAAAATGTAAAATCATGCCATGTATTTTTATTTTTATTATTATATTTTTTATGCAAAGTATGATTTTTATTTGAGAGACTTGGTCATATGCAATTTAGAAATATTTAATGTATTTTTAAAGAAATAATTTTGTTGTTATTTTATTAATTTTCTTTAAGGATAATTAGTTTATTTAATACTTAAAAATATCTCGCATGTAAATCACAATCACAATTATTAAATATGAAAGGGTAAAAAATGGTGTGAAAAACCTAAAATTAATTGCAAAATAATCTTCCAAAACTTTGAAAATTTATTAAAATTAGACTAAGGTCATTTTTGTTAAAACGCAATAATGTGTTTTAATCAAACTATTTTAATCTAAGTATCAACTCAAAACAAGCTATTTATTCATCATTCACCTAATTAAAAATCCAACAATACCAAAAATCAAACTCAAATCTTGTTAGTTTCATGAACTTCATTTTAATCACATGCTAAATCAAACAAATCAACACAAATCCAAGCATAATATATGAATCAATATTTAATATTCAAATCAATGTAAACTCAAGCATAATTCATGATCAAACATTTAATGTTCAATTAGCAATCACAACCCTAAAAAATAAACTCACAATCCAACACGAATTATTAAATAATTTCAAATAAAAAACACATATAGATCCAAAATAATATTCAAACAATCTAAAATTTATACACAACAATGAGCATATTGTCCCAAATTTCACAACATTTTAGCAATTTGTCGACAAAAATAATTTAAGGTTATAAATCGACCTTCCGAGGACTAGGAATCAATTAGAGAGGTTGTTGTAACCAATGAACCAATGTTTGAAATAGAGGAACAATTGTGGCGTATGGGTTCGACTCGCCATGATCACTACCAGCGTGTGATTCCACACGTCGTCACTGGTGAAATGAAAAAAATGGGTGGATTGGAATTTGCTCCTTCTATGTTTTTTTCCTATGCTAACGGTGATGTTCATCGTCCCCTGCAAATGTAGAAATCACACAAACAATTAATTTTATCTCTTTTTTATATCAATGAATAAGCTTTTCCCCTTCTGCTGCAAATGATGGCTATGTTTATAATCAAGAAAGAAAGAGTGGCCGGTGTTCTAGTTTGTTTTTGGGTTGTCGAAGGGGAGGAGGTTAAGTTGTTGTTGGGTTAATTACCTGGCTATTGATGGCTAGTGACTAACATATACTGTTGGTGTGGGGTTTAGTGCTGGTATTTGGCTAAAAATATAGAAGAAGGGATGAGTCGTTGTTTATGATGTCATAACCTATTTTTGGGTTACTCCCCAAATTTATTTTTTTTCTTAAAAAAAAAGCACATAACAATGCTATTTTGAACGGTAGTGTGCATCTTCTTCTTCCCTTGCATGTGCAAAGGCGGGGAAGAAAAAGATTTTTTAATTTTTTTCCCGCTCTCTCACCCCTCCTAACACAACCCATATCCCCTTTACCTATCACCATAATGAAAAAGAAAGGCGAGTCATGCCCTGGCTACCTTACCCCATGCTTGGGCAGGGTAGGGTTGTCCTCTTCCCCTACCTCCTATAAATACAAAGGGAGAACCAGAAAGGAAAAACAAAAGGGAGATTTTTTTAGTGGAAATAAAGAGAGAAAAGAGAGAAAAGAACGGAAAATAAAGACAAACAAGGAGAGGGATGAGGAGATTGTTTGTGAGAAAAAAAGACGAACAGGGGAGAGTAGAAAAACAGAGGGGTTTTGGAGAGAGAAAGATTTTGAAAAAAAAAACAAGGAGACAGAAGGGGGAACATTTTGAGAGGACCAGAAAGAGAGAACTATGGAAAAAAGAAACACAATCGAAGAACAAAAGACAAAAAGACTAAAGAACGAGAAACAAAAGCAAAAAAAAAAAGCAGAAGTAAAAACACAGAGAAAGAAAGAAGAACCACCGGCCAAGCAGCTCCCCAGTCCGCAACTGCGAACCACAACCCTTCTTCCTCTTCACCACCACCAGCAACACCGTAAGCAACCGCCAAGTAAGCCTTTAGTTCTCTTCTTCTTATTCTTCTTCTGCATCGTGACCTTTTCCATTATTCTACATGAAGAGTGGAGAGAGTGGAGAGTGAATTAACATAAACATGTGAATAGTGGAGAGTTCTCCACTGTTTACTGGGTCAGACCAGTGCCGGCCTAGTCCAAAAAGTTTTTTTCCCCAAAATCCTTTCAAATTTTGTTATTTTTCTACATATTTGTCTATCAATTTTTTTTAATATTGGTTTGTATTTTATAATGTAAAGATACAAATCCGTTATTAAAATACTTGATTTTCTCTAAAATATTGAAACAAAAAAATTACACAGAAAAAACAAAAAAAATATCTTGTTTTCATGCGTACGACCAAGTATCTAACAAAAATCATATAGTATTTTCATACAATAAAAATTCAAAAATATGTCTTAGCATGTATTTTAGGCTTTAATAACTAGTTTTTTTAAAACTACCAGAACTATATTTCAAAAATATGTCTTAGCATGTATTTTAGGCCAATATTTCAAAAATTCCAAAAACAATCATTATTTTGTCTTCTTTTAATATCTAGGATTAAAGACTTATACATAAAACGTATTTTTGATATTAAAATGGTAGTTTTTTTCATTGACGTTAGAACAATTAGGTTTACCCGATAAGATAAAAATCTTTTTACCGAGAAAAACTTTTCTTAAAATCTTAAATAGACCAACAATTAGAAAACATAACAATACTTTAGTTTTTATCAGACAATCAAACAATGCAACTTACCTTAGGTAGGGTATATTTGGGGTGCTAATACCTTTTATTTATGCAACCAGTTTCCGTACCTAATCTCTAAGACCAATTAAGGTTCCTAAACACCAAAAATACTAAGTGGTGACTCTCATTCCCTCATTGCACCGATAAAAGACAAGAATTTCTTATCTTCCCCATTTTCCCGATTACTCAACCTGAGAGTGGACTTATTTTCACCACGACATCGTACACGTGCGACATATGAGGTTAAAGAGATATAAGAGGCTAATTTTTAGTGACTGGTGGAGAGAGGAAGAGGCACATGAATTTTTTAGAGGAAAAGGATGGAGCTACTGACTTCAACCAAATAAAGAAGAATAAAAAGGAAAAAAATAGGGCAGTTGTCACCAGTTATAACCAACTAAGAGCAAAGATGATGGGTTTATTGATGTTGCTTCTTTGCCACCGTAGGGAAGGAAATGCAAAGGCCATAGGTTGAAGATGGAAGAATGTTGGTCAATCGTGTAAGAATGAGAGAATGGCTTGATTTTAATTTTAAGTGGTTTGTTGATTGGAGTTAGTCTAATGGATGGAACAAGGACTATTTATTAATGTTGGGTTCTTAAATGGCTGACAATGGCATGGGAATTGGAGGTGGACAATCTAACCATGATGGCTGATGGTTGCTAGTAAGTGAGAGTTACTTATTTTGGTCCAGAGAAAGGGATGAAGTTTTGTGTTGTTGGACAGTGAAAGTGGGTTTCACAACACTACTGGTGGTTGATAGTTTTAAGGAGAGGATTGGTTCTACGTATGTGGGTGTGTGAGAGCTGGAGAGAAAATGTAGGAAATGGTTTTGGTTTTTTTTTTAGGCCTCTCTAACTAATTTCTCCTTCCCTTTTATTTGTGATATTCTTTCACTATTTATAGGCAAAATAATTTTATATTTTTCCTCTCAATTCCTTGGTCCCCGAGTAATTTAAAACCTCTTTGGTTCTTCATTTTCTTCTGTTGCACTTTTGGTTTCATTGTCTATTTTTATTTTCTTTTCATTTTGATCCTCAATTTTTTACGCTATTACATCCTTTTTGAGCTAAATTAAAGGATAATTGAATCAAATTTGTTGACAAAGAACAAAAGAAATGGCTCCATAAACGGGTGATTGTTTCAAAGTTCTCACAAAAAATTCACTCTAATCCTCAAACTTCACATATTATACATATTTGGTCCCTCAATATTTTATCAATTCAATTTTGATACGAAAGTTCAATTATATTATTTTCTAGTCTCTAGTATGAAAGAAGAGAGAGAGATCACTAGATTTTAGCAGTAGAGAGAGAAAAATACCATTGATAGCGATTCCTGCCAACAAAACGGTATATATTTGTGTCAAATAATTTAATTTGATGAGGGGAGTTCGATTTAAGTTTTTTTTTTTTTTACTTTGAAAGTGCCTAGAAAAACATATTTGAGCTCAGGAAGATTTTAGGTTTCATGTTCATTTTTTATTTCAAGATGGTTTTTGAATTTTTAAGGCCATGGATGGATTTATTAAGGCGGCTAAAGTGTTTTCTAGGTTTTTTGGGTCAAAATGGGTTAAAAATAAGTTTTTAGATAAAAAAACTCACCAGCCTCGATTTTCTAACCATCACAGTAATTGGAATCTGAACAAAATTAGACAACGCGTTGCTTAACCTATTTTTTTAAAAAAAAAAGGGTCGACGACCCCACTTGCCATAAAAAGAAGGGCCCAGGTGCACGAGGCCTTATTGAATGGGTTAGGCGTGTTAATTTGACCTTTTCTTTTTTAAAATTTGTTTTTTAAGCCTTTTGTATATGTATTTTTTTCAAAACAATTTTTTAATTAATATCCCTTCTCTCTTTTATTTTTTTTATTTAGTCTCTTTTATATAAAAATTATTTTATAGTTATTTTGTATACATTTAGTTTTTGAAGAGATTATTATATTTCATCTATAATGTTATGTTTTATATTTTGTATAAATAGAAAATGTTTTATGTTTGGATAATATTTCTAATAGGTGTAACCTTACATAATATTTTTTTCCTTTTATTTTATTCAATTAATTCATATGTGTTTATTTCTATTATCGTTTAATTAAATATAAATTTGATTTTGATAAACAAAGTTATTAAACACAATCAGGTAAAAAGCTTGTGTTATCTGGTCAAATATCTTAATTCTTATATGTCTCTTAGTTTTTTATTTTTATCTTTATTTACCATTAATGATTTTTTATCCATTTATTAACACACATTGATATCAATTTATTTGATTACTTATATGGATAGATTTTTTAATGTACACTTGAAAAAATTTATGTACAAAAACATGTCAGAAAAACCTATATATAGCAAAACACGAGTTAAACTAATATGTATCCCGCGTTTAATAAGCACTCCATATGACTACATATATATATGAACGCTGGCAGAGACAGAAAGCCAATTTTAAAGACTTTTCCATTAATTTACTAGGACGCGTTTCTTGACTCTTATATTTGTTAGAAGGTTAGGCCTGCATTTGTATACACACACACACATGTTTTATTCTGCGTCAATCCCTGCTGGCCTTTTACAGTTGCAACTCATAGAAATAGCCTTCCAATGCTCCTCATGGCACGTCGCGACGGCTTGTAGATATTCTTCTTTCTCAAGAAAACATATACAACGCGGAGTCCGTACGTGTGGCCAGTAAATATATATATTGCTACAACTTGGTAATAATATATATGTGTATATATATATATATATTGCTACAACTTGGTAATAATATATATGTGTATATATATATATATATATTGCTACAACTTGGTAATAATATATATGCTGACCTAACAAGTTAAGTGTTTAGGTTTGGACCAAATAAACTTAAGATCCAAGTGAGAGTGTAGCTACTTACACCATGATAATTGATTATCAGCATAAATGTCTTAATTAGGACGACAAGATGATTCCATAAGCTCCGGACTACTCCTACGATATACTAAAAGAATCTCAACTTTTCAGCACTGTATGTCTTTCCTTGCACAACTAATGGCATCACCAAACTACTAATTTACGTGTGAGAGAGAAGCAGTACTCAATGATGAATAAGGTAAAGCTCAAGAGTATCCATTGCTACATACACACATTATGATTTAGTGGAAACCCATTATTAATCAACATGCCATTAGCTTGATTGATCGAGTTTGAGATTGTTTTATTTTTTTCCCAATTCAAATGTTTGAAATAAATCATTGTAGATGAATTCTTTTAGAGCATTGATCATTCACACAAGTTTCTTCTATTATTTTCCGATGAATTCCTTCCGTTTTCATCCAAATTCGTGTGTTAATTATCCCCAAATGGATCCCCCCGAATTTCTCAATTAGTTAAATTAGAAAGTTCTCAATCAACTTTATGCACAACGAGGAAAAAGAGGAGACGGTGCCAAATTCATAATCTATAGTTTTACGTTGAATAGACTCCATAACAGCAGATTTATTTTTTAAGAAATAAAAAATTGGTGTTCATGAATATGACACAATTGTTTTAGATAGAAGTGGAACCCATATACATCATCACAATGCCTTTTAGCGTATAAATAATTGTAATTTACCGGAGTATTTGGCAAGAACATGATGTGGCCACAGGTTTCTTTTATCAACTTGAATCACAAGTACTGAAAAAGAATTAGTAATAATAATTAAAGAAATGAAAAGGCTTTCGAGTATAGCTAGTGTGATGCAGCATCATCGTCTTATATACACTACTAGATTAAAAAAAGTATATGGTCAAGGAATTAGTGAAAGAGAGAGAAGGGCTATCCTATCATGTTCTTGCAAAAGCGTATATAAATAAAGGATAATAAATAAAAATAATATTTTCTGATCCAACCCAACTCCGAGGCACCCTTACGCCTTCATAATTTGTGACCGTTCCTTGGGTCCATCATTTTCAACCTTCTCTGAGTGAAAGCAAAAGCCCAACCACTCCTCTCTCTCTCTCTCTCTCACTCTCTCACTCTCTCTCATATTAAATAATATCCATGTCTCAGCACCGCAAGATTAACAAAAGCTAAAAAAAGACTGAATGGCCATTCACTGTTAGAAGCAAAGAGAAAACAGAGAGTTTTGTGGATCCTCGTTAACGCAGAGAGTCAATCTATTATTGAACAACTACAATGACTAAACTTGTCTCCAAGTATAGGAGGAGTTATTAAACACGACAAGAAGTGAATCTAAAAACAAGGAGCCCTAACCCTAACAACTACTAGGAATACTCCAACGGTTTCGTTCTTAAACGGAATGTCATTGACATTAAGTTTACATCAAGATATTCCGCACCTGGTAATCCTCACATCTTCATAAATATATTAAGAGTTTATATGTTTTTATATTTTAAAAGTGTTTTTTTAAAAAATTAAAATTTTTTATTTTTTTTGCTTCAAATTAATATTTTTTTGGTATTTTCATATTGCTTTGATGTGCTGATGTCAAAAATAAATTTAAAAAAAATTAAAAAATTTATTTTGATGTATTTTTAAACGAAAAGCACTTTGAAAAGCAATTTACCACAATACCAAACGGACTCTAAGCTTTAATGGTTTTGTTAGAACGTCCGCAACTTGCTCTTGTATAGAACATTGAGTTAGCTCCACTAATCTATCCCTTGCAATATCTCGAAGGGAATAAACCTTACATCTAAGTGCTTATTACAACCATGCATTACGGGTTCTTTGAGAGTTTGATCGCTGAGATATTGTCACAGTACACCATTGTTGGACTACTTTGCACTTGATTGAGACTATCATAATTCTTTTTAACCACATGACTTGGAATGCACTTGATGTTGCTGCTACTATGAACTCAACTTCGGTGGTGGAAAGAGTAACAATGGGCTATTTCTTTAAAGACCAAGAAATAGCTCCTAAGCTCATTAGAAAAACATAACTTGATGTGCTTTTTATGTCATCCTGATCACCAACATAATCGTTGTCTGTGTATTCAATGAGCTCTTCACTCCCTATATTCTTGTAGAATATCTCAAAACTAATTGTGCCTTTCACGTACTTCGAAGTCCTTTTTTGTTGCCAGCAAATGAGACTTAATAGGATGCTCCATGTATATATTAATCAAACTGACAATAAACATCAAATTGGGACATGTGGCAATTAAATACATGAGACTTCCCACCATCTGCTTATTCTAGAGAGTACTGTCAACTTCAACTCCCTCTTCATCTTTCATGATTTTAAAGCTAAGAACCACCATATTATGTACCATATTGTGTACCAAGTTACACTGATCCATAAGCATACTTTTATTGACTAAAATACAATATGTCCTTTATAACACTTCAATACCAAAGAAATATCCTAATCTTCCAAGGTCAGTTAGACAAACTCAATCATCATGGATTGCTTAAGTTGTTCGAACATCAATTGATCATTGCCAATAAAAATGAGGTCATTAATATAAAAACACACAATTAAACCTGTACCTTCACCCATAGTTTTAATGAATAAAGTGTGCTCATGAAGACATTTAGTGAAGCCTACTTTGATGAAATATGTCTCAATGTAACTATACCAGACTTGAGGAGCATGTTTAAATCTATATAAGGCCTTTTGAATCGATAGACCTATTCATGCTCTTTTTGTTCATAACCTGGAAGTTGATCAACAAAGACCTCTTTATTAATTTCCTAGAGATAAAAACATAAATTTCATCTCCATACATTCCCCTGAGGGCAAGTTGTAACTTTTAGTATGACCAACCAGCAAGAATGAGGTGTAGCAATGGATCCAAATAGATTAAATCCATATATGTATACAAGCCAAGATGCATGTTTTGTGATTCCATTAAAAATTAAGGATATATATATATACACACACACACACACACTATTAAACCACTTTTAAGTTTCACCATTGATAGAGTGCATCATGACTCCATCCACCACAATATGTAAATGATGTCATGTCATATGCTCGTCAGTCTTTGTAGACATAAATAACATTTGTAGTCTAGGAGTGATAGGAAAGTATCTCGGGTTTTTGTATGCGACAAGTATCCTTTCTCTACCACTATTAGGTTTATACCAAGCATATTGACAAGTTTGCACTAGATAAAATTTGAATATTCAACGTAGTATAACATGTAAAAGTTTGGACACATCAATTTTTTGGTATCCTGGTCCAAGAGGTTTCATTATGGATTTTACAGTATAGAAGTTATCTTTCAGTCTATTCCCTTCAGGTAACATGCTTTTAGCTTATTTAATGATAATATCATAACCGATCTCACTCAACTCATAATTTGACTTAATGGTAAACATTATTGTAATGACCGATAATTTATTATGAGTTATACAACCATTTCATAATGGTTCATTAAAATCTTTTAAAAGTTCAAAAAACCTACCTACATCTACATTTTGTTCTTCATCTAAAAGGATTTTATGTGAACCTTCACATTAATAACATTGACCCATTCCTATTGTGTTTATCATCATACTCTTATAAGGATTACTATTGTCATTCACAAAACCATGTATGTTGTTAGAATTAGAAGTTGAGTCAACCACCCTTTTTAACATGGTTCTATGAAAAACATATGGTTCTCTATGTGTATATCAACACATATATTTCTTAACAAACTTTCTTTTAAGTGTATACATCATCACAATATTTTTACGGTGAAACTTTTTATTCTTATACTTCACATATGAACATCTAATTTCACTTATGTTAATATTATTTGGTTTAAAAAGTATAAAATTAATAAAACCCTCAACCCCTTAAGGATAATCTTGTCTATATAACCTTTCAGATGAATCTTGATACATTCAATAACGATCACTCATTACTTATGAAACCTATATAGAATAATATTGATTCTATCAATTCCATAAAAATTTAATTTTCTCTAAATTTTCAACTTCACAATAAAAAATGAAAAAAATGTGATTGGTACCAATTAAAATAACCTATCATTTCTTTAATTATAACACATCTAAGTTATAAAATCAAATTCAATTTTATCAAATGACAATAAAATTCAATTTTTCCCAAATCTCAAACAAATCCGAGCATAAAAACCATTCATTAATTCTAAAAGTTTCTCTAAAGGGAAAAAAAATATGTAAAACACTTAAATATACAAGCTAACTACAAATAGTACAAAAAATTTCAATAAATTAAACTAAAAAAATAAATGGGTTACAAAAAATAGGTGGGTTTGCTTTCTTTGTGTATCGAAGCTTCACAAAAAAATTCAACGATAAATGCTGACACTATTGATATGGATGTAGATCGAAGTTGGTGGGATGGGATAGCCAAATTTGTTAGGAAATAGGGTGACTACTAAGGTGTGTTTTTTTTTTCACAGAAGAAGAAGAAGAATTGAGGGAACTATCGGTTATAACTTATTTACATTTTTTGATGCAAATATTTTCCATCAATAATTTCATTGGTAAATCATGACTTGTGCACTTTCAGATGAAATTATAATTGAAATTATAATTTTTTTAACATCGCCAGAAATTATCAATAGAATATAATATGTTGTTATTTTTATAAAAAATTACTGATGGAAATTCTCCATTTCTATTCCCATTAGAAACTAGTGATAAAATATTATATATCGGTGTTTTTACTGATCTGTTTTCTAGTAGTGAATAAGATCTTTTTTAATTCTTCGAACCCATACAATATTTTTCTTAATTTGGATGGGATTTTTGTTATAGAGTACATAGCTAGGATTACTTTTTACTTTCTCAACGTCTTTTCCGTCAATCATGAAAATTATTTTATCTTACAAGTTCTTATTGTTTAGTTTATGATTCTTTATTTTACCCAAAGACATAAATTCAATGAATGCATGTATGCGATACACTTAATACTTGTCTTTATCATGTTAAATTTATACATATTTTCAAACACATAGGAGTTATGGATATTGAACCTATCAAGAAAAAAAAAAGGTGGTCTCATGCATGATTCATGGTTGGAGTCAAAAAGACCACATTTATTTTGACGTAGGCATGAAAACAACATCTTTGTCTTCATATTTCGTGTCCCTTGTTTTTCGTCTACATTCAATTCACAACCTCCTTAGATGCTTCGCTAGCTATTTGCCTATTAATGTTTGCGTCATTATATAGTAGTGGACTGCGACCATTTTTCTTCTCTCTCTCTCTCTTTATAATCATGAAAGGAGCAGGACCTATTCGATAATATATATATCGACGAGGCAGAGAGATTATTGATATCCAAATTGACGAGAATGATCATAATTCTTCACTTGATTGATTGAAAGAAGGATAGATGATGCGTTTTATAATATCGTGTTTTGGCTTGTTTAGAAGCGTAGTTTAATTTATATTTTTAAAAAATTTAAGTTTTTTTAAAATTAACATTGTTTTAGTAATTTTAAATCGTTTTAATCATTGATATCAAAAATAATTTTTAAAAAATAAAAAAAAATATCTTAATATATCTTAAATTTACTACTGTAATCCAAAACAGTCACTGAAACGATAAACAAGAACGTATTTTATGGAAAAGATAAAATCATACATAAACAATTAAATTTATTGAAAAACATGAAAAAATCTAAACCCTACATTCTTGTTATAAATGACCTGCCGTACTGAGAATCTAACTATTAATTTGTAAACTTCAAGGGGAATACACGACTTTGGGTGATGATCTTAAATGACAACACATGCCTGCTGTGACAGGTTGATTGGATGGATATTAGCTCGGCTCCATATCCAATAGATCCACAAGGACGAGCACGCTGCACGCCATCGTCTTGACTTTGTTCTTCTTTGAAAGACGAAGGAAAAATATTTATTAATTATTATATACGCATTAACTGCGTGTCTCTGTTTCTGGCGGCAGAAAGGTAATAGATATTTTAGTATTTATTTATTTTAAAAATATTATTTTTGATATTAATATATTAAAAAAATTAAAAAAATTTAAATTTATTCGTATGCGCGGACATGGTTCGGCAATCTTTACCTTCTTATTCACGCTATTGAGTTGAGATAGTTGTTGATATAATATCAAAGTTTTGATGACTAAACGATTATAAGTTCAAATTTCATTATTCCTGTTTATTTGATAAAAATTAAGTATAAGAAAATATAAATTTGTACAAGTTTTAATATCAAATGACTTTCATTTAAGAAAATGTGTTAAAAAATAATATAAATCATATCTTAAAATCTCATGTAATAATTTAAACTATTGAATTAAAATCATTCTTTGATATCCTATAGTTTGTTTACATGCAGTCATGAGCTAAGCTAAGTACTTTAGGCTCAATTTGTATACACACACTCACGCAACATTTTCAACAAAACAAATGTAAATAGAATAGATCTCCAAGTTGGTATTCGGAGAGTTAATCTTTGACTTATTGGAAATAGATATCAAATCATAAGAAAATTTATTTACACGTTATAATCAAACAATGCATGCGCGCGACAATGAATTAGAAAATAATTGACATTAATTAACATTGATTGCTGAATTATGAAGATGGAAATCAGCAATGTCAATTTGTGTGATATGATATTTGATTAAAATATTGACAATATTTTATAAAACCATTTTTCCACTCCTTTTCTCCCCAAATTGGAGAGATTAGTTAATGCGAACCATCTTAGGAGAGATTTCTTGACATATATATATATATATATATATATATATATATATTCATTTTTCTCTGTTAAAAAATAGCATATAATTCAATTGACATCCAATTTTTCATATCATAAAAGATGTTGAATTCAAATCTCTTTTTTTTTGTAAATGAAAATAAAACATTATTTTTTTATTTTGGATTTATATATATTGGAGTACAGAAGGCCTCGATTTTCTTGAGCCATGTGAAATTTTAAATTATATATAATCGGCAACAACATGCTCTTTCCTAATCAAATAGAGAACTAGAAACCCATGTAAGTTGTGATCAAGCAAGGGAGACAAAATTCAGAATATAGATAAGGATATAATTAGTTTTAACCTATTTCAAACCAACCCAGATAAATAAATAAGTAATAGATAAGACATGAATATTGTAAAATATGATATGGGATATTTACATTATTATTATTAGTATAGAACGTCTATATTTTAAAAAAATCTAATATAATACACACACACACACATCAATATTATTAACATCATACACTACTACACAAGTATATGTATAGCATCCATTTCTATATTTTGATTAAAGCATGTATAAATATCTCAAATAGATATTATTTTTTATATTTAGGGTTGAATAACAAGAAATATTCAATTAATAAATATCTAAAACGTGGCAGATAAGGTATAAAAAATAAGAAATATAAGCCGGGAATATCAGCGATCATGGCAAATAACTCCCACTGGCCAGAAAGAGAGGAGTGCCTGCAAGGGTTTGTCATCGACTGAACGGTGCATCCTAATTTGGAATGGTAAAATCCAAAAATGCTGAGGTCCAAATTCCTAGGAAGCTGTGCTTCTTATTTATATTTCCCTGCCCTTTTTATGGTCTCTTCTTCTGGAGACATGGGCCACGTGGTTGTTAGTGATAGACAGATCATGGGTGCCGTGTGGCTTCTTGTGTTCTCATTGGCTGTACATTTCACTTCTGTTCCTGTCCCGTCAGCACCTCTTGCAATAACGGCTGGTTAATGTGAAATGTTTTTCCTTTTTTTTTCCATACAATGGAGATTTTTTCAAAACTGGGAAATCCTTTTCCAAATAAGTACACACTATAACTAATTGCGCAGGTGTGAACTTCAGAAAAAAGATTTTACGCAATTTGACAATCTCTATCTCTTTTTTCTTTATTAAAAAATATATTTAATCCCTCTATTTTTGTTTTTGTTTTTAATTAGCCTTCATTTCATTATTATAATTTGAGCCAAAAAACTCATTTATATTTAAGTTGAGCAAAAAATAGCTATTTTTTTTTATTTTTTTAAAACATTCCATTATTTTTAAGTAAAACTTGTTTAATTCCATAATAATAGAACTAGAGTTAACTAGAAAAAAAAATTGAGAGACCAAATCCAATAAACAAAGAAGAAAGAAAGAGAATATACACTGAATATTAGAACTCTGATGATGATACTTTAGTTTTAGTACTTTGAAAAAGTAAAATACATTTTTTTTTTGTTGATTTTGATGGTCTTATTTCATTATCTTCCTATTAGTCACATTTTATGAAAGTAGAATTTTCAATCATTTAATTTAAACTAGTTATTTACCAAACAAAATTAATTGTTTTTAATAATTTCTTTTCCTCAATTTTTTTTATGAGATGATAAAGAAAAAAGATTATAGTTAATGTCCCATAGCTAGACAGCAAAATTCAAGCATCCATTACCAAAATCCTTTCTTTAGTTACCATGTGAACATCCTAACATGCATGCAGTCCAAGATATATTAAAAAGGCAAAATTTGTTTCCCTCAAACATAAATCTAAAGAAAAAAGTCGCAGCATCAAGATACAAAGCCAGCCAAGTCTATGCATGCATGCATGTATGTATTCATGTATGTATGTGGTTCCAAAAGTTTTTGTTTACCAAATTCCACGAATCCGACTCTTAAAAGCATCCTTCCTCGTGAAAGACACGTTAAAATGGAGGCAGGTTAGCAGGTCGGTCGTGTCTGAAACTCAAACCATTTCTAGAATGTCACAACACAAACTTAACATACTTTTGACTTAATTGTCCACAGCCAGACACGTAAGCCAATTTATCATCATCATCATCATCAATTCTTCCATGTGTCATGCTACGTAGGGCCTCCTTTGTATGCTCCCCAAATTTGTTTTGGGTACAAGATGAATCATTAAAGAAGTTGTCAAATTCAAATTTAACAATTTCATTGATAGGACATTTTATTCTCATATTAATAATTTCTCATTTTATTGATTAAATTCGGAGCACCTACCCCCCCAAATATATACATAACTATCAAGGATTTACCCCTAAAATATTGGAAGGAAAAAAAAGAGAGAGGGTAAAACGGTGTTAGAACAGGAGGAATGCCTCATTTTTATTAATCACGGTCCACGTAAATAATAAATATTTATATCTATGATAGAATACTATTAAATTCTATAACAAAAAAGAAAGCATTTAAAGCACCTTAAACAATAATTTAAAAAGAAAAAAAGAAAAGAAGCGATACATTGCTGCCTAAAGATTCCGTTAACGGTTAATCTATCACCATCCCCCTCTTCTCTAAACTGCTTTTTTTTTTTACCCCTCTCAACAGTTTTCACCACCCACGAAAAACAGTTGAGCATATTTACATCTGTATCCAACAACAGATACTAGGAATTGCCACTGCCAACACTATCCATCCACCATATCTCTGCTATGAGTAGTATTGGTTCACAACCCATCAACCACCGCTCTGATGCTACTTGGCAGCCAATCTACGCGGCTACGACTATCAGAATCGGTATCAAGCTCGAGCTGGACAGTAATGGATTCATTGGCACGCGTGGGTAGCCGTAATTTGAGCTGGCGTAAGCTTGGAACCAGTACGCTGTCGGTCCATTCTTCCAAGCCTGTTTGGCTTAACCATATCCCACCAACTATTTTTTCCAATGCTTCGTCTTGGATTTCAATCGGCACCTGATTGTTGAAGATGGTCGAAAACTTCTTGGTTATAGAATTTGAGATGTCACGTCTAATGGAGCTGAAATCTGCAGGTTTGAAGACAATGTGATCGTCTACTGAATTGAGTAGCTCTTTAGAGATTGATGAAGTTGCAGAAGTCAACAGTCTGTTATTAAGGACATGTTCATCTTCGTGATCAACTGTAAGATCACTTGAATTGTGCGAGCCATCTGCTTTGTCACCCCCTGCATCAGCAGCTTCATTCAGATCGAATGCTAGTGCTGGTCCCAAGTCCGTCCTTGGCCTTGCCGACCTCTCTTCATCATGAAGCCAGTTGGCTCGGCGCTTTGCTCTTCTCTCAGAAAGGGTTAGCTTTAATTGCCAGCCTCCACTTGCCAAACTCGCAAGCTTCTTTTCATCCAGCGAATTGCTGTTAGATAGGAATTTGGGATTGTCTGGTAAGCGATTTGCAGTCAGAATGAAGATAACATTACCAAGACTGATTTCACGGCCCAGGGAATCTGCAATACGACCTCTCTCCATGGCCCGCTTTATGCTCCCTCTGACAAGCATGTCCGCTTCATCAATATCCTCAAGTACGATTACTGAGAATGGGTTCCTTCTAACTGCCTCTGCTATTCGATCAAGCACAGTTTTACCACGGAAACTCAATACAGATTCCCCATCCTCACGCCGTGAACCAAGACAAACCATTATTGGATTGGTCACACAAACAAGCTCTGAAAGAGCTGATGCCATCTTCTTCTTGCCAGCCCTGTCAGGACCCGTAAACAATAGCCAAATGTCACCCTTTGATCCAGTACCCCGACTTTTCCCATGACCCAATTTGCATTGTGTCACTGTAGTCGCCACTGCAGATGCAGCATCTCGTTGCCACCAAACCTTTTCCAGAAGACCCTTGAGGAGCTTCTTGAATGAGTCGGTGTCTAATTTGCTGAGAAGTTTACTGCTCGGCAATTCATGCAAATTGGACAGTGGCTCAGAAGGAACACAGCTTAAAAAGTCCTTGGTGTGCTCTTCATGTTCTTTTTCAGGAGTGGTCTCAACAACCTTCGGTCTACCAAGAACTAGGTCTGTTCTCACAGGGCTTCCAGGCGGAGCGGTTGCCTTTCCAGCTGGTTGGCTGGGCAACAAATTTGGGTTGAGCACAAGGGTTCCGCTCAGCTTTTTATTTAAGCTTAATTTGGGCTGGAAAGGTTGATGAGGAAGCAGGTTTTGATTATACAAGCTTGTCATTGAGAGAGCTGGTTGGGTAATTCTTTCAGGTCCAAGATTAGGTTGATGATAAGCAGGATGAAGGTGCAAGCATGTATCGTGCCATTTCTTCTGCAACTCCTGTTTCTTTTGCTTCAACATCAGTTCTTGATCCTTAGTCTGCACAATAACAACAAAGACAATATTAGTTTCATTGTTGGACTTTCATTTTTAGCACTTTGATGAGAAAGAAGAATCTTAATCGGGCCAGTGCGAGTTTGTAGTTCGCTTGGAGGTTTGAGCTGAACTTACCACTGTCTGATCAGATGTCTTGACATCACCATCTCGGGACTTTGCATTTCTCAACCATTGTGGCAGTGGAGGCTGAGCTGCTTCAGATTTGATTTCTGAAGATTTCTCAGCCTCCTTGGGTGCAAGTTTTGCAAGCTCTTGCTCATAATTCTGCATGCAACTAGGGCAACAACTCATTATTCGAGCAGGATCCAAGTTCTCAGAGAGACGCCTTGGTGGAGGAAGTGTAACAGTTGGAAAACCCTTCAGTGGTGATAAAGATTCAACTGAACTGCTGAGGATTCCACTGGTTCCAAGCCTAAACAGCAACAGGTATGAAAATGAGTTAGCTATAACAAAGTAATAAAAAGAAGAACTAAGAGCTCAAAGAAATGAATCACCAGCGCATGAGTTAATTACAATTATTATCTGGACAAGGAGAATAGAAGAAAAAAAAATCCTTCAACGAATTGAAGTTTCTATTCATTAAGCCAAAGGGCAATTCAGATGTCAGAATACACCAAAACCTCTACAATTAAGCAACTTTCTGAACTGACACAAAATCCAAATGGTTGATCAGAACACAGATACAAGGAGTATTTTCGGAAAGTCTAGACATCAAAGAATCTGTAAATCGGCAATTTCCGATGCCATCAGGCATTGAAGATGTAAGAACATCCCCAGTTCTCCACTAAACCCTCTGGCTAAAGCATAAGCTAAGCTAATGACAAAAAAAGTATAGTTCCAAAAATAGCAAAAACAACATACATACCGATGAAACGTCCCTGGAAGATGTGCTCTAGCAGCAATGGGTACTGCCTGCAGATCCCAATCATTTTCCATTGAAGGATGATAGACTTGACACCTCAAATATGTCTCACAAGTAGCAGTCCCAATCAACCAAACCTTTCCACCACCACTCCCTTCTCCAAACCTCCCCAAAAGCTTCCTCATCTCCGCCACAGCCGACCGCCCAACATCTGACATAATCTGCTGCTGCTGAACCCCACCAGAACCTGTTAAGCTCACTAGCTGCTCAACAAGCCATTTCAAATCCCCCAGATCAAGAATCACCCCACCACAATCCAAATTTCTTATCCGGGTCTCAATCAATCCCCCTAATTCCACAATCTTTGCCGCTATCTGTGCTTTATCTAGAAAGCCTTTCTCTAAATGAATCACCTGAACATTCTTTAACGGCCCATCTCCTACTTCTTTATTCTCTATTCTCTTCAAAACCTCCTGCACTACCATCTGTGGCTCCGACTCACCTACCAAAACAGGATTCCTCTTCTTACTCTTCAACAAAATATCAATAACCTTCTTAACCTCCTCGTTTCTTTGTGCACCAGATTGACCGACACTCCCTTGTTGCAATCTTGGGTTCACATACAAATTCCTATTAGTCACAGGAGCAGGAACAGCCACAGCCCCTGGAGCACGAAACCCCAATCCAATCCCAGAATTAGCAGCAGAATTGGAATTCGTAGAAGCATTCAAAGATTGCTCGATTGTTGCCTTAACAGCTGGACTAGAAAAGCTAGCTTCCCTCATAACTCTACTAACGCTTGGATCATCAAGAATCGATATAATCAACTGCTCAAGCTCGACTTTGACCGCTAAAAGTGGTTGTTGCTGCTGTTCAGGGCACCCTCTTCGCTGATGAGCCTGAGCACGCTTTAGCGCAGCCATTAAGGCATTGGAGATTGGAGGGTCAAGGCCAGGACTGAGGTTCTGTGCCGTAGGGAGGCGTTCAAGGGCAACACTAAAACAGAGCTCGAGAGCTCTGCACTGAAGAGGATGTGAAGAATTAGGGTGTGATTTGATGCATGCTTGACGGAGGAAACCAGATGGGGAACCTAATAGTGTAGCCGCAACATGAAGTGGTGTGGTCTGGCCATGGTTACGGCGGCTTGCTTCGGCTATCGAGTGGTTTAGTACACTCGCCGCCTCTGGTGTCAGGGTTTGCTGGATCGTGCTAAGACCAGCTCTCATTTCTTGAACAGAAGAAACAAATCTTTATCAATATCTCTCAATTGAAATGAGTTCAAAGAGCCTTTCTTTTTTTGGTTTTCAGGAGGTGGGGATATAATAGTTACAGGACAGGAAGAGCTGTTCGGTTGTCTCTCAAAATGGACAAATTTGGCTTATTTTTCAGGTGGAGAAGAAGGGACGAGGAAATTATCAAAACAATCAAAGAAAGAAAGAAAGAAAGAAAGGCTCTCTCTCTCTCTCTCTCTCTCTATTGTTATTTTTTAAAAGAAAAAAAGTAATCTTCTTTCTCCTCCTTCGACCACTACTTCTTCTTCTTCTTCTTCTCCTATGGGAGTATCTATCTATCTATCTATTAATCTGACCATCTTTTTTCGCTTTCTTTCTTAGTTTCTCCTTTCCAAGCTTTGCTTTTTGTTCTCTCTTTTTCTCACTTTTTTCACACATAAAAGGCTTATATTATAAGAGAATTCAACGCAAAAAGGGAAGATCAGATCCTCTCCTCTCCTTCACAAGAGCCCTTCTCTCTCTTACTCGCTAGCTTTTCTCTATCTCTATCCATCCGATCATCATCATCATCATCATGATTCAATAACCAAAATATCCCCTCTAATAAATATACCCAACAATGCTAAATGGTAAAAATATATAGAGAGAGAGTTTAAATAATAATAATAATAATAATAATAATAATAATAATGGGTCCTAAAGGAATATATTTAAATAATCGAATAACAAATAAACAAAGAAGACCCACCAAGGAAAAGGAAAGTAGGAGTGGTAGTAAATTAGTTATGAAGGGGCATGAATTCTTTTTTGTTTTTATCGTGTAGAAGAGAGACAGAGAGAAAGAGAAGGAGGGAATTTCTGAAAAAATGAAAGAGAGAGAGAGGCGGTAGGGACTAGGGATGTACTATCAGTTTGCAAAGATTTCTGGAAAAAAAATGCTTTCTGGGCAGAGTTTTCTGCCCCTCCTTTTTAGTGCTTCTGTCATCTCTTTTTTTATTAGTTTTATTATAGTACTGTGTGTTTCTTTTTCTTTTCTTTACTTAAACATTAACAAGTGTTTTTTTAATCATTTTTAATTTAAATAGCATGTGTTGCAGAAAAATTTTTATTAAATAAGAACCGGTCTGATAATTATTATCTATCTCTGAATTCTATTCTATTTTTATTTTTAAATGTGATGTTTCTAACAAAAACCCTCTTTTTAAATTATATATATATATATATATATATATATATATATATATATGAGTAGAGGAGACTTATATAGAGAAACACTCACTTGATGATTAAGAGATTCATTAGTAGATTAGATTACTTTAACTTCACTTTTATCACTCAAATCTCTCTCTCTCTGTAGATTGACTGCTTTTTTTATTTATTTATCTCTATTTTGTTTCTTATATATTAGATTGAATCATGGGACTGAACATCATCTCACACTAATCCTAGAGCGCGTTCAGACACGCACTGGAGACCAATGGTGGGGGAGGGGAACATGAATTGAATCTGAGGTGCGTGTAGCTCACGGGAAGTGAAGCGTAGTGAGATTGGAAGCGGAAAGCTATCTCAACTTTCTAACTTTATTTGCCTTTCAACCAATCTTATGCTTTTTCACACGCATCCGCTGCAAAGGCATCGCACGGCTTCCACCTTTTCATACTTACAAAAGTCTATTTAACTTTTACCGATGTCTCTCTTTCTTTTTCTAACCACTTTTGTTCTTTCTCTTTTTTGGGGGGCACAATTTCATAATAATTTATTTATCCGAGCTCACCCATTATTCTTTAGCTTAAAATCCTGTTTTTTTTACGTCTTAAAAGTAATTGTTTTTTATTTTTCACTTTAAATTAATTTTTTTTAATGTTTGTAGATTATTTTGATACACTGATATCAAAATTAATTTTTTAAAAATAAAAAATATATTATTTTGATACTTTTTGGAGTGAAAAACAACCGCAACCACACTCCCAAACAGATATAAATGGTGTTTATAAGTGTTGCCGTGGTTATTTTTTAAAATATAATTTTAAATAAAAAAATTATATTTTTGAGAAATACCGTGATATTTCACTCATTTCACAAATTAAAGTCCGGATGAATTGCTAAATTATTATTTGTATAATAAAAGGATGAAATCAAAATAGCTATTAAATAGATATAAATAAATATGTATTTTGCTTGGGGAGTAAATAAGACTTTATTATTATTATTATTATTATTATGAAAAGTGAAAGCATGACTTCATTTAACCTTTGTACTCAATGATGGTAATTATTATGGGTTTCAAAATTCGTGTCCTTTAAGCAAAACCACAGGGTGAGAGAATATGTTGACGACTATCATAAGTTTTCCTCGGTGAAAAGGTAATGTAATGATTCAAACCTTCAATTAATTTATTTATTTATTTATTTATTTTACGATGGAATGATTTCCTTGAGCTAAGAATAAACGAGGGATATATAATAAATTCCTGTACTTTGAATTGAAGGAGGGGGTGGTGGTGGAGTCATAAGTGCTTTCGGATTCCAGCTCCCTCCCTTGTGTGAACTCTTTTGGAGTAGATTCAACCTCAATTATTTAACAGCAAAAGCGAGGTTGGCAAAATAATGAAAAATAAAAATAAAAATAAAAATAAAACAGCCTTATTTGTTCTTGAAAGGAAAAAAGGATCAATAAATAAATACTTTAGAAATGGCATAAATCCTCCAACCAATTACAGGTGCAACTACCTTATAAAAAAACCTCCATTCAAATGGCTTGCTGAGGTTCAACTTGGACCATCCCTGTCTGACATCAGGTCAACATGGAGATGATGAATTCTGTATTTCTTCAGATCATTAATGATGCTTCTTCCTCTCACAAAAAAATATGTATCAATTCCTATTAAAGAAAAACAAGATTAAAAGAAAAAGAAAAATCACCCATTACCCCCGTTATTATTTTTTTCTAAATCATTAAAAGAAAAGATCACATTGGATACGTAAAATTACATTCAAGAAAAGTTTTGACCATGTGAAATCAGATTTAGTCCATTACTCATAAGAATATATAGATAACAACACAACGGGAAGAAAAAAAAACATAATTTAAATAACCCAAATTGCTTAATTTCATGATTTTACTTATGTTTGCAAGGAGTCGATACCTCTAGGAATTATAAATAAACACATTTTAAAAGGAATCAAAATAGCAGCAACCAATCCTTTCTTGGTGGTCGTGATCTTACTTATGTTTGCAAAGAGTCGATATCTCGAGGAATTATAAATAACGCATTTTAAAAGGAATCAAGATAACACATGTAATCTTATGAGTTAAGGTCATTAATTATTTAATAATCACAAGGAGGGCTCCAATGTAAAAGGCAAGGAGTGCCCAATATCATCACCAGCATCATCATTGTTCATGCTAAAATGTAAACATGGAACAGAAGAATAAGATAAAAGAAAGAGGGAGCATTCAATATATATATATATATATATATGCTCCCTTATATATATATATAGGTACTACAGCACCACTACCTGAAAAGAGTTAAATTCAACTTTTGGGGATTCCTAACTTTACAAAACCCTGTGGTTTCATTTACTTGTGTTGTTCTTACTTTTTAGTTTTTAGTTCAGCGACCAAAAGGAAAGGAGGGAAGAAGTCTTCAGAAACAAAAATCATCATCGTCATCATCATCATATTCCCCTTTTCATAACGCACGCCCTCCCTTGCCTTTTACGCGTTTTTCGAGCTCATGACCACCACCTCCCCCCCCTCCTCTGCAACTACTACTTCTTACTTTTTCCACACCCGGCTTCCGCCTACGCGCCTCCATTGCCCCGTGTTTTACCTGTGCTTCTCGAATCCCCAATCAATGCTCTCTTTTTGATTCCTTCTCTGTCCACAATAATCTTAATCATTAGTCATGCGATATCTCCCTCCTTCGCCTTGCGTTTGTGCTTGTTGGAGGGGTTAATTACAGGACGTCGTCCCTGTAATTTTGTACTCTGTTTAATCGAGTCCCATGACTTCTGTTAGTAGTGATTTGCTGCAAGACACGTGTTCGTTCGTTTGTTTGTTTGTGTTGACTCGACTTCTCCTCGTATTCAGTTTGCAAGAGAAAATGCTTGGAGCTTGAGAAGTGATTCTTAAAACATTTATTAATTAGACAAATTTTACAAAGATGGTGTAATTTATAAGCATTGAAACTCCAGACTAATGAGTCGAGAAAAAAATTAGAATTAAATAAATCCCTTAATTAAAATTAAATCAAATCAAATCAAATCATCATGCATATGCCATCATCTCTGGTCCAAATCAACAAACAAGCGTGTTTTCCCTTGGCCAAACCCTACAATATCATCATTTTCTAGCCATCATGGCACCATTTCCTGCCAAGATTGCTCTTGCACACACTAAGAACCAAAGACTTTAATTAACACGCTATTACATTAAAATTGAACACAAGATTTCAAAGTATATATTTCGAAATCCCCCCAACAGCCTCTACTTCTTCAAAAACCACCACTGTAAAAACCGTTGACTTTGAGCTTCTTCATTCAAAATTCCGTTCAAAGCAATAATTGCATCGATCATCTCTTGTCGTTGTTAATTTTGCCACTTCTTCCTCTCCTCCTCCGGGAACTGGCTTCGACCACGGTCGTCCCTCGCAAGTCATCGCACCATCTCTTGTTCACCGACCCAATCTCTAGCTCAAAAAAACTGCCGTGTATGTTGAATAAATTTGTAGATCACACTGCTAATGACATCTTGGATGGATGGCTCTGATTATAAACATGCTGATAACATTTATCTCGTAGTTATGTTAATTCAAATGATTATATAAAATTATGAATCAAAATACATTTTTTAAAACCAAATATATATTACCTGTCGAGTGATAAAAATATTGTAAGGGATTTCAAGGTGTTACTTATATTTACTTACTATGCTTTACAAAAACAATTTACCTTATCATATTTTGATATAATTAATTCAGTTAAACTTAAATAACTTAACCGGTTAAGTTATGATTCGGTTGAATCTTCTAAATTCATATAAAATTTGATCATTAGAATCTTATTTTTAATTTTTATCTAGAATTATAATGTGTTTTTTTTCTTTTCAAGACATAATCATTTCAGGATTCACTAGATTACATGAATTTTTAATAAAGTTAAATTTCAGGATGATTTTAATTAATAACTATGCTTTACTTGAGCTTTCTTTTTTATTCTTCTAAAAAAATAGGTTTTGTTATAAAATTTATTCTTGAATTCGACATTATTACGAGTAGATAAATTGGATCAGGTGTGAGGAGACGAGAAAAATGAAGGGAAAGATGACGCGTGAAAACTGTCCTCTCCTTTTTGGGGTGACCACGAGTTGAAGTTTGAACAAAGGGAATCTGAGAGAGCCTTTTTCCACTTTGTGCATTTATTACTCCTCTCTTCACGTATCTTTGCAGTTGCCAGACCACCAGCCTCCCCTCGTTTTTTTTTTTCTTTCTTTTTTTTTAATTAGATACTTGTTTAAAATATGAGTACAAAATCTTTGTTTGTGACAATCAATATCCTAAAATTCATGGATTTATTAAATACAATAGAGTTACAAGTTTTTTTCTTTACATGAATATTCGGATCAATTTACGCACACCTCAATTAATGTTCATATCATAATAATTACAAGTTTTTGTTTAACTCTATCATGGATTCAATGTAATAAATTTTTTCTTATCCCTAAAAGTCTGAGTCAATTTTTACGTGTTAAAATCAATTCTTTTACGCATATTATTTATATTCAGATTGATGAATTTGTAAGAGAATCTTACCTTTTCTTTTTTTCAAATATTATAACGTGTGAGATATAAATCTATGCCTGTCTCTATAGGATTATCACAGGAGACTTGGACAAACTTTCAATACTTAAAGTATAAGGCGAAGACATGACATACCAATCAAAGCTCAAGTCGATTTCTCTCCATTATACCTTTGAACGATGTTGGTAAAGCAGATAAGAATTCTACTGGGTTGCTTCCATCTGTAACCTTACAGAGTTGAAATTGCTTGCGCTCACATATATTTATTGACTCAAAAGTCGTAAATACATATGGGTTAATAATTAAGCATGACATGATAGTCTTCTCACCGAGGATTTTCAAAGGTCAAAAAGGATTTTTTTTCTCTGGCTGCACTGTTCTTCGAAAAACAAAACTTTCAAAAAAGAGAGCTCGTTTGACTTTTGAAGTGGTAAAGCACTTTACATTGAGTGATCGGCCTAAGAACTTCTTCCCATGTAATTATTGGAGCTGAACTTGTATAAAAAGATAAAAGATTTCATACTTGGATTATTCTCAATATACTTAAAAAAATTCTTACAGGAAGTGAAGAAAAACTGTCATTGAGAATTGACCCGAATTTGGTCACTTGGCACCAAATGATGTCTGCTAGCTCTTATAAACGTTATGATCCATGTAAATTACAAGAAGCAAATGCAAATCTTGATCGCTAGCGACTAGCTAGTAGTAGCAGATGATGCCAATTCCCAAAAAGCTCCATGTTTTTTTTTTCTAGTTGTCATCATGCATCCATTGATATATCAAGTTGTGGGGCAAAAAGAAGAAAATAATTAACCGTTGAACAGGCAAAAGGCTCACAAGATGGTCGAACTCTTGACTAGCTAGGATAACATACCACTGCTAGCTAGTGTTATTATGGAATTCTTTCACCCTTATTACCTTACATCAAATCAACTTCCGTTATCTTCCATTCAAGAATATTTTGGCGTTAAGGAGAAGACACTTCACATATCATTATATCAACTTAGCACATGAAACTACACCCCTCCCCCACACCAGGGATTGTTCTTAATTGATGCTAATTAAGATCATCCGTAACTCAGATCAAGTCTTTTATTTAAACGACAAGACAGTGATTCTTCAATCTATCAACTTTGTGTGTCTTCAATCTATTAAATTTGTGTGTGTGCACGGCGCGCAAATGAATTTTTAAAAAATACTAATTTTAAGGTCTGAAAATATAGAATGATAATAATAAAAGAAAAAAAAACACTTTCTCAACCATCCCACCAACTCTTTAGAATTATAAACATTGAATAAAAAAAACACTGAAAATAAAAGGGAGAGTTGCTAAAAAATAAAAACCACGGCCTAAAATGGAATTTGGAGGATAAAAATAGCTGCTAGCCTTATCCCACCATGGCCATGATTAACTACATGGAAAATCGTCCCATAAAACCCCTCCCCCTCCCCCTTTCCGTTCTCTTTGCTATGCCATTTGGTGGAAAAACTATGGTTTTACATCACTTTCTTTTCTATTTTTTTTATTATGGTTTTACATAATTTATTCAGCTATGATTGATCCCATGATCTTTTCTCGAAGTTCTTTATTATTTCAGCTATAAATCAGTGTTTGTCCCTCTACTTTTTATATTCAGTCAAATCAAACTCTCTACATTATTTTGGTCCAAACAGAACCCTCTGCTACCAATTAATGGCGATTTGAAACCTTCCGTTACTGCTAGACCCCCTACTTTTGCATGGATAGGATTCAAAATATGTAATTAACATATGTAAAATGATTTGAAAATCAATATATATATATATATATATATATATAATAGGACGTGAGTCTTTCATTATTATATAATTTATTGTGAATTGATATTGTGAAATATTTTTTTATCCTTGAGTGGAAAAGAAAAAGGCCTTGAGGGTGGGGATGTTTAGGTTATTTTCACTTGTTTATTAGTCCTTAAAAAATTATTAGAGGGTTTATAGGTCTTTTTATTTTGTATTGTAAAAATATCTTTTTACCTCTAAAGTCAACAAAACTTAGAGTTGTTGATAAACAATTTTTTTTTTAATTTTTTATAAACTTTTAAACATTAAAAATATTTTTTTATACTAGAATCAAAGAATTATTGGATTGTTGGACAAGAGTTTTGGGGGTTTTTCCGATATTCATATACAATTAAAGTATGATTTTTGCCTTAGAAAAGACAAAAAAAAAGTTTGCATTTAGGAGAATTTTTGTACTTTGATATAGGTTTTTTAGGTGATTACAAGGGTCATCGAGCGTTTACCATTCAGGTGGCATGTTTAATGTCGGCTTGTGGCCAAACTTGACCTTCTGTCGTCTCTTTAAATGAGTTACCATGTCCTCTTCCAAATGATATGACACATAATGACATATGGTGGTAGAATTGTTGCCAACAGTTGTTTCTTACTTTTCTCTTTCCTGCTAAGTAAAGTGCATGATTGTCTTATTTTTGTTTTTTAATTGTAGTCTTCATTCTTTTAATTTCTTATTTCATCTTTATTCATTTTATAAAAGTTTTATTTTTTTTTCAATTTAATCTTTTAATTACAATATATCATATGTTTTGTTTTTCATTTCGATTATTATACTTTTGGTTTTCAAATTTTTTCTTTGACATTTTTATTAAAGTTTTTTTGACTTTCAATTTCATCATTCAATCAAATTTTTTATTTTTTTAATTTAACCCTCATTATTTTGATTTGTTTTTCTTTTTGTTAAAATTATTTTTCAATTCAATTTAACCCTCCAATTGAAATTTTTTTTCCTCTGATTATTATTTTTTATTTTCACCCTCATTTTTTTAGATGTTTTTGTGTGATTGATTTTCTTCCCTAGTTTCATCTTTTGATATTTGATTTGTTAGGGATTCAACTTCATACAATCTTATCATTCTGCATTAGTTTTTTGTTTTAAATATTAGTTTTGTGATTTTCTTTTCTATGAATTTATCTCGGTTTCATGACTTAGGTCATAGGTTTTGCATTATTTTTTAGAATATAATTTTTTTTTAGTTTGATTTTTCAAGGTATTATTTTAATTCATCTATATTTTTTATATATAAATAAAATTTATTTTTCAAAATAAAAAATATTCTTTTTAAAATAATATTTCTGATGTTTTCAGCCTTGCGTAATATTTTTTTAGGGTGTTGGTTTATTTAGTCTGTTTCATTTGTGTTTATTTTTTAGGCCACGAGTTTTATAGAGTGTGAATTCATCTTTTTTTGATTTAAATAAACATGTTCAGTAAACACAGTCGGGTAAATATTTTATTTTATATGATTGAATATCTTGATCTACATTCATCTTTTAATTTTTTTTATTTTTCTTTTAGTTATTATTAATAATTAATTATTTTTATTTATTTACATAAATAATTATCAATTTATTTAATTAAATATTTGGATAAAATAACCTGCTTACTCTCTCTCTCTCTCTATATATATATATATATATATATATATATATATATTAAAAAATATATTATAATTCATAGTAGTGCGTGGTTAGATAGAGCTAGCGTATGTGTGTGCTCATGGTGATATATAGTTATGGGCATTCATGAAATATTTAAGTACAAGGATGGGGTCATGTTGAAAACATTTTATTAAGGCATACATCCATTACGTAGAACTGCAGCATATATAAATACATTGCGTTATAGAATTCGACAGTGTTATAACCTTGTCTGAATATATAATCATCTTGAACGTAATGTATTTATATATGCTGCAGTTCTACGTAATAAATTGAATTGAAATAAAAATAATAATAATAATAATAATAAAACCCTTCAACTAAGTACAAATTGGCAGGAAAATAATTAATGGAGGCTCGGTGGCTCCTATAAATGATGACAAAAATATTAGATGGCCAGCATTAATGGCCCTGTACTCCAAGCAGCCAAGAAGGGAATGTGAAGTTTCATTTCACATTTGGATTTCTCAACAAGTGTTTCAAGTATCTTAAACTCTGTTTGTTTTAGTTTTTTTAAAATGTTTTAAAATTGTTTTATTTTTTATATTGAATTAATATTTTTTCATATTTTTAGATATTTTGATGCGCTGATATCAAAAATAATTTTTAAAAAATAAAAAAAATATTATTTTAATACATTGCTAAATAAAAAACACTTTAAAAAATAATCACAACTGCACTTTCATCCCTACTCTAACTGAAAGAAAAGAAAAGGGAGCAAAACTTGTTGAAGAAGCTCATTGCTTGTCTCTAGCATGCCCACATCTAGAGCATGCATGGTACCATAACAATACCTCCACTTTCGAAAGAGTTCTCATGCGACCTCATGTTCCTTTTCTCCCACTTTTATAAACTTCTTCTTAGATCTCTACTCATCATTTCTACATCTTCAGTAGTGATATGAATTGAAAAACCATTCTCAAGATTATTTAATTTGGCCTTTAGAATCATTATCAAAAGGTGGTGTTGCTTTGTAATTGGTTCCTAAATCAGGAAAAAGCTTCCCCCCGCTATGCACCATTCCCTTCCCAACCCCACCAATAATAGAGGAGCCATAATTCAAAAAAAAGACTTTGAAAAAAACATAAATTTTCGTCCAAGTAAGGATTGCTATGATCGACGAATGATCCCCCTTGCAAGGAGATATCGCAATATTTTTCTTCAAGCTAGCTAGCTATGTGATTCTTAAAGTTGCATTTTATCTGACTTCGATCTTACAACACAAACAAGGCCCTCTCCTCTTTCCCCATCTAGTTCAAATCGCAATCGATCAATCCATATATCATGAAATGGGTTAAAGTGTTCGTCACAAAGGCTAATTGATGGAATATCATGAGACAGAAGGGCCCATAGCTCTTTTCACTAATGCAAGCCGAACCCCACATAGCTTTTACAAGTATACAATAAAAATCGGTGATAATCATGCCATGAAAGGTCAAACTTTAAGCAAACACATTTTACAACAAGTCACTCACAGCTGGGGAGAATTGAGAGCCTAAAAGGATTTTGGTAGCTTCTTGCACTCAAAGCAATTAGACTTTCAAGCACCACACCCTCCCTCCCTCTAGCATTTCCTTTTCTACTCTCCCCCTTTTAATTGAGAATAAAGGAAATCGGTCCTACTTTTTATATGAGATCCATGAATTGGGTAAGATAAAGCATGCATCAATAAAGCAAAAGGTGGCCATCGGTTTCCCTTTTTGCTAGCTCTTATAAAAAATCTAATTTCTTATGTAATTTTGTAAGACTAATATAAAATGATAAGCAAATTTCTCGCCTGTTATTAAAGGCAAAGTGCTGGGTCGATCTGGGAATAAGTTGTTCAACTATATATATATAGTTGTATAATGGTGCTTAATATATGCACTGTGAAAGAAATTAGGCTTAATTTTCTTTCTTCTTCATCTTTTTATATTTCTCGAACACATTCAATACTGTGGCTTGGTTGACATGGAGGGAGCGCCCCATCGAAAAGTCGTCCTCCTTTTTTATTTGGCCATTTTAGTTTTACAGAAAGGAACAATTGGGAAGCTGCCAAATTCCCACCTAAAAAAACATTGCGTCTTCTTCCTTCAACTTTAGGGAGTTTTGGGAATCCTTAAGAATTACTAACAATTGAAGATGCCGGCAGGGAGAAGAGGTGGTGCCTTATTCCCCACTAGTGGTTGGAAATTTGGCTTTTTTTAAGCACCAATCTTTACACACAAGCAATTATTAACTTTTTATTAAGAGGACAAGGATGAGGAGAGAAGGAAAAAAAAACAGACGACTGAACCTTTTGGATACACATGTGAAAGAAACCCATGCCTACGTAAGACGGAACCTTTCATCAACAGAAGCAGCACTTTGAGTGTCTAATTGGGTCTCAATTAATTAAACCATAAAGTTAGATTTTAAAACTTGTTTTTAAAAGTTAAGACATCCCAGCTTTCAAAGGGACCTACCAGATTAGTTTAATTAATCTTGTCGCAATTAGTGGATGGCAAAAGCTTAAGTAATCACTCTAGTAATTAAAGAAAAGATTATAAAACCTTGGTCTGAGCATGCACGTTATGACCTTAAATCATTGGATAAAGGTTTTTAAAAACGAAACAACAAAGTCCATCATAATATATATATCTGCAGTACTAGCAGGCTCTTCAATCTCACTAATTATATTATTACTTGAGGATTTGGCAGTGAAAAATCACATTTTTTTTTCCCAGTTGGGTGGACACACAAGTGAAATACAAGCATGCTTATCTTGTATCTTTTCAGCCAAATGAGTGATACCGAAGAATCATTGCTGTCCACCAAATGTCTGTGTGAGGCCCTCGTCGCAAAAAATATTATATATTATATATATATGCCTTGAATCTCAATACAAAGCACAGCCCACTTTCAACTACAACCATAAATGCCTCTGTACGCACATTGTATCATCACCACCCATCCTCATCAAGGTTCAAGAAATTAATATTAAGTGCCTGCCAGGCCTCCGAGAAAAAAACAAAGAAAGCACTTTTAGAAGGAGTGATCATCCATTTAATAAATGCCGGGGGGCAAACTTGCTATCTAGAATCCTATATCATACTAGCATATTTTAAGAGTTTTTGCATTGTTTAGTAGACTTAGTTCATACAAAAGATGGTTGACTGCAACTTGTACCTAAAAACATGAGACTTCCCTCCTAGCTTTTTAGCAGGAATTTGCCAAAACACTGAGAGTGAGTAAGGAAAGTTAACATGTAAGTATCTTTGAGAAGATATGGGTGCGAAGCAGACGCTGCCTTCGTTTTGAAGGATTTTCTACTTTTCAATGTTCAAAGTAATTTGTTTGCATTGGTTTATGTCAAAGAGAATAATTAATGTAGAGAGATCTGCTCTTGGTTGGACTGTCCTTTTCTTATTGGGTTTTTTTTTTCTTTTTTTAAATTAGCAGCACATTAAACTTTAAAATTCAAGGTAACGACACCCTTTGCATTTAGCAAAATGATATAGTTTGATCTTACATTTCTAAAACACGATATCCACTAAATATTGGATATTCTTTGAAAAGCATCTTAAGATGTCGCGCTTCACAAGCACGACATTAATTAAAATCTAAACAGATCGAACACGCACCATTGTATTTTTTTCTCATGGAAAAAACCATCCCACCACCACTTCTCTCCCAAAAAACCCGCTAAACACTTAATTTTGCATTTAAATCAACAAAAATCAAAATAATCTTAATCTCTAAGCATCTATTGAATTTTTTATGTTGAAAATCCATCGTTCCCTATGTTGCCACCATCGTTGCTACTGCTGCCCCAGCCATTCTTGTAGTTCTATAAGCAAGTTAAACATACTACATTGCTATTAATTTTTATTTGGTTTGGTATAAATCAAATAATTGTTTAGGTTGAATTTAGGGTTCATGGTGAATTTAGGGTCTGTTGAATCAATGATAAATTAATTAAAAATACATTCAATTAGAGTTTATTTGATATAGTTGAACATGAATATAAGTTGAATTAATGATGAATTAATTATATCAATTAATTATGTGTTGCATTTAATTTAGGTTAAGTTGTCAAATTAGGGATTTTGTGTATATTGTTGGAATTGATTAATAATGTACTTAAATATGCACACATGTTCGTGCAATAGAGCATAAACATGGATGTGTTATGACGAATTACAAGTTTCATTGAATTGTTGATAAGGTGATGAATTTAATATTTTCTTGAAATTAAATTAATTTTGTATGAATTTGTATTTGAATTAATGCAATTGAGCATGAAAAATATCAATTGATAATGTATCATGAATTATGTTAATTTTTTGTTAAGTTTGATTTAACGTTAAATTTTGGGAATTTAATTGAATTTTCTATGAATTTTTTCAATTACGGTTGAGGTAACACAATTTAGTTATAATTATGTTAAATTGACTAGAATCTGATTTTTTTTTACAGAATATCTAATAATATATTTATGTTATGCATTATGGTGACAATATTGTTCATGAAATGAACAATAGTATCACATACAAGACGAGAGTAGTTTGTTGTTAACTAATAATTTAGGTATGTCGTATGAAAAATGAAAGAAATCATTTGTCATTGACTGGGTGAAATTATAATGATATTGATGTTGACATAACTTAGAGGTGTCAACTTGGTAAATAACAATATTACTATGTACCAATTGTGTGTGATGGTAGTTTTAAGACAATGATTGATTCTTTTATTTAAAATGGTTTGAACATGATGATATTGTATGTAAGTAGTTGAGCAAAATCTATGTGTCCCAACTTCTGCTAGTCCTTCAAATTCAGATGATAGAGGTAAAAATAGTTTGTGTCGGATGATTTGCTGCAAATAATAGATGATATTATATTTGACAATCCTTTTGCTCATCAACATAGAATTAACTATTCTGAGTCTAGTGACAATGAAGATGATGTTGATAATGTTGATAATGATAATGATGAAATTATTCCTCTTGTTCCTGAATTTGGAGATGCTTCTAGGTCTAGTTTTGTTATTTCACATGATTGGGCACTTAGTCATAGATGTATGCCAGGAAAGTCTGATTTGGAGGTTGGTCAAATATATAGTAGTAAAAATAAATTGGTTATAGTGTTAAATTGCACACTTTGTTGAGTACTGAGTTTAGTGATAGAACTCAACATTTGTTCAATTATAATGTGTGCAAGCACCAGAATGTAAATGGTATTTATATGGGGAATATCAATATGAGTGATGCTTTACATATCATTACTCGTAGGGGTAAAAATTATTATTACAACTGGTTAGGCTGACATAGTGCTTATGTAGCATAATAAGATGCATAGAGGAATAAGATATTTACAAAGATGCATCCTGTGATTATTCACAAGGAGTATATGATTTGGTACATGACTATAACACGACATACCATTACTCTAGATCCCGAGAAGGTTCCTCTACCTGGATATATGTAGTACGAGCAACATGCTCAGCGGATTCAACATCATGTAAGTAATAAAGTCTTTTTATGATTAATATATGTTAACCGTTGAGTTTATGTATTTGTCTTTTACTTTAACATTAATGTTTTTATTAATATTAAGTTGGCTTCTTGCTACGGGATGGTCGAGAGGCCACATCTTATCTTTATAGTACTAACAAAGAAAGTGAAGTTTACACCATAACATCCAGGTGGTTAAATGTTTGCCGCACTTGACTTGAAACCTTTAGAGAGAGGCTAAATATTGATGATACCATGGCAGAGGTCGATGCCACTTGGGTAAGAGCAGGAGCTAGATCCGGTCGTGCTACTGATGAGCCTAGATCATCCAGTAGATGACGTAGACATAAATAGATAGATGAATTATGTTTATATATTTTAGGATTATGTTATGGTCCTAAGATTGCGATCGAGTTACAGGGCGATTAATTGTGAAATCCACTTGTAAAGAATGGTGTTTACCCGACCTCTTTCCCTTATGACCTATTTTGAAAATATGTGAAGGGCTCGTTTAAGAGAGAACCCATCGAGCTCAATGCAAATAAAATTTAAATTTCTTCTTGTTTACTTCATGTCTTTGTTTACAATTTAAACAAATTGTTCAATAACCAACTCCTAAAAAGTTGGCACCACTATTGCACTATCTAAACCATTAACATAAAATAGAAATAACAATTGAATAAAATAAAATGAAATCTGCATGAAATCTGCCATTTGGAGTATAATGCAATATTGGCCATCTTAACTTCAACTTCTAGTGCTTTTAGCAACCACAACTCCTAATCTTCAGCAGCCACACCAGCCATGCCTTTGATACATTTCCCTTAAGCCAACTTCTTATCCATATGGATGTTGTTCATAACATTACTGCCTCCATTAAAATGACACTTGTCCGTAAGTGCAAAAGAAGGAAAACGGCTACTAAAAGATGACACATCCTCCCAAGAAGAATCTGCAGGTGACAACCTGTCCCAATAGACCAAAACTTGGTGTGTATTGTGAATAAAACGAGAATCCAGAATAGCTTTGGGTAGAGGTTGAAGTTCACCTTGTGTGAGAACAAGTAAGGAAGGTTCAATGGAAACGGATGTGCCATGAAAAGGTTTGAGGCAGGAAACATGAAAAATAGAATGCAGTTTGGTAGAAGAAAGAAGTTCTAATTTGTAAGCAATAATGCCTATTTTGGCTATAATAGGAAAAGGGCTATAGAAATTGGGGGGGGGGATAGTTTAGTGTATTTGGAGGAAGAAACGCTAAGTTGGCGGTGAGGGTGCAATTTAAGTAAAACTTGATCACCGATTTGGTAGTGAACAGGACGATGTTTAGCATCATACCAAGCCTTCATGGAATTTTGAGCTTGAAGTAAACGGTTGCGAAAGTCTTAAAGAACCATGTTGCGATTGAATAATTCTTGATCCACTGCTTCGAGTTTAGCTAAACCAGGACAATAAGACAACATAGTTGGATGAGATCGACCATAAACCATCGCAAAAGGAGTGGCTTTAAGAGAAGAGTGGTAGCTGGTGTTGTAGCAGTACTCTACCCAAGGCAGCCATTGAAACCAGTGGCGAGGAAAGTCACTGGTGAAGCAACGCAGATACATTTCAATAGTGCAATTGACAACCTCGGTCTGACCGTCACTCTAGGGATGATAAGCTATACTAAAAGCTAATTTGGTTCCACTTAAGTGAAACAATTCAGTCCAAAACAAACTGGTGAATGTGACATCACGATCACTCATAATAGTTTCAGGCAAACCATGAAGTTTGAAAATATTATCAAAGAACAAACGAGCAACACTCACTGCAGTATAGGGATAAGCAAGGGGAAGGAGATGTGCATATTTTGAAAAACGGTCGACCACCACCAATAAAACCGACTTTCCTTGGGAGGGATGCATGCCTTCAATGAAATCCATAGAGATGTTTGACCAGATTTGAAGGGGAACAGGTAAAGGCTGGAGAAGTCTTACAAGATGCAAATGTTCAGTTTTGTGTTTTTGGCAGACAATACATTGACGCACAAAAGTCTGAATGGAAGTCTTCATCCCTTGCCAATAGAAATCATGTGCCACACGATGGAGTGTCTTTTGATAGCCCTCATGACCATTATCATGGAGAGCAGAAATATGGTCCCAAGATTGCGATCGAGTTACAAGGCGATTGACTGTGAAATCCACCTGTAAAGAATGGTGTTTACCCGACCTCCTTCCCTTATGACCTATTTTGAAAATATGTGAAGGGCTCGTTTAAGAGAGAACCCAGCGATCTTAATGCAAATAAAATTTAAATTTCTTCTTATTTACTTCATGTCCTTGCTTTCAATTTAAACAAATTGTTCAATAACTAACTCCTAAAAAGTTGGCACAACTACTGCACTATCTAAACCATTAACATAAAATAGAAATAACAATTGAATAAAATAAAATGAAATCTGCATGAAATCTGCCATCTGGAGCATAATGCAATACTGGCCATCCTAACTTCAACTTCTAGTGTTTTTAGCAACCACAACTCCTAATTGTCAGTACCCACACCAGCCACGCCTCTGATACATTTCCCTTGAGCCAACTTCTTATCCACATTAGCCAACTTCTTATCAACGTTAGCCAACTTCTTATCCACGTGGACATTGTTCATAACTGATTACTTGAATATTGTATTGTTGAATTATTTTACATTTATTTTTCATGTATATTGTTGATTATGGAATATGAGAATATGTTGAGTTTAGATGAAATTTATTGATTGCGGTTATTATGGTTTTTTGTATTTTTTTTAAGCGGGACAAAATTTTAGGTATAGTTCCTATATAGAGGAAACTATATCTAAATTTTGATAAAATTGTAAATCTTTTAACTCTCTAAAATCATAAAGTAAATAAAATTTTAGATTAACAAAAACTATGATTTTATATATGTTTTCAAGCTTAAAACACGAAAATGATCCAAAACCTTACAGTAGCCAAAACGATCAGTCCAACCATTTTATCAAATGTTCAACTGTTTTTTAAAATGGTTGTGAACAACGACATTTCAGTAATATCGCAGTTTAGAAATACAATATTTTATTAATGTCGCGATTGTGAATGCGACATCAATTGTCAAATGTTGTGTTGTCTAAACCAAGATATCTTCAAACTATGCTATTTCACCAAAAAAAATTTCTTCTTGTGCTATTTCAGCATTTAATTGTATTTTGGGTGCTAATTGGTCAATTTATCCCTTATGTGATTTTAAGAGAACCCAAATCTTCTTGTGATCCATATTTAACAAAAATCAATTGTATATCATCTTATTATCTGAATTTTAACTTAATAATATTATACTATGCTACATGTGGTGATAAATTTCAAATTGTATATTATCAGATAAGAGTAGATAACAATTTGGATCAGATTACGTAGGTTTATATATTAACCATTGCTTTAGTATTCTTGTTTCATAGACACTTAGAGTACTTAATTACTTGAAACTTAAATGATTAAGTAGCCATGATATGTGTTGATAGATATATTTACAGATATTAGACACTATTTTTTTTTTATTGTGGTAATCACATATTGAGGGATGACTCGAATATGAGAGTTGTTATCTCTTTTATACTACAAAATCATATTTATTTATGAAACCATAATCTCATCGCACATTCATTTACACTTGTATAATTTTTTTGCTAGGAAATAAAATTAAGCATTATAGCTATTTTTCACAAAAATGAAAAAGAAAAGAGAAGGTGTTGTAACCATATGTGATGCTAGCTATACATTGCTTCTTTCACGGATTAGTCGATTGGTAAGGAAAATATATTTATTTAATTTGTAGTTTCAAGTTTTATTCTCACCATTTTATAGACTTGATATTGGTATGATGAAGAGTCTTATTAAATGTTAAAAATCCAATTTTTTCTATTGTCTATTTCTAGGGCTTAGCAATGTTGGGCAATGGTTGGGTTTTTGTTGGGTTTCTAGGCAATTTTCTTCCTTTTTCTGGGAAGAACATTGTCTTTTCCCTTGTATTTAGACCAATTTTGTTCAATTTATTTTCACAAAACCTTTCTTTATACTTGATTAGTTAATAATTTAGAGTTTGTTTGCATTAATAACATGTTTGTTTAGGGGTTTTAATGCTAAGGTTTTGGTTTTGAACCGAAATTCATATTGATAAAATTATGAATTTAGAGTGATAATCAAATTGAATGAATGTTAAATTATTGATCCTTGCTTGATTTTCAACAAATATGTGCCCTTGATTTGTCCATATATGGTTTGATTTAAGAGTTATATGGCTGAGTTTGTTGTAAATTTTTTTCATGTTCTATTATTTGTGTGTTTGATCCGTTTTGCTAAAAAAATTAGTTTTTATTTTTTATTTTTTTAGTGTGCAATCTGGTTTTTTGGCTTTGGTTTTGTTTTGGGTTGTTTTTCGGGTCAAACCAAGATTTTTTATTATATTTATGGTTGAACAAAAAATTTCAAGTCAACCCAATCGGTTCAATGACTAAGGCTTTGTTTGGTTTTTCACTATTTTAATAAAAGGAATTTAAACTTAAGAACATGTTTGGCAAATATACCTTTAAGCCTGTTTTGATAGTTTTGTTTTGAAAAAAATATGAGTTTTGTCAAACAGATTCCAAATAAATTCCAAACAAATTCTAAAAACTTCAAGGACTAATTTAAAATTATTTGTGGATCCTTCACATGTTTTTTTAGCAATTTTATTTAATATCCAGGATGTAGACTTATACTATAAGATGTTGATCTAGTATTAAAATATTCATCTTTCATCGAAATCTCAAAAAATTCTTTCTATAAAAATACAAAAAATATGTTATATATGATACGTATACAACCAAGTCTCTCAAAAAAATAAAAATTATATTTTGGTTCTTGTTTTTTTGACAAAAACACATGGTATGATTTAGTAGTTTTTTATATACATAAAAATTCAAAAAATATCTTTGCATGTATTTTTTTGTTTTAATAACCCATTTATTGAATTCATGAAATCTTGGTCAATATTTCAAAAACCCTAATTTTTTTTCCTGATAGTTATTGGTTAATATTTTGATATAAATATTGGACCTATAAGTAAGCTGATATTTAAATACCAGGAGTTGACTAGAAGATTCTCAAAAATATTTTAGATACTCACCAATTTTAATTGAAAATATTTTTCATAATCATACACGAGTTGTGAAGAACCCTTTTGCCTTCCAATATAGGTGAACCCTATCAGGGCATTTATATGGATTTTTTCCCATGAGAATTTATTTAAGTATACGAGCCCATAATAAATTCAAAATACTAGAGTTATTCATGAGCGTAAATCTTTATATTACGTCATAGATGGACCATCAATTAGGAAGCCTTCTGTTTTGACATTATTAAACTAGGTTTTATGTGTTTTATGTGGTTTATGTGATTTGATGCGTTTAAATTTTCATATTTAGCTTACTTATTTATGCTTTAGCATGTTTTATCTTACTTATACCTGTACGTTGGATATGAACGAATTTTTTCATGCATAACTAGTCTATTTATGATATATTGCTTTGGAATACACACACATGGAAACTTCAGGTTAGGTGGGTGAGTAACGACATACCCTATTACTTTCAATCAGGGTTTAAGTTCATGAAACGATCCGACTCTTTGCTGAGTGCTTGGATTAGTAATGATTGGTATATGTGTCATTCCATTACCTACTAAGTTCCTATATTGCCTCTACGTGGGTGACATTGGGATAATAAGAGATCCTTTTTAGAGACCACGAGGGTGTATACTCCCTACACATGTTTTGTATTAAGGCAAGCCCTTTATATAGCATCTTGAGTTTAGGACTTACGGGTGACACAATGATCATCACTCAGGAAATTTTCATTGTAAAGTTTGGACAAGAATTTTCATTCTTGTTCATCATACAAGAGTAACGACTATATGTCACCCCTTAAAGGGTTAATTTATCATATAAAAACATGCTCTTATATTTAACATGCATGCTCACAGGTTGAAATATAGGTCCCCTAAATCTAGTTTTCCCCTAAAGAGTCAAGAGTTGCCAATGTCTGACAATGTTAAGAAAGATTTGCTCGACTTCAAATCTAGAATCATCATTACGGTTTTCTTCAAGCCGGTAATAAGAACCTCTGTTTTACCATGAAATCAGCTTATGAGCTATGCTCAAATGTCATCTATAAAGTTTTAATGTATTAATCAATGGAGACTATGGAGAAATGTAGGCTTATTTCTAAGGAATACAACAAGTTCATTTATGAATCCAGTTTCACGAAGCTACATAGCCAAATTACCAACATTGTCTCTAGGTTCTTTATACAAATTATGATCATGAATGAATATCATGTTTTTTTTTGTTTCAAATGATAAAGAATTCTATATGTACCATTGCATTAGAGCTGAGTTGTTTATCTCAAAAACTTAGAGGTGGAAGCTGTTGGATGAGGTAAAATTGCCATAAAAAAAGCCCTTTATTGTATGATAAAAATATATGTGGATGGTTCACTTCATTGGCATACTTGGAAGAGAAACATATTTTTATTTGATGTGAAAAGAGAGAGATATTGCTTTTCCACTTCCTTCACCAACTTTTGAGGGTAATGATTGCAAGGATATTGGGCTTGTCAAATACGAAGGAAAACTTGTCATGATCTACATTGATAAGGAGAATGATTTCATAAAAGTATAGATTATGGAGAGTTACAACATAAGGCAATTGAACAAAAGTCATTCGATAAACATAGGGGTTTTAATGAAAAAATAACCTCATGTAAGTCCTTTAGCCTTTTACAATGTTGACATTATGCCGATGGAAAAATATTTTCTTGATGTGAAATTTTCAACTTCAAGATCGGAAGCATTGATATGTTGTGATTAGGGAAGGGTTTACTCCATGTATTCTTTCCATTTCAATTCACTTTTATTACTGATAAAGGAGCAAAATCGGACATAACATTGGAATTGCCAAACCCTCAAGAACAATCGCTCAGACCAACATTCCTTATATGGTATAATCTAGATGTGAGATGTGAGTAGTTTCCAAAATTTCAAGTATTAAGAAGTTAGTGAGTAAGAGGCAAGTTGAGGATGTTAGTAGAATTTCATCTACCATATTGTCACTGGATTATCATGAGCATAATAAAGATTGATAAATGATGATGTGACACAAGTGATTGCTGGAGAAGTTAACCTAATTAGAGTGTTGCATTATTAATAATTTTGTTATGGAATTTTGCTACTCAACACTTTGTTTTGGGATTAAATCATCTTTTTAATGAAATATGTCTTTGTTTTTATTGTTCTGAAATCAAGAGATGTTTAACATTTTATGGTTGCCTATGATATTTTAATCAAACTACAACATATGAAATGATTAAAAGATTCTGAAAGATTAAAAGTGTTTTGATTGCATAAATGATTCAACATTTGTTAAAATAACATGACAAACAATATAGGGTGATCAAATAATTTTAAGCTCATATATGAAATTAAACCACACATGATGCAGCTAAGTTTTAGCAGTATACATAATGACTTGTGGTGGATTCGATAGTTATGGACTCACGAATCATGGTTCTTTGTAAGTCCAGATTATTACGCTGGACGAGGTCAAAATTTATCGGTTCTAACCGACCTTACTTGAAATGAGAAAAGGTCATCTTTGTTTATTCCTTTCACAATTCTTAAGATATATATTCCGTACAAACCCCAATTTGAGCCTGATAGAATCTTTCTTTCGAAAAGAAACCCTGACCTGGATCATTTCCCATACTAGGGGCAAGTGAGGGATTTTTGGTTGAAAAGATAAAGACAATAGTAAAATCAATGGTAAAGGAAATGCTAAGAATGAAAGCCTAACGATCGAGAAAAAGGCTAAAAGTGAAAAAAAATCCTAGATTAGAGAGCATCTAGGAAAACTTTAGGAAAGGCAGTAAGAAAGCTTAAAGTAGAAATTGCTCTCTCTTAAAAGCAAATTAAGTTTTGATGATTCATAGAATGTCATGAAAAGATTAAAGGTAGGAAAATACTTATCATATTTAGAAGGGGAAATAAAGGTTCTAATTGAGGAAAGGCACAACAAATGTCAAAAGTTGATGTCGAGGCAAAAGTAAAAAAAATAAAAAGAAAAAAAAATATTGAACTATGAACATGTCTATCTGTGATAAAGCCTCTAGTTTCTTCAAATGATTATATTAGTTATCCATCAAAAGAGAAGTTGAAGTTGCTTTATGGCCACTGTTAAGATAATATTGATCTTTTAGGTGAAAATAAAATGTGTGGCATGATTTTATGCCATTCTTTTACAAAGATAGTGAAAGAAAAATAAGGAAATGATGAGGCTAATGATTGGTAGTGAACCTTAACCCTTCCTTTAAATTGATACATGATACAATAAAAAAATAAAAAGTGGCATGGTTATATGTCAATGACAAATAAGAATGAAACTTTTTGAACCATTGATTGAATGATGTGAAAATTTCTATTGAAAAGAGCGATATGGTTATTATGTCAATGTTTGACCTTGATTGATAACATTGCAAGTTTTTTATTAATGAAATTCTTGTTAAAAGGTGAACCATGGTGTTTGATTTTGATCAATGGAAATTCCTTAAAAAAAGTGAAGCATGGTTATATGTCATTGCTTGATTATAATTAATGAAAATGGAGTTTCTTGTTCAGTTTTAGGAAATAAGACTTTTCGATGAAATGTATGGCATGGTTATATGTCATTACAAAGATAGTAAAAGAAAAGGAGTGAAATGAATAGTTGATGGTTATCCTAGGTTTTTGAAACCTTCAAACACGTTTTGAGCCTATAAATTTCCTTTTTTTCATAATCATGAACCATAATCTGCGTTATGTACTATTAAAAACCTTTTTTTTAATCAAGTATGCGATTTAAATCAATAAATGATGCTTTTAAAACATAAGGGTCATGGCTTTATAAACTAGGCTATTGGTAATTATACATGATAATAAAATGGATGCTCAAAAGAGACAATATTTCTTGATAGAGCCTCGAGTCTTGACTCGAGCCGCTTGCTATTGAAATCAACAAAATGTCACCTCGTCACGTACTATCAAATAACACACCTAAAATGAGAGATTAAAATTGACACAAAGAAATATAGAAGATGAATGAGATGACCTGACAATTCCATAAAGGTTAATGATAATACATACTTGAAGAATATGGTTCAACTAGGGGTAACATTATGGCTAATTTGTAATCTAAAATGAAGTTAACACCAAAAAACCTTTTGATAATTATTGGCAAAATGCACATAACTAAATGATTTTTGAAATAATCCAAGAAGTTGAATGATTTGTTAAACTCCTTCATGATGAAGCAAGCAACACAACACTTCGGGGCTTGGCCAAGCTTGATAAATAATAAGGGGGCTTATATTTCAAATCAGATAAAGATACATAGATGTTATCTAACCTAAGCATTACATAAATGTTTTTGAAATTTTATACGAAAAATCCATAATGAAATTGATTAAAAAATAATCCTTGAGCAATGATAGCAATGGATCTTAGTTCTAACCTTGGAATCAGGAAGATGAGGAGAGAAATCATGCCATCAGAAACTTCTCAGTTCTTTGGAATCGAAAAATGTCAAAATGGTCAAACCTCGTGATCAAGAAGTATGAGATGTCAACCCTTCAATCAAAGTGTTTTGGATTCAATCAATATGCCTTTGGACAATTCTAGTTAAAGGGAATCATTATATTGAGATTTCAGGTCAACTGAGTTGAAAACATGAGTCGCTAAGATAACAGAACTCTTCTAGAAAAGAGTTGCATATGAGAATAATTATGAGAATATAATTCTCCTAGAAGATAAAGATTTTGGTTCTGGTTAAAGAGGATCGCCAGATTAGGATCTCAGATTTATCGAGTTGAAGACAAAGATTTTAATTCTAGTTAAAGGGGATCGCTAAATTGAGTTCTCAAGTAAGCTGAGCCGAAGATAAAAAGTTCGGGTTTGAGTTAAAGGGAATCGCCAGATTGGGTTTTAAGGTTAACCGAGCTATGAAACCAAAGTTCTAGTTAAAAAGAATCACTAAGATGCAGGAGTTCAGGTCACCTGAACTGAAAACAAAAATCATCAAAATGACATAATTCATTCCCAATTAGGATAACATTCTCCTCAATTTAAACACTCATAAAAGAAGAAGGCTATAAAGGTAGCTCGACACTTAAGATTTGAAAGTAACTTGCATGTAATTGCTTGAGTAAACTGAGAGGATAAACTTGCAAAAGAGACCACTTCATAAATTACAATCCATATATATATATAAAGATTATGAAGAAAAAGGGAGGCATGCGTTATATATGGTCTAACCTCAACTTTGAAAAAGAGTTGGTGCAGGATCCACTAATCAAGAGGAAAGGTGGTGAAATCTGCATGGGTGAGCGAAAGCCGAGAAATGACAAAAACATCTCACCCATAAGGTGTGGATACCTAAGATTGTTAGATAAGGCACTTGTTTTAAGAGTTTACAATTGGAGGGTATTTAAAAAAAAATTTTAATTTTTTTTTAAAGGATCTGATGTATATCTTAATATTTGAAATTTGAAAAGGGTAGGTCGCCCGTGAAAATAGACTAATTTCATGGAAACATGGAGGCTTAATGAAATTCTTTTTGAAATTTAAAAAGGGTAAGATACCCGTGAAAATAGATCTGAACTTTTGAATTTCAAAATAGGCAGGTCGCCTGTAAAAATAGATTGATTTTAGAGAAGCATAAATGCTTGCTGAAATTCTTTTTGGAATTTAAAATGGACATTACCCGTGAAAATAGACCAAAACTTTTGAATTTCAAAATGTGTAGGTCTCCCTTGAAAATAGACCAATTTCAGGGAAACATGGATGTTTTCTAAAATTCTTTTTTGAATTTGAAAAGGGGAGGCCACTTGTGAAAATATACCATTTTTTTAATTTATAAAATGGTTAGGACGCTCGTGAGAATAGACTATTTTTTTAGATTTTAAAAAGAACAGATCACCTATAATAATAAGTCCAACATTTTTTCTTTACGAGCTCACTATGCAAAACCTTGATGAAATTTTACTTTGTAAGCATTGTAAGGAGGGGGCATCTATTGTTACCTATTTTTTTTACCACATATAAAAAAAAAATAGTCATACATGAAGAAACCCTAGAAGATTGCCCAAAGTTGGTGGTAGAAGACCAAGATGACAAGTAGAAAAATTGAAGGACTAAAATGTATAAGATTGTAAAATTATCAACTCAATTCTGGATGACAAAAAGCTCTATTGATGGAAATATTTTTTATTTGGAGTAAAGAAATACAAATTTGGGGGTTAAGGACTCAACGGAAATTTTAGAAGGCTTAATTAATTTTATTGAGGACTTAATTGCAAGTGAAATCAGTTTTTAGAGTCAATTTGGTTGTTAATTGGAAGACATTAAAGTTCAAGGACTAAAATAGGACTTTAGAATATTTAATTGGTCAAATTAGGAGCTTAATTGTGAAAAAATCAAAATTTAAATGTCAATTAAGGACTTAGTTGCAGATCTTTATGACCAAGGACTAACCTCTAAGTGGCGCGCAATTTCAAGGGTAGAAATTGGTGAAACCAAGGGCCAAATTAAAAACTTAATGGTCAATTAAGGATGAAATTGAACAAATTAAATACCAAAGAATCATTTGTAAAAGATGCTGAACTTTGAGGCTGCAATTTGAATTTGACAGGGGTGTAATTGCATGCAATTAAAAGTTGGGAGATGATTATAAGTGCAATTAAAAGGAATTGGAAGAGCAGGAACTAAATTGACTTTTATCAAAACCTAAATTTAAAACCCTAATTTATAGGGTTTAACCTAAATGACATGTCGTTCACCCTCTATTCATTTTCTTTATTGGCAGTTTTAGCTAGTTGAGTCGCCATCTTCAGGTGAAAGAATGTGGCATTTTCGACCATCTCAAGGGATACAACCATCACTATTCAATTGAGAAACATACCTTGTATAACCCATGACAATGAAAGTGGACATTTACACCCCAATTCTTCCACAGAAGTATCTAACATCTTATCTCTAATAAGCTTTCTTTACATTTTCAAATTCTAAGCTAATCGAGTTAACACCTTTGAACGAATGAATGTGAAGCTACAAACCTTCAAAATTGAACAAGGTTGGGTCCAAAAAAAAGATATGCACCTCTTCAAAACACCTATTTTTTATGTATTCATGCTTAAAGCTTCTCAAATGGTTTTTATTAATGGCTTTTAAAGCTTCTCAAATGGTTTTATCAATGGTTTTAAAACCTTCATCTCAAGATCAAAAGGCTAGGAATAATTCCATGCCCTCCAAATCTAGTAAAACCATTAAGTACCCCTAAAACCAAAAGAACCATTGCAAAACCAACATAGCGCAAGAGGTTTTAACTATTAGTTTTTGTCCAGAACACTCTCACTTTGATCAAAGGGCTAAGCTTTGATCAATCTTTGAGAAAATCCACCAAAAAACCTAGAAAACCCTATAAATACCCCTAGAAATCAAAGTTGAAAACAGTGAAGAAAAAAAGAAAGGCAAAACATGAGGAAATACTTTGTTAATAAACCCTATTGTGAAGGTTCAAGAGTGTAATAAAACACATCTAAAAAACTTTGAAAAGAAAGAGATGAAAGGGAAAGAAGGAAGGAAAAAAGAAGAAAAAACATCAACCTATAGTCAGCAAGATTGGAGAAAGTATAATGATGTAAAAACTCAAGGGTAGAGTCCACGTGACTTGCTTATTCGTGCTTTCTTAATGTTTAAACCTCTTTTAATGCTTTTTTGAACTTGTTTTTAGTGTTATGATGTTTTTTAGTTTTATTTTGATTAATAAGTAAAACTTTTATTTTTATTATTTAAATCTTGTTTGGAGTTGTTATTAATGTTACTAAGTATCAAAACAATATGTTTTTGACTGGTTTTTAAGAAAATAAGGTAGTTTTGAATTCTGTCAAAAGATGATAGTAGGTGTTTGATGCCTAATTTGTTTTATTAATGTATGTTGTTGGTTCTTTAGCATGATTTGGATTTCAAGTGTCTAAAGAGTAAATTTTGAATCGAAATTTGATATTTTTGTTGACTATCATTGGGGCTACATTTATTAAGTTTGAACTTAATGCTTGTTTGTAATGATTTGATGATTTTTCATTAGTTCTTTTGATTCAACTATGCTTGATATTGACAATGTGGGTTTTAAGGAATAAAAACAATATGTTTAGGGGTCTAAAATGCCCATTTTTAAGGCTTGGCAATGTTGGGCAATGACTGGGTTTTTGCTAGGTTTATGGGCAATGTTTTTCGTGTTCTTGGGAAGAACATTGTCTTAGCCTCTGGAGTTGGACCAATTTTGGTCAATTTCTTTGCACAAAACCATTTTTTAATAATTAATTAGTTAATAATCTAGGGTTTTTTTTCATCAATAACATGTTTTTTTTTGTTTTAATCTGAGAGTTCTAGTTTTGAACTGAAACTCATTTTAATAAAATCATGATTTTTGAGTGATAATCAAATTGAATGGATACTAGATTCTTGATTCTAACTTGATTCCAAACATATCTGTGTCCTTGGTTTGTTTATTTCTAGTCTGATTTGAGAGTCATGTGGCTGAGTTATTGTAAATATTTTTCATGTTCTTTTTTTTATGTGTTGATTCCAAACATGTCTGTGTCCTTGGTTTGTCTATTTCTGGTCTGATTTGAGAGTCATGTGGCTGAGTTGTTGTAAATGTTTTTCGTGTTCTTTTTTTTATGTGTTTGATCCTTTTTGCTCAAGATGTTTTTCTAGTTTTTCTATTTTTGGTGTTTAATTTGTTTCTTTTGCTTTGGATTTGTTTTGAGTTGTTTTTTTGGGTCAAACTAGGATTTTTTTGTTCGGTTTATGGTCAAATAAAAGTTTTTTAGGTCAACCGAGTTAGGTTAATGGCCAAAGCTTTCTTTGGTTTTCCGCTGTTTTAATAAAAGGAATTTAGGCTTAATGACATATTTGGCAAATACACCCTTAAGCCTATTTTAACAGTTTTGTTTTGAATAAAAATGAGTTTTTACCAAATAGACCTCAAATAAATTCCAAACAGATTCTAAAAATTTTCAAGGATTAATTTAAAATTATTTGTGGGTCCTTCACATGTTTTTTTAGTAATTGTATTTAATATCGAAGTTGTAGAGTTATACTGTAAGATGCCGATCTAGTATTAAAATACCTGCTTTTTGTCGAAATCTCAAAAAGTTCTATCTTATAAAAATGAGTTTTTGTCAAACAAACCCCAAATAAATTCCAAACAGATTCTAAAAAATTTCAAAGACTAATTTAAAATTATTTATGAGTCCTTCACATGTTTTTTCAGTAATTGTATTTAATATCAAGGCTGTAGATTTATACTATAAGATGCTGACTTGATATTAAAATGCATATTTTTGTTGAAATCTAAAAAAATTCTAAAAACTTTTCTCATTGAAAAAAATACAAAAATATGTTTTATTTGGAGTGCATACGACCAAGTCTCTCAAAAAATAAAAATCATATTTTGGTTTAAAAAAATACATGGTATGATTTAACATCTTTTTATATACAAAAAAATTGAAAAAAAATATTTACATGTATTTTTTAGATTTAATAACCAGTTTATTGAATTATGAAAACTTGACCAATATTTCCAAAACCCTAAATTTTTTTCTAAGAATTAATGATCAACATTCTGATATAAATATTGGATCTAGAAGTAGACTGATATTTCAATACCAAGAGTTGACTAAAACATTCTCATAATTATTATGGATATGCACCAATTTTAATTTGGTATATTTTTCACCATGATATATGAGTTGTGGAAAATCTTTTTGCCTTCCAAGATGAGTAAACCCTATCATGACACCTACATGGATTTTTATTCATGAGTGTAAATCTTTGTTTTAAGCCATAGAGGGACCATTAGTTAGGAACTCATTAATATATTTAAGTCACATCTAGACCATACAATACAACCTACCTTATGTAAGATGTGTTAGGGGTGCTAACACCTTTTCTAGCCACAATAATCCCTTATCGTAGAATTTCATATAAGACTGGCTCATATGGGTCTCCTAGTTACCTTGAACCAAACAACTATGTGATGACTCCTCGATCCCGACGCCACCATACCGCACATGCTAGTGCGACAACCTCTAAAATGAGTTATTAAGTATAAACATCGCATTGGATAGGGTATGCAATGTACTTACCATTGGTGGTAGTCATTGAAGATATAAGTAGGTTTGTTATAGTCATTGATAAAAAGGTAGGCGTCGCACTGACAATTCATACATTTGTAGACATAAGAGGTTGTAGAGCGATACTAGCAAGGCGTAGCTAGAGAACACATGCTTACGAAGCCATACTAACTTTTTATAGTTCATAACACTATATTATGGTGTATGCTAATGGTGGGCTCTCGTAGAATCCATATGGGATTGAGATTAAATTCCAAGATAGTTAGGTGTTGGGTTGATGCTAAATAACATGCTAGGTTGTTGTTGTGTCAAAGCCTATAAATTAGTGTACATGAATGTCTACTTGGGCCAAGGCTTATTAAGGGACAAGGCTATCCTAAATGTTCCTTCTTCTTTTTCTTCTTGACTGATTATAATACATCAACAAACTCATATCATACAATTTTATTAACACATTAATGAGTATAATATATCAAATTAATTAATATATTAATGTGCAATTATCAATGCATTAATTTATTGATTTCCATGTTAGTGAACTGATGTATCACTAATTAAAATTAGAAGTTAAATTAAAAAAACCAAAACATAATCCAATTTTACTTTGGGTTTTGTATTTTTGCACCATGGATGACATTTTTTTATCCTCTAATTCTTATTTTATCGTCAAACTTTATTTCTTTGTAATTTCATATTTATACTTGATGTATGCATGAATATATGTATCATAATTCATTTTTATTTGTATTATATTTCATGTGCAAGGGCTATGGGAGTGTTCCCTTTATTAATTAACCATCAATTTTATAAAAGAAAATTTAATTCATTGTTTTTTAAAAAGATTGAAAGAGCAAGGTTTAAAATTTAGAAAAAAATAGAAATATTTTCTTCACTGTTCGAGAGGTGTGGAAAACCACAGTTTAGTCCTTATTATGTGAGGATTTTATATTTAGATCTTAAATTTTATTTTGTTTGCATTTTGGTTCTTGTGTTAAGAGATTAGAGGGAAAGTCGTCTGAAAAGGAGAAAGGAGAGAAAATATTTGGTTATTCAAATCCTAATAACAAAAAAAAAAAACCAATCTTCATATTAATAAGTTCCTTATAAAGAGTAGAGTTTCATGGAGATGGTATGCAATTTTTACCTTATTGAAAAAAATAGATTCAAGATCGGATTTTTTTTAATTAATCTATCATTTTGGACCGATTTTATAGTGTTTTGGTGTTACAAATAAGCTTAATTGGGTGTCTAAAATGTTTTCATAGATGTTTTAAGATAAAAGCAAGTTGAAAATATGTTTTTTTAGATCCAAGAAATCAAAACTTGACTTTTTGAAGGCTTAGAAGGTGGCCAAAATTTAAACAAAGTGATGATATGTAGCCTACCTAGAAAAGCAACACGTTGTCCATTTAATTTTTTTAAAAACTAGGCGAATGACACTTCGACGGTCTATTTCCCACATAAACTCAACCAAGCAAGATCCACGCTATCATCTTGATACAACTCAGCTATATCAGTTACAAATTTATTTAAAAAGAAAAGGGTCAGAAGCAAGAGCAAGACATTTTACATTAGGAGGCCTAGACTTAGCCAGACATGCAACCCAATATTCCTAGGCCGAACACTTGATCTCTTTTTATATTTCTTTTTTTTTTTATTGTGAGCCAAATTCATTATAAATAAAAAAAAAAAACATATAAAATGTTTTTATAATAGTGTTAATAATAGCTTTGTGAATTACTATATACAAACCCAAATGCAAAATTTATGAAAAACAAATCTCATGAATATTAATTAAAAAAAATATATTTTATTATAAATTTTTAACATGATTTTATGATTTTTTAGACTAATTCTTCTTTTATTGTTTTACCACGTACACAATATTAGGTCATGATTTGTTTATTTTATTGAACCTAACTTTTCAAATCATGACAAGTTTTTATTTAAAAAGCAATGATTATGATAAAAACAAAAATTTTATCGAAACAAGAAAGAAATGATTAAAAAGATACATTTTTCTCTTTTCAATTCAAATATTTGATATTTTTCATAATTATTTATTTTAGTGGCCTTTAATTTTTTATTCAAAAAATATGCTTCTAATAAAAAAGATATATTTTTTTTGTATAAAAAATGCATTCATAAAAAAAAATCATCTAATAAAATATATATTTTTTCAAAATTTAAATCATTAACTCTTTTACAATATATATTTTTATTAAAACAAAACTAAATATAAATGGTTTAGGATTCCTCCAATCATCCTTGTTTTTCTTTAACGAAAATTTGTCCTTTGCGTTTTAAAGCAAGATAGCCAAATTAAGTAGTAACCAAAAAGTACTATTGAAATAAAGAAGAAAAGACAAAAGTTTATTTGTTTTTTTCTTTAAATGTTTTAAAAAATATTGAAAGTTTTGTATTTTTTAAATTTAAATAATATTTTTTTATTTTTTGATATTATTTTGATGTGTATATATGAAAAATAATTAAAAAAAATAAAAAAATATTATTTTAATATATTTTTAAATGAAAAACAATTTACAAATTAATTAATAACACAATATCAAACAAACTACTCTTAGTTACCTATATCAGGTAGGTGTACGTGGTCAAGAGATGGGGACTAGGCAAGGCATAATCCCTGGACAAAAAAACAGAAAGAGCAAAAACTGCACACAATGAGACCAGAATTAATTAATTAAAAGTTTCAGATTGACAAAACATGCAGGCGGTATAAAAAGCTGGGCAGCCCAGAAAAAAGGTTCGTGTCATTAGGAGAAACAAATGAAAAGAAGACACGGGCACACATGCCAAGGACAAAACATCTCTCGAACAACTTTATAATATAAGAAAAGGGTGCACAAAATGCAGCTGTAGCCTGCAGTCTTGTACAGAGTACAGAGAGAGAGAGAGCGAGAGCATAAAGTAGTACGTACACTGAACCTCATCTTTGTAACTTTGTTTCTCCCGGATAAATTGGGAAATTATCACGTTAAATTTAAAAAAAATTGAAGAATTAACGTGGGTTTAAAAAGATTTAGTGAAATATTTTGATGTGTTTTAGAAGCATGATTTGTACTAAATATTGCTATTTTAGGGCATAATAAGATAATTATAATGTTTAGAAATAACAATATTTAGTAAATATAGTGTTTTTCAAGCACGACATGTTCAAATCATGTCATTTTTTGCTCAACTAGTCCACCGGTTATGAGAATAAAAAGAAAAATCTCAAAATTGCCAACACCAGAGGATCTTGATAAAATTTTTTATATCTAAAGATCTGACGGTCTGTGTAGTGAAATAGTGGTTACTATTCTGAAAACTCATGTAAACATTTGAGTGTGATCCAATTGTCGGATTAAAAGTTATGACTCCTATTAGCTACTATTCAGGTCTGGCGCGATCAGACCTCATCTTGGATCTAGGCCTATCCCACTACTTCATAAATGCAATTGCTAGATCATACATGTAATCTGTTAGTGACAGATCTTGATTTAGTTATGACAAACTCACACCTGGCTGCTCAGAATCATTTGCTACCATGTGAACCATAACTTTTTGAGATTTTTATTGAAGTTTATTTTTGAGTCAACAAGGTGGATAAATATGTATATTTTGACTCATAAAACATATTTGAAAAAAAAACTTTATAAAATTATGATTTTTGTGTGAAATGGTCGACCGATTAATATAACTAATAGACTAATTTAGGTAAAAGATTGGAGTTTGGCATGTACTAAATGTCTCTATTTTGAAGTGCGACAACTATCTTGTCGCGCGTACAAATACCGATATTTAATAAAAATTACAATTTTAAAATACGACATAATTAAATTTTACTATTTTATCAAACCTTTTTAAACATATATCAATTCGTTAATTATTTTTTAATTTAATATGATAATTTTGCAGAAAAAAAAACTTTTCTTTGCCTTGTTTGTGGGTGTTATTTCGAATCCTTGATGTCATAAATTTTACTTTTCTTCTTTGAAATATTTAAGTTTCACTGCATATAAATGAAAAACTTGAATAAGACAATGTTTATTTTTACAGTCTAATCAAGTTTTTTTAAAAAATTAATTTTTTTGACCCATACGCTTGGGTCTTGCATGGTTGACAGACCCAGGTGTGGATCTGGCAACAATGCCAGACCCAAACATGGTTCCCAGCTCAAGACACTTGAATTTGACATGGTTACTAGACTTAAGGAGATTGGGCCTGACGTGGTTATTGTATTCAAAGTGTTTGGGCCTTGCATAGTTGCTAGACTTAACACGCTTGAGCCTATAATGGTTGACAAACTCAAGACTCTAGAGTCTTGAATGGTTGTCAGACCCATGATTCTTGTGGGTCTGATGTTTTTACCAGCTTGGATCTGGTGTGGTTGCGGCAACTAAGACAAGCCCAAGAAGTTAAAGTGGTAGAGAATAAGTAATGAATGAGAAGAAAAAAAAAGCTAAAGAAACGTTTCGAGTAAAAAAATAAAAAATAAAAAATAAAACTACTATTATAATTTATAATAAAAGATTTTTTGATATACAATAATTTTTCCATACTATTTAGCTTTTATTACAATAAATAAGGAAAATGAATACAATATTATTTGTTTCTCTTATTCTTTTATTTTCACCATATTAGTACAGTATCTTCGATTTGCCTTGAGCAATAGCAATATAAATATATATATGATCAGATAGATGCGAGTGATGGTGACACAATAGAAGGCAATATGTCCCCATGCAGAGTGCAGTACTCGGAATAACATGAATTTGAGGTCACATGGATCGTGGAAAAGAAGAAAAATGAAAAAGGAAAAGCAGATTTCCTTCACATTATTGTACCAATCAAGAAAATTATGCCATGCCTGTTTTACATCAAGCCCTTCAAGTTCAGAGGTATTTGGTTTGGAATCCAATGCGGATTGGGAAGGAGACAAAATCCTCAATGACGTCGTAGTTTCCATAATTGCAATGAGCATTTGTCAATGTAATGATGCCCTTTGAACAGTCAATTGACTTGTTTATGCTTTCAAACTCTGCTGCAGAAAAGAAAAGACTCCTCCTGGGTTACCAGCGCTAGGAAAGAAAAATAGGTGTCTAATCAATCTGGGTTTTTTTTTTTTTTTTTTTTGAATTAATGCAATATATGTTGCTGTAACAAGTTACAGGCTGATGCTCATCTGGCACGACAGATTGAAGAAGAGCAACACCACTTGAACCTGGCTATCAAGCATATCTTCTCACGTCTGTATTTATTCAGGAGACTGATGTTTAGGAGGTGACTCTACAATGCCGGCAACATTAGTAGCTCTACATTTAGTTCTAGCTTATCTTCAGGTTCGAATTAAGAGATAACCTATCTCTCTCAAAACTATATATATAAAAAAACAAAATAATGTTGAGGCACACATAACCCTTAAACTGATGAGACAAAGCCAAAGCATTTGTCCTTTCAAGTTGCACAAAATCACAGTGAAAGAAAACATGACCCATCAACATGAGGAAGAATAACCCTGGATTTTGGGCACCCCTTCGTCCACAGTAAGAGCTAATAGCTAAATTAATAATATTCAAGTAAAAAAAATAATAATATTCAAGTGGTTCAACTAATAATATTCGGGTGATAAAAAAAACAACTAAAAAAAATATTCCTAATTTGAATCATACCACATATATTTTTAATTTAAATATAAATACGTATATAATTGATGGAGATCTCAAGCTGACGAATTTTTCCTCATGGTTTAACTCTTGAGAGTGACCACCCACCCATAAACAGTGTCTATAAATGTATCCGTATTATATATAAAAAATTAAAATAGGATCAAAAGTATGGTTTATGATATGAAAGAACTAGTAAAAATATAGTAGAACAAATGTTAATTACCAAAAACATGTGAAAGATATGGAAAACTTTATGGAACCCCCAATTATCACAAGTATGTGTATTCTTTTCAGTGTCTTTGATTTTGAAAAACTACCGATTCCATATCTAGGCATTGCTGCAAGGGGGTATTGTCTGTATTAAATAATATTTATCTAGTTTTATTTATTAAGGGTAGAATAGTATTTTCAGTTTAACCTATATATAATTCCTTTGTATTTAGGTTAACTTAAGCACTCATAATAAACATGTTATTGAGAATTCTAGCCTCCTTTTATGTTTGATCTGAATTACTTTAACATGGTATCAGAGTTTAGTTGATCGAACCCTTGGCTTGTTAATTTTATGAAACTCGATGTCCTTGTAGAAATCATGTTCACCAATGTCAGAGCTACTGCTTGTATCAAAATCGTTATCATCATCCACTTCATTCCCTGTAGGATGTTTCAGCACGCTCAATGTATTCATTTGAAGCTTAACTTCAGATTCATTTTTCAAAATATCAGACATGGGTTGTTTGACCTATTAAAAGATAGAGGATGAAGATCAAGTTTTGTGCTTGCGGCTGAAGAATTAATATCTGAAACTTTATTTTAGATTCTTCAGCTTCTGCAATTTGGTATTTCTGTTCTGCCTCTACAATTGTTTTGGTATTTCATCTTCTCTTCAGTTTCTGCAATTTGGTATCAGCTTCTGCAATTTGGTATTTCTGTTCTGTCTCTGCAATTGTTTTGGTATTTCGTCTTCTCTTCAGTTTCTGCAATTTGGTATTTGAGTTAAGTTTCTACAAAAAAAATAAAATAAAATTGGAGTGATATTTTGTCTTCCGCTTCTGCAAAATCTAGTATTTCGACTGTCCTTCAGCTTCTGCAATTTGGTATTTCTGTCTGTCTCTGCAATTGTTTTGGTATTTCATCTTCTCTTCAATTTCTGCAATTTGGTATCAGCTTCTGCAATTTGATATTTCTGTTCTGTCTCTGCAATTATTTTGGTATTTCGTTTTCTCTTCAGTTTCTGCAATTTGGTATAAGCTTCTGCAATTTGGTATTTCTGTTCTGTCTCTGCAATTATTTTGGTATTTTGTCTTCTCTTCAGTTTCTGCAATTTGGTATTTGAGTTAAGTTTCTACAAGAAAAATAAAAAATTTGGAGTGATATTTTGTCTTCCGCTTTTGCAAAATCTGGTATTTCGACTTTCCTTCAGCTTCTGTCATGGCATCTACTACCAAAAAGATTGTTTGGTTACGTTGGTTACTTGCTGATATGAGAGTTTTCTTTTCTCATCCTACTCCTATGAATTGTGACAATCAGAGTTCTATTCAGATTGCTCACAACTCGGTTTTTATGAGCGAACTAAGCACATTGAGATCGATTGTCATCTTACTCGTCATCATCTCAAGCATGGCACCATTACTTTGCCTTTTGTTCATTCTTCCTTGCAGATTGCAGATTACAGATTTCTTTACCAAGACGCATTCCATATCTCGTTTTTGTTTTCTAGTTGGCAAACTCTCGATGCTTGTAGATGCCGCATTGTGAGTTTGAGGGGAAATGTTAAGTAATATTTATCTAGTTTTATTTATTAAAGGTAGAATAGTATTTTCAGTTTAACCTATATATAATTCCTTTGTATTTAGGTCAACTTAAGCACTCATAATAAACATGTTATTGAGAATTCTAGCCTCCTTTTATGTTTGATCTGAATTATTTTAATAGTCTGCACTTGACGTTGTGTGGTTTTGTTGTGCATAGGCTTTTCATCTATGAAATGGTCAAAAAGGGTTGATCTTTGAGCAGCATAGGATTGCTGCATGAGCACCACAGAGAGTTCTTCCACCAGACTTTGTATCACAATTTTAAATGGCTGAAAATTCAATCATGCAAAGTTAGAATCATGATATGCTTCTTAACTAATCACACTCACGAGAAAGCTGACTTCCACTCCTCTTTACCAACAGAAGAAATGTGTATAATTTTAGCGAGCAGGCAAATACCAAAAAGAATTTGCACTGTTAATTAAGAACAACAAAAAAACATACCAAGCATTTTACTTTTATGTAGAGTGATCCTCGAGAGGAGGCGGGGGAATCCACCGCTCTCCCTCTATCTCCTCATAGAACACAAGATTGCACACGCTTTAAACACACTAACTCCCTCGTTTACAATGGCCTGCTGACAAGCCCTATAACCTGCATGCATGTGTGTTGGTGAACATAAAAGCATCTTCACGTAGACTGAGAACACAGGCTACCGAAACTTTAGATTGCTGAGGCTCTGGATATTTCTCTTCACCGCACAGACCTTGAACACACAATTTACTTGACCCACACTTGCAATGCTTAATTGCCAAGAAACCATTCAAGTTTGGGTACATATATATACTTCCAAAAAATTAGAAAGAACCAAAGAGCAGACTTCTTCATTACTTTCTCTGAAAAAAACTGTGTTATTATGAACTGATGTTGTCCGGTCATGTAACGAGTTTATTTTCTATGGCATGTCCAATAAAGACAACCCATTTCCATCCACAAGATATTAGAATGGATAATGAAAGAGAGAAATAGTCAAGTTTTAGACATTCTACATCATTAAACTGAGTCATTTCCTGCCATGGAAAATTAATGGCTATCATTAAAGATTGTTCAAATGTCTCTTCTGGAAGAGTGATGCTATTTACCTAATTACAGATGACCAGTTATCTTTATTTCAACATTTCTTCTGCATAGCTCCTCCATAACACATGGTTATGGTGGCATATAGAAGTCATTAAAACACGGTTTCAGAATATCAGATGCACTGAATTCACATCTATGCTTGTCCACTTACCTTTAATCATTTCTGAAGAAAACAGGGAGTTGTTGCCAGATTATTTCAATCTACTTAACCATCCACCATTCTCAAAGAGAATCACACGAGATAAATGTCTCCTAGCTACCAGGGATGTCCACTTTACAGGAGCCCTGCGTACTATCTTACTATCCAATCCTGTGAAAACCTTTTCTTAGCTATAAGAATTCGTCTAATTAATGTCCTTGACTAGAAAATGTTAGTGGTATCGAACGCAGAGTATCACGCGTGTAGGATTCCAGAAAAAAAAACAAGAACAACGAAAAAGAATTACCGTACAAATCACCCAATAGAAGGCAACATGGCTCTAATCAAGTCCAGAATACATCAACAAAATATTGGTCATGTTTACCTCATTTAAAAAGATGATACAACCAATAGAGTTTAAAATAGAAAAGGAAAAAAAAATCCAAATTTTCACAGCTAGAAAGCTTAACAAAATTAAACCGGCAACAGATATATATATTGCACAAAGATGTGCAAATCGGCAAATTATTGTTTTAGAAAGACAGCAACAGCTATAACAATAAATGAATTAACAAAAAAAAGAAGCATAAACTACGCACAAAATCTTCATGGGTGAGTTGCAAGCTCAATAATGGATTTGCAGAGGAAAGTTTTCATCAAAATTTATGATGATATAATCACAGAAAACAGATTAGTAAACAAGGACCATAATTTCTTCAGACACCAATAATACTTTAATGCTTTGAGCAATTGCTGAAAACACAAATATAGCAAAGCATATCCATACATTTAATAAATTGTTTATGCATGGGTCTATACTCTATCGAAACTGGTAGAGGAAAGTACCTTCTGAGATTCCTGAGTAATCTGTTCATCATCAACTTGGTTGAAGGCCCAGATGCTGCAAAATCAAATTTCAAGACAAGGTTAGATCTCCTTTTTCTTGATGCTTCAAATGACTGCAAGAATGAAAGGCTCCTTTTAACAAACTGAACGTATGTGCCAAAGCACAAACCATCTTAGTACCTTAATCTGTGTCCTATTGTATGTGCACGTGACAAGAACAGATCCATAACTAGCCTGGATAACTGCTGGATATGAGAATTCCATCTCCAGATTTTCCTCTAGCGTAATGACATCAATCCATCAGTCACCGTCATCTTTGGACACTGCAACTTTAAGCACGCCCCTTGAGATTGTATTATAAGCAAGTAAGACAGGACCATCTTTTAGTTTAACTCCATCAATACCAAACGTAAAAATGGATATTGTCATTCCCAACCAATATGAGGTAGCAACAATGATAGAATTTCATAAACCATGGGAAGAGATTATTTTTTATCATGTTTTTCTTTCTCACTTTGAACAGCATCTACTTGTTGTCCAAAGAAAGATAGATGTGGTAAAGCAAAGTAATGCAAAGATGATAAAAAATAATAATGAAAAGTAAAAACCTAAAAAATTAAATAAGAAGATAGGTGTGGTAAAGCAAAGTAATGCAAAGATATATTTTTATTAGGTGTTTTTCTTTAAATTCTCTTAGTTATTCCTTTTCTTTTACATGCTTGAATAATGCTGAATTATAAATTTTTTTATAAGCATAAAATCCTAGACTATCAAAGAATTAAATGAATACAAGGAAATCATAATCTAAATAGGAATTGTATTATATTGACTAAACTGGTTGACTGTTTTTGAACAGTTCAACTATTTTATTTAATTCAACTGGTGGATCGATCAGTTCCTTTGTTTTTCATTAAAATTATAAATCAAGTTTAATTTTCAACACCCCTCTTAAACTTGATTTCTTCATAACTCTTTGCAAATCTCTTATCTTTGTAGAAATATCATATTTGAGTGGTTTTATGAAAATATTCGCAACTTGATCTTATGTCTTTACATATTTGACTTCAATTTCTTTGTTTGTAACACAATCTTTTAGGTAATGAAATCTTATGTCAATGTGCTTACTTCTGTCATGAAAAACTGGATTTTTAGTTAAGGCAATAGTTGATGAGTTGTTCATATAAATCTATGTAGGCTTTTCTTGTGGCGTTCATAATTCTTTCAAAAATCTTCTTAGCCACATGGAATGACAAACATATGATGTAGTAGTTACATATTCAACTTCACATGTTGATGAAGTGATTATAAATTGCTTTTTTGAACTTCATTTTTAATTAAGGTCAAAGCTATTACAATATCCATAAAACAAGCCAAAATCAACAGTACCTTTGATGTATCAAAGAATTCACTTCAAAGCTTTAAAGTGTGTCATAGTTGGTGTCTCCATAAACCTACTCACAAGTCTTACTCCGAGAAGAATATCCTAACGAGTGTATATCAAATATCTCAAACTTCTAACTAGGCTTTTGAATGTTGTAGAGTTTATTTTCTCCCCTTCATCATTTTGTTAACATTTTCACTCTACACCCAACTGGAGTATTAACTTTTGCACAATCTTCCATCTTAAACATTTTGAGAATCTCTTTTGCAAATTTCTTTTGGCTTACAAAGATTCCATTCTCTCCGTGTTTGATCTTAATCCCTAAGTAGTATGTCATAAGACCAATGTTCATCATTTCAAACTCTTTGATCATTGCTTGTTTGAAGTCTCCAAACATCTTTGGATTATTTTCTGTAAAGAACAAGTCATCTACATACAAACATACAATAAGAGTATCACCACTTTATTTTATCTTCACATAAATAGCATATTTATAAGGCATATTACAAATACATTCTTTAAGAAATAGCCACTAGTACGACTAAATCAGGCCTTTGGGGCTTGCTTCAATCAATACAAGGTATTTTTTCAATTGTAGTACCTTGTCTTCATGTCTGTTCACTTTATAACCCATATGTAGACTTCCTCCTTAAGATAACCATTAAGAAAGGTTGATTTGGCATACATTTGATACATTCTTTATCTATATTGGACAACTATGGAAATAGTTAATTGAATGGTCTCTAATTTAGCAACGAGAGCAAAAACCTCATCATAGTCAATCTCATGCTTTTAACTATAGCTTTTTGCCACTAACCTTGCCTTGTACCTCTCCACTTCTCCTTTGATATTACTTGACATCTATTGATTTCTTTCCACTTAGTTTAGGAACCAATTTCTATATGTCATTTTTCTCAATTAATGCAATCTTCTCATCCATAACAATTTTTCATTTTACATCATTTATTGTTTCTTCAAAAATTATAAGATCACATGTAGTAAGGTGACAATACTTTTCTTTTAAGAAGTATACCTAAGTTCTTTTACTATAATCATAAATAAAAAAGTAGATAATATAGATTTTTATCAAACAGACATGGTTTGATAGGACCACAAATATTTGCATGTATCTCTAGTAAAGGTTAACTTGCTCTGGATATAGACTCCTTTGGAAAGCTCTTACGTAATTGCTTGCTCACTAAACATCTTTTACATAACTGATTTAGATGTATAATAGATGGTAGACCCTTCAACATCTTCTTTTGTGCCATCATCTTCAAGCTATCAAAGTTTACATGCACATGTCTCATATGCTAAAGCCAAATCTCATCTTTCATACATGCCTTTAAGCATTTAGGAACACCCGTCTCTATATTTAGCAAAAAAATTATGTTCTTTGTCATTGTTACCTTTACTGACGCAGCAGAAAACAGTAAATGAATACGACCAACGTCAATATTTCGTAAATGATTTACAACGAGAGAAACTCTCAGAAAACTCAAGGTTTGTTTATTCAAAAATCAATAGCTGCCACGGTCAGAGGCCTTACAATGGTATATAAAGCAAAACTCTAACCTAACCTATGACGGATAAGGAAATGACACAAAACATTAAATTTACCATAAATGGCAAATTTGAGATAAATGCAGAATATGAAAGGCCTATGAATCCTGAGCAAACAGGAATTGACGAAAGTCAATTCGGACTCGGAAATCAAGAGTTATGGCTAAAACAAAACTTTCCAAAAATGGAAAAAATGATGATTTCGGGGCCGAAACGATGGGATTTGGCCAAAAACTGGTGGACAACAGGGGCATAGCCCCTGACTTCTTCTGCAAACGATGAAACACATTGACTCGAAGAGTTTCGCAGCATTCAGACTTCGACGCCCCGGCTGCCGAAGTTCAGTTGCCTTTGAATTTCGGGTGATCCCTCTTAAGCATGTATGCTTCCGCTACTTGTTCTACATCATTTACAATCATAGCTCCATATGTATCAATTAATGTCAAGGCACGATCTTTCATCTTAATCTCATAACCCTTCTCCAATAATTGTCCCAAACTCAATATATTGCTTTTTTTACATTAGGGATATAATAGACATCTACAATAAATTGATGACTTCTAGTTTTCAATTTTATGAGAATCATACCTTTTTTCTTTAATTGAAACCTTTGAATAATCTGCGAAGGTAACATTACCTTTAATTGATTCATCAAGCTTCAAAACTTGTCTCTATCTCCACACATATGATTACTGGTTTCTTTATCTAAATACCATATATTCTCTTTAGCTTGTATTCATTCATTATGAACTAGTAATAGGATGGTTTCTTTCTCATCTTCTATAACAAGACTAACATTCTCCTCAACCTTATTGGTTAGATTCCAGCAATCCCTGGCATAATGACCTACCTTTTGAGAATTATAACATTTAACCTTTGTTTGATCAAACCTGGATTTCAAATTGCCACTGTTAATGCAACTGGTTGTCTGGTTTGTTTTATGCGGTCAATCGGTTGACTTGTTAAGACTATCATGACCTCTTCATCCAAATCATTGTCCTCCTCATCTTCCTTTTCTTTTTCCACGTCCTCTACCCCCTTGGGAATATCCAGAACCTTCTTGCTTTGAAAAAAGTGCTTGTGCACCCATATCTTGAATTTCATTGACTATTTCCTCATGGGCTTATAATTTCCCTATGAGACCTTATATCAAAATAACATATATATTTTGTGACTCATCAATCATGACCACCACATAATGAAACTTCTTTTGCAGCGAGCATATGATCTATTCTACCACACATGTCTCTTTCATCTTCTACTCATATCTCTTTATTTGACTATAGTCAATACTCCTGTAAAGTATTCTGAAATATTCTCTGATTCAAGCATATTTAACTTTTCAAAGTCACCATAGAACTTATGTAGACGTACCTTTCTCATATTGTTAACTTCTTGACTTGATTGTTGTAAAACTTCATATGCTAGCTTGGCAGTGGTTGCATTTGCCACTATCTCAAAAGTGGCATCATCCAAATATCGGTAGATGATTGTGAGTGCTTATTGATCCTTACTTCGTGCCTTTTACACGACCTTTATTTGGGACGAAGTCAACTTTGCTCTTTCTATAACCTCCTCAAAACCTTTCCCAACCGTTTCCCATATATCTTGGGAATCTAGCCAAGGTTTTACTCTAATATACCAAGTTTCATAGTTGTCATTGGTCAAATAAGGACATTATAGTGGGAAGTTTGTATTGACCATAATAAACAATCAAAGCAAGCTCTGATACCACTTGTTGGAAGAAAGATAAATGTGGTAAAAGATAAAAAATATTAATGCAAAGTCAAAAACTCAAGAACAAGAAGCAGATTGAGTGGAAGATATACTTTTATTAAGTGTTTCTATCTAAGCTCTCTTAGCTATTCTTACTCTTTTGTATGTTTTAATAATGCTAAATTACAAGCCTTTTATAGGTGTAAAGTCCTAGACAATCAAGGAATTAAACTAATATAAGAAAATCCTAATCTGAACAGGAATTGTATTTTTCTGACTGAACTGGTTGATCATTTATAAATCGGATGACCGATTCATTTAATCCAACCAGTGGACCAGTTCCCAATCGATGGACTAATTCCTTTTTTCTTAAAAAAAAAGAAATCAAGTTTAATTTTTAATACTTGTTTTAGAAAATAAAGAAGTAACAAATTACAATAACTAAGAAATAGGTTCAACATCAATGCTCTTTGTCATAAATTAGGTTATGCGTGAGGATGAGTTCATAAAAATCAAGTTTTATAATCCCAGAAGCAACTCCAACTTGTTGTAGCTAATGAGTTGATGCACTAACAATCATGCAAATCCACCTCTCTCAAATCTTGTTTGGGTTTTAGGGTTTTATGGTCTATGTCTTACAAAGTCTTCAAGTGGAATGTGGAATGACTTATTATAAATTACATTTCAAATTTCATGCTTAGAGTGTGCTATTAAGTAAAGATGCAAGATCTAAAACGGGAGTATGAATGTTTCCACAATAGCTTCAGGGTTGTCTTGCCTATATCTTATGGTGCGTAAAGTGGAATATGGCATGATTTGTTCTTAATTGTTTCCAATTATTAAGCATGATGTTCATTTTTTCACAAAAATACAAGATCTAAAAGGGAGAGCTTGCATGCTCTAACAACAACAAAGCTATATTTGAGAAAGTGATGCAATTTTTCTCTTAATTGAAACTCAAATTTCCCTGCATATTTACCAATGTTTGGAACTTTATGAATTGAATTCAATTCACATGATTAAATCAATTCTTGATTTTGGAATCATTTTGAGGGTATTGATTTGAATTCCAAATAGAATTCCAAATAAAAATAATATTCCAAGAATAACCCCCCCTTTTTTTCCTAAAAAACTATTCTCATTCTTTTTGCCATCATTCTGTCAATCAGGTAAAAAATCATAGTGCTACTCCAATGATTTTGATTGGGAAACACTAGACAAGAAATAGAAAACAACCCTTCTTATCAATAAAACTTACTCCCTTTCACTTATACTCCTCCTTCATAATATGAAGAAATTTAAGGAAGTGAAGATTCAAAAGCATAAAAAGGTTTCATCTTCGCCATTCCTTTAGCAAATTCTTCAAGGTCTTTACTAATTATTTATATTTTTCAATTAGGTTTGGATTTATTTTCTTAATTTTTTAGAAATGGGTTATGTTTTTTTAAGTGCATGAGAGAAGGTATTTGTTGAATGAATTCCTTGTGTTGATTTCTTGTAAAGAGTTTTCAAAGGTTTTGGAAGTTGGCCATTGGAATGACAATTCTATTATTCCTATTTTAAGGTAATCCTAAAACAACAATTGCGACCTTGCTCTTTTTTTTTGTCTATTTTAAGATTTTTTATACAGAAAGAAGAGTAGTAGTAAGTCAAGATCTATTGTTTGGATGCCTAGATAATGAGTGAAATTATGAAAGAGAGAAGATAGAATAATGAGAACTTATGTTTCTTATCTTTTCAGATTTTTGAAAATTGACATGAAAAATCTTTGTATTGCAAGATTTTATAGGTGATATGAACCCTTTGTTAATAAGCCATGATGTTCATCACTAATGTCTTCCTATTATTATTATTATTATTATTATTATTATTATTATTATTATTATTATTGCAATGGGCTAACATTAGGCAACAAAAGTTTCATGTTTGTTTTGAACAATGAATAGGTTGCAAAAGAAGAATTTAGTTTTTTTGTTCTTTTAGGAATTTTATTTGAAATATGTAGAAAAAGGACTTTGCTTTTTAACAAATCTTGGTTACAACCTATCTCTTATTTCTCTATTTTGATTCCTTTTACAAGTAATATAAATCTTTCGTATTATAAAGTTTTCTACTAATAAGGTATGTTAGGATGTTTTAAAAGACATGACACTAAAGTTGCTAAATGGGGGAGCATGTTATATTGTTTTCTTTCCTTAAAAGACACATACAATACAAGCCTAAATATGAATATATGAGAGAGTTGATGCTTGAACAAACCCTATTATTGGTTTTCACCATGTCAAAGCAATCTCTGCTTCCTCCTCATTGCTCATTTCAGAAGAATATTGTTTCTCAACCCATTCTAAACTTTTATCTGCAGCACCATAGATCTCCTTCCTAAGGTTCAATTCTTGAAGAGATGGCAACATAGCTTGATTATTTGTTAAGTGAAGAAGATGTAAATTTTAAAGGAATATGTCTTTCTTAGTTGACTAGTGATTCAATCACTTTATTAGATAGTTTTGTAGATTTATTTTCAAGTTTGAGTTTTTATAATAATGAAGCTGCTTCGGGTGGTAATGAAACCTGTAAAAGGAATGTGACCTTTTCAAAAAATGCTATAGCATTAGCATTTTCGGAGTATGCATTTCAAAATCCTTTACAGTATGTAGATGGCAACTTGTGCATTTAAGGGATTAAACCCTTGGATCAAATAGGGAATGCATGTGATTTAACTGATTATATGTTAATGCCCCAACTTGCTTCACAATATTTTAGCTAAATTTGGAATTAATGTTAGGCTAAATTTGGAATCACTAAACCAAGATTTAACAACCTAGTTTGAGCTTTTCTCAAGTAATTTGGATGTGGATCTCTTATAGATAGATAGTAACCATAAGTATATTATATCACCACTGTAGAATCTAATAATTAGTCATTTTCATTAATGAAAAACTAATGCTATTTTCACTTCCTTGCATTCTCTTACAAAGTATTTCATTCATAATCTACTTTTTGCCTAACTATGCAAAGATGCAATGTCGTAAATCACTTGTATGCATGACTCTTTTTATTTATCAAAATTCTTAGTTGTTCTATAGTCTAATTTTACAACATAATAGGAGCGTCAAGTTTAATTTCTAAACATATAAACACATTCATTGAGAAAAAAAAAAGAGAGAAACAACAAGGTTACCTATATTTTATGTTATTTTAAATAAACATAAGGTCATTATAACAAAAAAAAACATTTATGTAACAATTCTTTTTTTAAAAAAAACTAAGAACAAAATAGTAAAAATTGCAAAATTTAGTTCATTTCCACATGTATTCCAAAAAATATAATTGAATTCAATTCTAAAGGTCAATATTTTATTTCAAACATAAAAATTATAATAAATAATGAATTGATTTGAAATTTGCTTATGAATTAAATTCAATTCAACATGTGATTTGATTCCAAACAAATTGTTTAAGTCAAATCCAAGTTTCATGTTAGGCATTAATAAAAAAGGTTTCAAGTACATAAAGTTAAGCATGAAGGTCCTATAAAATATAATTTCATTTGCATCAAGTCTTGTGATAGAGATTTGGCAGGTGCTATGGTATTCATGAAAACTAAGAGTGGCTAAATCTAATCTTCAAAATTCGATTGAAATACATTTATTCAACTAAACATAGACAAACCTTTTATTTAACACACCAAGTACAAGCATGCCACCATTCTAATTTGGAATACTAACCTGAGTTTGGGTTAGGAAGATTAGTGGGTTTTGCATAACCTCATGTCACACCACCATTATAGGATTTTGACATACAAACTCTTCCAATGTTGTCAAAAGAAAGCAATAAAACATGAATTGTCCCATTTGCAATTTGGAATGGTCCTGGTTTAATTATATTAAGGATGCATTTTTAATGTAAAGAGAGTCATACTTTCTTCAAAGTTGAAAATAAATCATCTTTCACTTACCAAACATCATTAGATTCCAAGTGCATAAATGATTGAGTTTTTACAACCTTCATTTATGCACCTTGAGATTCCAACTTTATCTAGATAATCAACAAAGCAAGAGCCAATTTCTCAATAGGATTGGCTGCAAAAGAGTATGGCCTATTTTAAAGGCATCATAATAACAACAATCAAGTTTCATGGTTTTTTTATAACAAGAACACTACGTAACGTTTGGTTTTTATTTTAGGACAGAAGAGACAGAGACAATTAGAAGAACAAAATTCATTCCAAAACTGTTATAGAGATAAATTTATTTTTATATCTTTGTCTCTATTTTTTCATCTAAACACGTGTCTATCTATTTTGTATTTGTCCTGCAATACTAACTAAACATAACTATAGATTCAGTAGACAATATATTCTGATGTTTTATAACCATACCTTATTCTTTGACTACCCTAATATGCTTGGTGGAAGTTGCCCTCTATTTGTCCAAGTAACACCATTTTCATAAGACCGCTCATGCATCCACTCCATCTAAAAATTAGCAATCCAAAAATGAATAGAAGCATGAAAGATGCAACAGTAGCTAGTAAGCTAAACCTACATTATTGATTCCACAAGGAACTATATAATATAATTTAACATATTATAAAATTACATTCCAACAACTCAAAGAAAACTTTTATAAAATATGATAAAAACACAAATACATTCAAATCCAGACAGCAAGTAACTGCAATACTGAGTGGTAACATGATATAATAAAGGGAAAGTTAAAGTTCTGTCTAGGGTTCAACTACAACTTCTTTGGAAAATCATTTAAGAAATTTAGGCATTGTAGGGCTTGTTGACTCGACACCTTCAATTTCAGTAGAAGTTGTAGCCTAATAACAGTTTAAGGGTCTTGTAAACACTCTTAGCAAACCATAATGACTTTTTTTTAATGTCATTTGAAGTTGTTCAAAACTTATTTTGGAAAAAAGAAGAAGAAGAAGATAGGTGTTTTCCTTTTCCACCATTTAACACCAACAACATAGTCGATATGCCTAGTTAACTTAACCCTTGAACCATTGAGGGCCAATATAACATATTATAGAATTTATTGTTAATTATTTCCAAAATAGGATTTGAAGGATGAAGTTACTTGGAGAACCATGTGGCTTGGCATGTACTTAAAGGGAACACCTCCTAATGCTAAATCATTAAAAGGAGTTAATATTGTGTTGTAGGGAACAATATTTTTCTTCTCTAACTGTCACAACCCTCTTCTAATTACTTTGGTAATGCATCTTAGTTAGTATCTAATATTATATTCACTTTATAATTATGCTTTATCTTAGCTAAGTAAACAACCTCTCTAAATATTTCTTGTTGTCATCTAATCAATTAAATTTACTAACCAAACATGTATTTATAAACACACATAACCCACTGTCCATTAAACAACTTATATGACATCTTGTCATTTTGTCTTAATCATTCACTTATATGTTACATCTTTGTACATAGTTGTCATATTGATCAATTACACACTAAAAAAGTTCATGCATGATATGTTTACATATGGTATTACATTATAATGACCCATACTAAAAACTAACCTATGAAAGATACAAAACTTTAAGTTATGACTCCAAAACACTTCGGTTGATAGCTTATCACATAAGCCCTCTTTCAATGTCAATTAGATTCTCTGAAAATAATTTATCAATTACTAATGAGATAATCCAGTGAATGATTAAAGAAATAAATATGGGAAAATTCATAAGTTTTCAACATACATGCTCAACATCATATTAACATAATATTTGCATAAGTAAACATGTATGACAATTGAATGTCAATATCTCATATCCATACTTTACTCAACGGTAAAAGATATAGCATATAGATGGCCATAATTTTATATAAAACAAGCTTTCTTCTTTCACATGTCATGTGCAATTATATCAACACAATATTTGGGTTAAAACACATCTTTTACTTTAGAAAATACATCATGGTTCAATCTTTCAAAATCATACTCTTATTTAGCAACTATTATATGAAGTTTCCATTGAAAACTAAGGCTATACTGATGCAGACCTTTTGATTATGTGGTCAAGCAACCCCCAACAAAGTAAATAACAACCTAGAATGTTAAAAATCAGGTTTGATAGAACCCTGATTCAGAGGTAACCATGTACTTAATAACCAAAGGTATTAGAAAAAGACTTGGACCTAGAGATAACCTTGTATCTAAAAACTCTAAGTATATGAATGATGTCATAAAGCAAGTTAATCTTCGAGAAGTCAATGTACGATCTTTGTCCTTACAAAGAAAGGTTATTTTGCCACAAAAAAATAAAAGGAAAACTCATGTTTATTGAAGAACTTGTTTCCATAAGCAAGGAAAACATACAGTTCTTTGTTATAAGTGAGATAGTTCAATGTAGCTCCACTTAACTTCTCATTGAAATAAGCAATAGGTCTTCAATATTGCATTAATATAGTTCCTATTCCTATTCTGGCTACAATAGGTCACTCAACTCCTGTTTATTTCATAAAAAAACATTTTCATGCTAAAATGGCTCTATGTAGATCAAATCTCAAATTTCTACACATTCTTGGTAGAGTTTAGTTCTGATTTTAAACATGTTGTCATCTCTTATTTGGATGAATTAATGATCCTACCATATATGATTGAAACGATTGGGATGTATGGTTTCCAGAAAAACTTCTACATATTCTTGGTAGATTTCAGTTCTGATTTCAAACATGTTGTTCTCTCTCATTTGGATGAATTAATGGTCCTATCATATATGGTTGAAATGATTGGGATGTATGGTTTCCAAAAAAACTTGAGTGGCAACAAAATTCCACCTGTAGCTTCAGATATGTCCCAAGTAGTACACAAAGGTCCAGTATGACAGATTTGATAAGATTCATCTAAGAACTTCGATCTTCTAAAATAATATGTTATCAAACTCTATTTGACCTAAAAATCTATCAAAATCTATTTCCATGTGTCTAGTATCTCTTTATAAAATTTTAGCTCAATCCGATATGCAGTTTGAGAGGTATGCTTGATCTCGCAAAACTAGTCATCAAATATTTTAAGGACAAATTTGGACTTGACTTGGTTTGTATCATCCTCCCTTTCTTTGAAAAGATTTCACCTCAAATCTGTATCATGAAAAACATCTTATATGGTCAACAGATTAACACCAAGCTAAAAATTAGAATCATCATCAAAACCAAAAAGAACCTTGTTAGTGAAAAGGTCCCTTAATATACAAGCTTTCATTTTCATCCTTCCTCATCTTCTTCAATTTCAGTTGCTCCTCTTTGAATATTATTTTTATTTTTTTTACTCTTTATGCTACTGATATATTATAAGATAAAAACAAACTAAAACGAAACTCTTTTTTTTTTTAATCTTAAACGCAAACTACTAAGCTCTAGACACGAAATAATAAAAAATTGAATAAAAAACAACTAAAGTTAAGAAAGACGAAACTAACAAGAAAAAATAAAGGATGTAACTTGATTTTGGAGCCTAACTCTGATGCCAACTTATGCGAACCTCGTGTTCACGTGGTCACGCAACCCACAATTAAGATTGAAATTTGATGTTGGAAAGCCAAAATAGAAGTATGACACAATGAAATATATCTCAAGGCACCAACACTATTAGAATTATATCAAATGATGCTACAAAGCTAGTTAATCTTTGATAATTCAGTTTAGTTCTTTCAAGAATCAAAGAATGTAAAAGTCACTCTCACAAAAACTGAAAATTAAAAATGATATTATTCAATGACTACTAGATTTTAGGCTTACAAAGAGTTTAAATACTCTTAGAAAATAACCCTAATGGATCTACTCTTTTGGATAAAATTAGTCCATTTACAAAATTGACCTAAAACATATACTGATATGCCCAAAACACTGATAAACTAGCCTTGAATCTTAGCTGAAAACCAGTATTAATTAAGCCTAAAAAAGCCTTGAGTTATAACTGAACTAATAATAATAAAACATATAAGTTATTTTCTTATGCTTTTGTGAGAAGAGGAGAAGAAAATAAAACAATAAAAGTCTAATATAAGGCTTATTTATAGCTTATAATATCGCCCAATAATCCTAGAAACCAAGGGAGAAGTTGTTCCCCCCTATAGTTTTCAAGATAGAAAATGATTTTAATTGTAGCCTTGTATTTATCATTCTTTTGGAAGGAAAAGTTGTTGCCTATATTATTCCTCTTTGCCGCCAATTATTTATTCTTCCATCACTAAGACATACAATTAAAGTTGCTAAAATATTTCCTTACAAATCCTTTTCACATGACATGGAAATAAATTAAATATATCCTTATACATAAAGGAAACAATTAATGTTTCCACACACAATAGGAAATCCAAAATTAGTATGGAATTCACAAATCACATGGAAACAACATAAAAACAAGGTTAGCTGAAACTAGTGCTAAATTGGCAGCCTTATTGCTGAAAGTTCCTGACCCAAATAAGGTTGGATTGGACCCCTCTTGCATATGAATTAAATTCACTAAGGCCTTCCATTAGTTCTCCAAGGGATCTTTAATTTCTACCTGTACCGAAACTTGCAAGATTAGTCCATTTAATGATTCTTTCATTGCCTTCGTTTTAGACTTTGTAATTAGCCTATTTGGAACATGTAATGGATCTTTGTTGATGTTCATAGGCTGATCCACATCATCCTTTCTCTCCTTAAAATGATTCCACCTCAAATCAAGACCTGTGTTAAACAAAGTAAGATTAACAACATTAAAGGTAGCCTAACACCATGCTCACCTGAAAAATCCACTTTCTATGCATTATCATTGATCCTCTCTACAACTTGGAATGAGCCATCACCATGAGGCTATAATTTTGATTTCCTATGGCTAAAAAATCTTTCCTTATGTATGTGCACCCAAACTCAATCACCTGGATCTACTATTATAAAAGTTAGACAAATATTATTCCTAACTTTTTAAATTCTTTTGAATAATAACATGTAAAAGTTATGATAAATTTCTATTTAATACCTTAGTTTGACCATCTTCTTAAGGATGAAAAGTTGTCAAAAATAAAAGTTTAGTACCTAACTTTCCCCACATAGTCTTTTCAAAGTAGTTAAGGAATTTAACATTATGATCCAAAGCTATACTCATAAGAATTCCATGCGAACATACAATATCCCTAAAGAACAAGTCTGCTATATGAGATGCATCATCAGTCTTTTTGCACGTGGCACGCACGACAAGGCAGGATGTCGGGGTCAACGAGTAGCCGACTTAGTTGTTTGATTTAGGGTCACTAGGAGACCTGAGTGGATAGGTCTATTTTGAAATTTTAGGGTAAGGGACTAGTTATGGCTAGGAAATGTATTAGCATCCTTAACGCACCTTAGCTGAGGTAAGGTGCATTGTGTGGTCTAGATGTGGTTTAAAGGTGTTGATGGATTCCTAACCGCTAGTCCGTCTATGGTTCAAAACAAAGATTTACGCTCATGAATAAATTTAGCATTTTGAATTTATTATGGGCTTAAAAACCTAGATAAATTCTTATATGAAGAATCCATGTATGCAAGGTTCACCTATCTTGGAAGGTGAAAACGTTTTTCACAACTCATATATTGTGGTGAAAATACTCCCAATTAAAATTGGTGAATAATAATTATGAGAATTTTGTAGTGAACTCCTGATATTTAAATACAAGCCTAGTTGTTGGTCAAATATTTAAACCATAATGTTGACCATTATTTTTCAGAGAAAAAAAATTAGGGTTATTGAAATATTGGTTAAATCTTTAAAGAATTTTACAAACTTATTATAAATTCCTAAAAAAATGAAAAAAAAACACAAAACTTTTCTAAAACAATGTTAAAAAACTTCTTTTTTTTATTTCATTTTATAAATAAATGCAATCTTTTGTAAGGATTGGACGTATGCAATAAGCATAAATTATTTTTTTTAAAAGCCATGTTTAACAAAAACCCATTTCTTTCTAAAACAAAAAATGTTAAAATAGGTATTGGGGGGTTTTTTCAAACACATCTTTAAGCAAAACAAAAAAAAAACGTTTAGAAAAACATTGCCAGCCACACAGGGCCTTAACCTTTGACATGATTTTAACCCGACCAAGTTGACCCAAAACTTTTGGTTCAACCATAAACCAAACCAAAGTCCATTGGTTTTACTTGAAAAACAAACCAAAATCTAAACTAGAATCCAAAACAAAATCAAAGTTTAAAAAACACAAAAACTCAAAATCTTTTTATCAAAACCTAGAAAAAAGAAGAACATTCAACATAAACCCACCAACATAGATTTCAAATTAGACTAGATATGGACAAACCAAGGACATAGACATGTTGGAAATCATGTAAATATCAATAATCTAGCATTCATGCACTTCAATTATCACTTAAAAACCATAATTTTATCAAAATTAGTTTCAGTTCAAAACCAAAACCAAAACCCTAGGATTAAAACTTACTGAAAACATGTTATTAATATAAATAAACCATATATTATTAACTAATAAAGTTTCTCGAAGGGTTATATGCAAACATTTGGACTAAAACTGGTCCAAATCATGGGACTAAGACAATGTTCTTCTCTAAAACACGAAGAACACTACCTTAGAACCTAGAAAAACCCATATCTAAAACCAGCCACTGTCAAACCCAGAACTAGCATTTTAGGCCTCTAAAACATGTTTTCTTAGTCCCAACAAACCAAATTACCATAACCAAGCATATTTGAATAAAAATAACTAACAAATAACTTCAAATCATCTAGATTATGTAAGATGTTCCATATCCAAAAAACTATTAACTTAAAACATCCTACATGTTCATGCAATATAGATTCAAAATTGATTTTTCTAGTCTCATTTTAGTCATAAATAGACCTAGTAAGTCCAGGATAAACATCATTGCTTCAACATGCATTGCTTAAGTTAAACTAAAACAACTTTGTTTTATAAAAAAAGAAGTTAAATATAAGATTTTGATTACATCTAAAACATAAAAAAAACTTTAAAAAACAAAATCAAACTATCATGGTAACAAAAAGGGCAAGCACAACATTACTTCCCAAGCATTCTAAATCTCATCTCCATGCTTGTAAACATAAATACAAACCAAAAGACAATAAGAAACCACTCAAGCAGGTCACATGAACTTCACTTTAAGGTTAGAAAGTATACATTCAAGCTCCTAGAGTAGCTACTACCCTTTTAGGTTTTCTTGTAAAGTATTTGCTTTCACAAGTTTGTTGACCTTACAAAGCTTAAGAAATCATTGTGCTAAGCTTTTAAAACTTCACACTTAGAGTTTCTTTATCAATCTTTTCCCCTTTTTCTTCTTCTCTCAACTCTAATTTTCCGAGGGGTATTTATAGGGTTTTTGATGAGTTCAAACATATATTAATCAAAGTTTAGCCTTTTGATCAGAATAAGAGGGTTTTAGAGTACGTTTTACAATTGTGAGCTCTGTACCTATGTTGGTTTTTCAGTGGTGGTTTAGCAACAAACTTGGTTTTTGGAGGTTTTAGTAGTTTTCCCAAACTTGAAGACCAAAAAGCTTGCTTTTAGCCTTTTGATCTTGAGAGAAACATGACAACCTCTGATTAATACTTAAAAGTGTATTTTTATCAAGGTTTTATATCATCATTTTGCACTTGAAGTATTAATAACTCCTTAACTAAAGCATGTTTTATAATAACATATCTAATTATATAAGATACCTTTAATTTATGGTAAATGTTCATCTTAAATGCAGGCCTATCACATAAATGAAAGAATTGATTGATGAGTTGAAGTACTGAAATTGAAAGGACAAAGAGATGGTCAAACTTAGAAAAGAGATGCTGGTGCAGTCCAAACTGGAACACTATTCTGTAATTAAGTCATATCTGGAGTTGTAGATCTTGGATTTAGGTCCATTTTATATGGATGGAAAGATAAGACATAGGCCTACAACTTTTATGTGGAGCCCAAGATTTAACAAGGTCGTTGTCAAGTCCAAATTGTAGCAACAAAGAAGAAGTACGAATCTGTCCTGCAGCCCAGACACTGTTCAGTGTTCAGCCCATATCTCGAGTTCTAGAAGTCCAAATGATCTCCAATATTTACCCTGGAAAGATGAGACAATTTCCTAGAACTTTCATGTTGAAGTCTGTTCAAATTATGACGTTATCAATGATGTTTTTGGCAGACAAGAAGATAAGAATTGTCACCAAGTCAAGATGTGGCCACCCATTCATCAATTAGTCAACAAATCAATAGTTCTGAATTTTGGCCTATAAAAGGAGGCATTTGCCATGTATTTAGGCATCTTGGTGTTCAGATCAAGATTATGCTCTTGCTCTCTCTTTTGTAATACTTAAGTTTTGTTTATATTAATCTCTTGTTTATGCCTTTCATTTCCTTTTCTTTACTTAGTTAACTTCTTTCTCATTTATGTTCTTATCTTGTTTGTTTATGTTTCTTTCTTTCATTATGTGTAGCTAAGTTAATTATGTCAAGGTGAAAAGGGTACACTAATGGTGTAAGAATAAGTATAATATAAACTTAAAATGGACCTTAATGTTGGTTACTAACATGCTTTGTATTTGTTATCTTGTTCACTTTTAATACTTTGCTTGTTAAATGGTTAATCTAGATTTATGTTGTATAACACTTGGTACAACAAATACTTGGCACTTTCATAGCCCATACTGTATGGTATAACCGACACCTAAGCTATGAAAGGAACTTGATTTGTTGTTAACATAAGTTATAATCATGAATGCCTGACAACATTTACAAGTATTAACATTATTCGAATAAGATAACTAATGTAATCATGTTAACAATTTATAATCTGATTGGAACCTCCTTGTGTGTGGTTTCCAATTGAATAATAAGAGTTTATACTATACTTGTTTGAAATACCATTAGTGTATCCTCTAACCTTGACATTTGTTGTTATCATTGTTTAATCCTTACATTAATCTTCCATCTCAAAGTTCTCATCAACTTCTTCTTCTTCTTTATTATTATCATTATTTATAGTATTATTGGTGTTATTATTACTACTACTACTACTATTACTATTATTATTATTGTTGTTGTTGTTGTTGTTGTTGTTGTTGTTGTTGTTACTATTATTGTTGTATTATTGTTGCTTATAATTTATACAAGTAACCTCCCTGTGGTTCGACCTCGGTCTTGCCGGGTTATTTATTACTTCGACACTCCTGCACTTGGGAAAAGACATCAATCTTTTGGTCGTGTCAACCTCTGATAAGAACCCATTGATAAGGCTTAAAGTGTGAATACATGAAAAAAGATTAGTGGTTTTGTGAAATGGGTATCACAACCATCGATGACTAAGTTAACCACTTTTGAGGCTTTGTCGAAGCAACCCCGACATCATCGTCGTTGAAGACCATTTGATCTTAGTAAATGGAGTGCACATCTATTGTTTGGATCCAACCTTAATTTGAAGGTTTGTAGCTTCATATTTATTTGTTTGAAAGTCCTAACCTAATCAGCCTAGAATTTAAAAATACCATAATGACTCATTGGGGACAAGATGTTAAGTTTGTTGAAGAAAATAGGATGTAACGGTTTGATGGGAGTAGTTGATCTTTGTAGAGGGGGTGTTTCTTAGTTTAATGGTGGTGGTCAGAAACACCATATTCATTTGTCTGAAAGTGCCTACTCGATCAGCAAAAAATATTGAAGAAACTGCTAAACATTGGTTGAGTGACGTGTCATCTAGGTTAAACCTTAGAAATTAGAGTTTTTAATTTGGGATATGACATATTTTATTATAGTCCCTATTCTTTCATTGCTTTTAATTGCACTATAATTGCCTCCTAAACTCTTAATTTTATGCAATTTCACCCTTATTAAACTCAATTATCTGCCAAAAAGTTTAGTGTCATGTTCATCTTGGTCCTTGCTTTCTAATTTGTGCAATTGTACCCTTAATTGACCATCAAACTTTAAATTTTCTTGAATTTGGCCTATAATTTGGTCAATTTTAGCCCCTATAATCACACATATTTTTTAGTTTAGTTCTTGGTTTTGAATTTCTCTAATCAAGTCCCTAATTGCCAATCAAACTTTAATATTTATGTAATTAAGCTCCTGATTTGACCATAAGAACTCTTTAAAATTGCAATTTAACCCCTAAACTTTAATTTCTTTGAATTAAAGCTTAAATTAACTTTAAAAATCAAATTGTCTTGCAATTAAGTGTTTCCAAAATTCTCATTGAGTCCTTACCTATCCAAATTTATATATTTTTTAAACTAAATAAAAATATTTTCACCAATAGGGCTTTTTGTCAGTCAAAATTGAGTTGCTAATTTTGTTAATTTTATACATTTTGATCCTCTAACTTTTTCATTTGTCACTTTGGTCCTTCATCACCAACTTAGGCAATCTTCTAGGCTTGTTTCATGTATATCCTCTTATATTTTTTATTTCATTTTCTATTTTTTTCTCTTTTCTTTTCTTGATTTTTTGTAGGGTCAAAAGTGGATAACAACATATGCTCTTCTTTACAATGGTTACGAAGCAAAATCTAATCATGGTTTTTGAAATTAAAAAATTGGCTTATTTTCATGGCTCACCTGCCCTTTTCAAATTCAAAAAATAATTTCAGTAAGCCTCCATGCTTTCTTGACATTGACCTATTTTCTCGGGCGATCTGCCTTTTTCAAATCTAAAAAAGAATTTCAACAAGCCTTCATGCTTCACTGAAATTTATTTATTTTCACGAGTGACCTGTCCATTTTGAAATTCAAAAAATTAGCCTATTTTTTCTTGGGTGACCTACCCCTTTTGAATTGCAAATATTAAGATCCTTCCAAAATTCAAAACAAAATACCCTCCAATGGTAAACTCTTAAAACGAGTGCCTTGTCTTATGACCTTAGATATCCACACCTTATTTAGGTCATGGTGAATGTTATCATATTTTTTCTAATTGGGGATGAATTAAAATCTTTGTCTTATGATAATGTTGTTTTTCATGTGCTCTTTTCAAATACTCGTGACAAATGCTTTGGTTTTTATTTAAAGGTATTTTCCTTATAAAAAATTTTGTAAGATTTACTTTGTCAAAAAACAAGATTCATGCAACTCTCATGATTTTTATTAGTCTTTGAAGAAAGATATTTCATCATGGTTATTGTTTAGGAGATGATCTATCTTGCATTAGGTTAAAAAAAAGATCAAATACTTGTTTGAAGTCTTGTGTTTGTATTTTCTCAACATGAATAAAAATGAATAGTTATTCACTTCATCGTGACTCTCATAAATGGTTTCTTACACTTTGAGAGCACTATTTATTAGTTTTTCCCACTTGCTTGATTAAAATGGACTTTTCAAGGCACATAAAGAAGGATGAGTTTCATGACTACCAAAGATAAGGAGTTCACAAGCTCAAATGGTGTTTGAAGGTTTTATGAGTCTAAGATCACTTTCACTTCTTTATGCCCTTACATCCTCTTTTGGTATTCTTCCGGTATATACCATGTTATCAAAGACCTTCACTTTTAGAAGTTGAGATAATGAATTTTTCCAGGTTTTTCTTTTTACTCTAAACCTTTGGCCAAACACTTAATCAACTTTTCTTTACTGAAATCTCTTTATTTACTCATATCAAGATACCAATTCCCTTTTCTATTCCATTTGCAAGTTCCTTAATGATTTTCCTTTTCTTTGCTCATCGAAACTCTAAGAGAAGCTTTTGTTTGTTTTCTAGATACCTATATGTCTTTTCAAGATTTATCATTTAACAAAACCCCTTTTTTTTTTGGGCTTGTTGGGCTATCCTATTCTGCAACCTCAATTAAGATCTCGTGGATTCCATTCACAAGTATTTTACCTTTTTTAGGTTTTCCAATCACTTTCTCATTGTTAGTGGACACTTTTAAATACATTCATTCTCATCATTTTCTAATACTTGCCCCTGGTATGGGGTGTGATCCTAGCCAGGGCTATCTTACGAAGGAAAAAAATTTCACTTAAGCTCAAATTGGAACTGCAAGGGACATATTCATCTATAAGGGGTATAAAAAATGGTCTTGCATCATTTCAAATAAAATTGGTTAGGATTGATAAATTTTGACCTCATTATAGTAGCGATTTGCATGAATTTGTTTTGCAAGTTTATGACTCATGAAAACTTCATCGTCTTTGTTTCATGTGGCTTTTACACAATAAACTTTGATAGTTATGTCATCCATTTGGATTCTAGGTGTTTAATCATCTCCTAGGGAGTTGCTAGGTAAATTATTGCACTTGACAAATCATTGAATTTTTTTTAAAATCGTTACCTAAAGTCAAATCTTCAAAACCTTTGTTTAGCCATCTCGATACCTTGTGTAGTTATAACATTGCCAAGAAACACAATTTTCTCCATGCAAAAGATACACTTTTTAAGATTAGTATAAAATTTATCACTACAAAATATATTAAGTACATCACGCAAATGATCAAGATGCTCATTCAAGTTCTTGTTATAGATCAGGATGCCAGTAAAATACTCAACCACAAATTTACCTATAAATGCACCCAATATATGATTCATTAATCATATAAATGTACTAGGTGCATTTATAAGTCCAAACAACATGACTAACCATTCATACAAATAATGCTTAGTCTTCAAGACTAGGAAAAAATTTTCATTCATTCCATTATTTCATCATAATCTGATGGTAACCAATTTTAGAAAAAATACATGATCCAAGCAATTCATCAAACATGTCATCAAGACTAAGAATATGATGATTATACTTTAATGTTATGTTATTAATGGCGTGGCAATCAACACAAGTCCTTCAAGTTCCATATTTCTTAGGCACAAGTAACACTGACACTATACATAGGGTCATACTCTCATGAATATACCCTTCGACATCAATTCATTAACTTGCCTTTGAAGCTCCTTTGTCTCCTAGGGGTTTCTTTTGTAGGCTGGTTGATTAGGAATCACAACTTTGGGTGCAATTTTTATATGATGTTCTATTCCCCTCAAAAGTGGTAACCTCCTAGGAATGTCTTCAGAAAATATGTCATCAATTTCATTCAATAAAAAAATAGGTATACTAGGAACAACATGATCAAGGTTGTTAGAGTTAAAGTAAGCCTCCTTATACTCATGTAAAATCATTTGCTTGTTAGTATAAAACATAGATTTGATCTCACCCTCTTTTACATAAAAATTGGGTTGTTTCTTTAGTTTTTCCACACAATTATCATTAAGCGCAATACTTTCTTCACCCCTCATGTCTTACCTCCATTTTTTGCCAAATTTTGGGTTACTTTGTAAAGTGGCCGAATGGTTTGATTGATTTTCAGAGGTGGCTGAATGCTTGTATTTGTTTGGAAGAATAGCTAAATGAGTTGTAGTGGGATTTTAAATGTTGGCCGAATCTGATGGTTTTCTCTCCCCTTGTTTCTCACTTTGATTTTCTCTACCTATACCCTAACACTCTCTTTTTAACTTTAATTGATCATCATACCCATGTTTGGGTGTAAGAGGTACAAGAGTGGTGATTCTACCATCTTTTACAATAATATACCTAATTATAACCACATTTTATTTGTCTTCTTATCAAACTGTGATTAGTACTTAAAAATGCATTTTTATCAAGGTTTTATATCATCATTTTGCACTTAAAGTGTCAATTACTCCTTAACTAGAGCATGTTTTATAATAGCATGTCTAATAATATAAGATACCTTTAATTTATAAATGTTCATCTTAAATGCAGGCCTATCACATAAATCAAAGGATTGATTGATGAGTTCAACTACTGAAATTGAGAAGACAAAGAGACTCTTTGGTCGTGTCAAGTTTTTGGCGCCGTTGCCGACAAAGTAAATTCTTGTATAAATTATAATTTTTATTTTTATTTCTCTTATCAAACTGCTATGGTCAATAAGATGTGATTTGCTTGTATTGGTACCACATCACACAAAACATTATAAGCATACTTGTTTTGTACATATCATCATGTAAGAAAAATATTCTCTATTTGCTGATCATTGTCATCTTCCTTGACCTAAACTTGAAGTGTATACCTTATAACTAATGACTCATCAACAAGTAATGCCAATTCATCTTCAGTATAATCCTCTAACGGTGACATGTCTTCATAATCTGATTTTTTATTTTTTGATTCCACATCACCATTGTCTCTCATCAATATTATCCTCTTGTTAATTTGAACACTTTAAAGCATAATGTCCAAACCCCTAATACCTGAAATATTTAACATCACAAGTATGTTTAGGTTGAGTTTCAGATTTACCTTTGAAACTCACAAAAACTTTAACCTTAGCTTTAAGTGGTTCGACTTTGGTAGGGATAAAAGGTTTTGTTTAGGCAAGCCTTTTCTCTTCAAATCTAGCTTCTATAATGATGAAGAACCTAAATTGAATGCTGGTCGGATGTGCCATTTTCTTTTGAGTTGTCTCTCCACTTTCGTAGCTAAATGAATCATGTCCTCTAGCTCCACATAATGTTGTAACTCAATAACATTAGCTATCTTTCTATTTAGCCCATTATGAAACCTAGCCATAATAGCTTCCCTATCCTCAACCACATTAGCTTGATAATTGCAATCTCTTTCTCCTTGTGGTAATCTTCCAAACTTCTATAATTTTTTAAAGAGCTCTCTGTAATAAAAATTAGGAATAAATTCTTTCCTTATTATGGCTTTCATGTCATCCCATGACTCAATACACATTTCATCATTCCTTCTCCTACTCAAAACAAACTAATCCCACTATATTAGTGCATAATCCACAAACTCAATGACAACGAGTTTTATCTTTTTATGTTATGTGTAGTGATGACAATTAAAGATCAAATTAACCTTCTTTTCCCACTCTAGATATGCCTCCAGGTCATTCTTTCCTTTGAAAGTAGGTATTTTCAACTCAATGGTGCCTAACTCTCCACCTGAATCATTATGATGCCTAATATATCGGGAACTCTCCCTCTAGTTGAAAACTCCACCCTAGCTAAAAGTCACATTCCTTTTTGCTTTGTTCGTCCCAAATTTGTTTCCTTATCACAAAGTCATATTCATCATCACCCACATCTACATTATCATTAACAAACTCATTAATGTTAGTGTTCACATTCCGTATAACTTTTCAGACAGTATTTCCTTGGTGATCAGCCTCACTAATATGTTATTTCATCGAATCCATATCATCTTTTGGCTTTCTGGTCAAACTAGCCAAAAGTTCAAGTTGTTGCCAAAAGCTTGTATTTGAAAAGTGTCTTCAACCATTGATTTCACAAACTCGTTATTTTTAGACATACTTGAATATGCAAAAATCAATTAGTAGCACAACATATATCCTAACAACCCTCTTGTTTCACACATATAAAGGCTTTTCACTCTATATGCGTACTATGCCTTTTACTTTTCAACTTGCTTTCTTTCAATTCTTTTAGAATTGAAATTCAACAAATCAAAGTCAGTGGCTTTCAAAATACAATCCAATTATAAATTTAGACTTAAGAATCAATAAATATATTGAAAACAAGTAGAATAAACTACGATTATGATTTCACGAGTAGCAATATAAATTCATATGAATTATAGACAAACCGAAGACTCGAAATAAAACAGATGTAAAAATTAATGAAAATGCTTATTTGACTCCTACTTAACCCAAATCTAATAGAAACAAAATGATTTGGTAAAAAAAGAGAGAGTAGAGAATATGTTTTAAAACTTGATGAAAATCTGATTTGTTATGCAATTTTAAATATCAAAATTCAAACTCATATGTAACGATATCAGAATGACCTTAAATTTAATAGGCAGTACTCTTTATACCAAAAAACAACAAATATTAGTTTATAGGTCTTTTTCTTATGCCTAGGTATTAACAACTCATGTATGATTAGTTTATAGTAAGATTGAACCCCAAATTGAAACCTCAAAGTAAATGATGTCAATATAAGCTAAAATTTGATATACGGTGTGATTTTACTCTCAATAAATAGTATATGAAATTTCAATCAATTCTAATATGGCTTGCTTAAGGTTCTCTATGATTTGTGTTTTTGCAACATATTTAAAACAGACTTTAAATAACATCTAATCTTTTTTTTTTTTCTAATATTAACTGATGCAAACATCTTGATCATGTGGTCAAGCAACCCTTAATAAAGTAGATAACAATCCAAAAAAGCTGAAAATCAAGTCTGATAGAACTCTAACCTAGAGATAAACATATACCTAAGAACCAAAGGTATTGAAAAAAAAATTGAATCCAAAGATAACCTTGTATATAAGAACCCTAAGTATACAAATGAAGCTTAGATCAAGAGAAAACCTTGTCAAATTTGTTCTTTATCCCAGCAAAGAAAACATGTTGCATCACGCAAAACACAAGTTTTTTTTTCCATAAATCCATGACTACTGAAAATTTCAAATTATAAAACCTTATATAATAGCTCAACTAGTAACCCTAATGGACCTTTTTTGGGTTGCAAGCTAATAGGCTTAAACTAGTAATCAACTAACCTAAGTCAAGTAATGAAATAAACTCCTAAACAATGTTTAATGGGACAGAATAAACCCAAATTAAAAATAATTATTCAACATTAAATAAATAAATGAAATAGAATAATAAAAACAAATTCTTCATGCTAAGATTCCTTCTTGTTGAATCTCTAATTTTTGCATATTCTTGGCAGAATTCAATTTTGACTTCCAACACGTCGTTGTCTCTCGTCTTGATGAATTACTGTGCCTACCATATATGATTGAGAATCTTAAGATATCTAGTTTCCAGCGTAACTTGAATTGCAATAAAATTCCACTAGTAGCTCCAAATATGTCCTCAAGTACACGAAGATCTAGTTTGGCAAATTTGACAAGATTTGTGTAGTAACTTCGACCCTCTGAAATAATATATTCCCGAATTCTATTTATTTGAAAATTCACCACAATATGTTTTTATGTGTCTAGTATTTTCCTGTAACATTTTAGCTCGATCTGATGTTGAGAGATATGATTGATCTCGCAAAACTAGTCAATAAATATTTTTAGGCCAAATCTGGACATGACTTGGTTTGTATCATATAAATATATATTCTGAAAATCCAACATGCATTTAAAGAACTTCTTCATGCATAAAAGTATCTAATTGAATAGGATTTATGCATACTTATTAATTTAATCACTCACCTAAAACTTTTAGCCCCTGTTCCTTTACTTTTTCCTTCACTTTCTTTCCTTTGCTTTCCTTTATAATCTCACAATCTATCTTTGGTTGTCTTTCTAACAACTCTATTGAATTTAAGCCTTAATAAATCACAACTTGTTCAAGGAAGATATGATTTGGTGGTGTTAGTTTTTAGGATGGTGTTTAGCTCTCTCTTAGGTTCGAGAAATGGAAGAAAAGTTGTGGTTAGTTCTGGCAATTCTAAAAGAAAGCGTATCTCTAACTTCCTTTCGACACCTTATAAGCATGACATGCCAAAACTTGTCTGTCTTCATCTATATGACTATGCAAAATTGTCATACTTCACAAACTTGATCATTGTCCTCTTTCACCTACTTAACTATGCAAATCTATCCTACATCTACTTAAGTTAGTAATTGCATTTTAAGTTTTTAACCCTTTTTTCTTTAGTTCTTCGGCTTTTGCCCACTGATTTTCTTTAATCTTGCACTATTATAAAGAAATCATCAACTAAGTCAAATGCAAATTTTGGGGTGTTACACTAATTGTCCCAGACTCCTAGTATATCTAAAATCTTAAATTTATACTAACAGGAACAATGTTGTAGGTTAAAAGTGTTGTTTAGTTTGTATATCACTTCTGTACAATCTTCTGTATAAGCTTTTGCCCACAGAATTGTGCAGCAATACACACAATTACAGTAAATCAAATGCTTAGATGTCATGTCATACTTTCTGAACCAACGAAACTATCCACCCTGTTCTTTATTGCAGAAGCCAACAATTATATGGAATGCAGAAGAGACAATTCTTAGACCCGATAAAGTTGAGGTTAAAGAAGAAGAGGCAGTTTCATGAAGGTAATGGTGGAAGAAGAACACAACAAACATATCATTGGTTTGATTCAGGGGATCTAACAAATTCAAAGACTTACATGAAGAAATGGCATATCTTATAAAATCTATCTCAACTTAAGGAGTTATGCGCTTCAAACTAACATAATCATAAACATCCATCAAGACAGCAAAGCTTCCCAAGTTGACTCTTGCTCTAGATATTCTACTTCTACTTTTTTCTCCCTCTCTGATTAAAGGTGAACAGTCTAGAAGAAGACTTTCAGTCACTTGATTTCTAGTTGTGTTGTCTCTTTTCACAGAAGTAATTTATAGTTGTGTAAATTTAGGAATTTTGTATCCTGATGAAAAATTATTACATAGGATATTTCTCCAAACTTAGTGCCAGAGAAGTGGACAAAGATTTTAAATCGAACATCAATTCGTTACCTTAACACCTCCCACGCCACATTCTTTCTCGACCCAAATAATGTTGTTTGCATTAATCTTCACTTGTCTACCAACAACAGCAGTGCAAGTTATTCAACTTAAGTTACTCCACTACTCCTTTAGATAAGATTCTGCCACCTCTTCTTCTTAGTGACAAGAAGGCTATTGGCTTGGCAACCCTATATTTTTTTTTTCTTGCCAACAATGGATATAAGGTTTATGGATTGAACCGATTTCTAGGATTTGAATTGAATGAATAGCTTGGAATATCCCCTCTGGGCTTACTTTCCCCTCCAATTCTGTGAACCAAATCCATCTAAGAAGGATAGGAAACTTGGAATCCACTTTCTTAAGCCTTTGAAATATACCAGGATGGTTTCTTGGACCCACAAAACTATGCTTTTGAATCCATAAGAACAAAGGATTATGAAAAATTTTATTTGACATAATGTCTCCCCTCATAAAAAATGCTTGGAAACTCAATTTCTTGGCTTACTTTTCCCTCTTATTCCGTGGACTTTCTGTCAACCAAACACCATATGAGAAGGATAGAAAACCTAGAACTTGAATTCTGCATGTGCTGCTTGTTGATTCCACATGAACAAAGAATTACGAACCCTTTTATCCATCAAAACAGCTCCCTCCCAAAAATAAATGCTTGGAATCTAAGCTCACTTTTCTCCCTGAACCATGAACCAAAAATCCTAGAATCCACTAGGCTAAACCTTTGGAATCTACAAGAAAAACTTCTTGAATTTACAATGATGTTTGATGTAAGTTATTTTATGTTTTTCTTAATTAAAAAAACTTTAAAACTTAAAATTAGAGTTTTAAATTAATTGGTTTGAATTTTAAATTTAGTTTTAGATCTCCATATATGCTTTTAAATTTGTATTACAGAATTACACGAATATCAATACGATTAAATTCACTCCCACATAAACAGTAGTTTAACTGAAAAATAACCAAATAACTAAAACAACTTGAATGTAAAGTAAATTTAATAACTCAAGAAAGAAATAATTACATTCATAAAGTGATTTATACTCTGATTACATATATGAATTGTAACTCTTGGATAATAAAACATCTTTTGGTTTATGAAATTAATGAAATAACCAAATAATTAAAACAACTTGAATATAATATAAACTTAATAACTCAAGAAAGAAATACTTACATTTATAGAGTGATTTATACTCTGATTACATTTATGAATTGTAACTCTTAAATAATAAAGCATCTTTTGGTTTATAAAATTGAAACTACAAGCTTATTGATTATATAAAAAAAAATTACAATAAAATACTAAATAGTCTAAGAATAATATATTCCTAAATAAACATGACAATAAATAAGTAAACAGAAGCGGTCTCCTAGTATTGCATCAATAGTTACTTTTCTTTTCAATTTCCCCGTGGTATTAAGAATTCAATTCGATGTGGCATAATTTTCTTATGCAGAATATATGGTATAATGAGACTTGAAAAATGTATAGCATTCTGTATTCCATGCGATATACGAAACAGAATAGCCTTTTGTGTTCTTGAAATTAGATGAAAACATATGAATTTACCAACAACCAACAAACTCATATACATACTATCTGGGAAAACTTGACTACAAAAAGGAATAGTTAAATGGAAGACCATGGAGATTGGAAGTTTTACTTTTGTCTTGACCGAATTTATATAACAAAAGTAGCTCCTCTGGTGACAGTTTGAACAGTAAAGGGTTCCACATAGGAACATCAGGCTGTTCGTCAACAATGATAGGCGATTGCCAGTAACCATCATGCACAGCAGATACCCACCCATATGAGATAAACAATCTTAAAATCCAATAGGAGCATGAGGAGGAACTTTGACAATGAATCAATAACTCACAGCAGTTAAAGAAAGGCAAGTCAAGAGGGCTTAAAAGAAGTGAAGGCATCAATGGATTGGTCCAGGATCTTCCTAAAACTGCTTTGTTTACATGAATCTTTTGAATCCAACAGTGAGTTAATTGATGTCACTTAAACTACGGAGGAAGTGCAGTTTATTACTACTGGAAGGAAGAGTCTCATGTGTTGAAACAATGTTTTAATATTGCTCACTGGCTTGGGACATATGTGGGACAAGATCCTTGTGATAGGTAGGGGAACAGAAACAAAAAAGATGGAGAACTTGTTATTTATGAATTGGAATGGTTTTGCAGAAGGAAGATCGTAAGATCTCGAGACCGTGTTCCTTCTCATATGATGCATTTGAATGGAGTTGAGTTCAAGAATTTCCATCTTTCTCTGCGGAAGCAACTGTTTGATAATTTTTTGGCCACCTTGGAGAACTACAATTGGGCCTTTTGGGAGAAATCCCATCGGCAGATATGCAGCAGGATTGGAAAGCCCTGTTGATTTGATTTTTTTGTTAATACAAAATTATTCTTTCCTCATAAACAAAATAAAATACTACGGGGTAGGATTACTAAAGAGTATATCCTGCAATTACAGTCATGAAAACGAGCTTCTTGAAAAAAATTAGATGCATCAGCCACATACTATTAATTGAGAAAATGATCAAACAGACAGGAGGAATAATTACTTTGTATGTCTCTATCCAAATTTGAACATCATGTGCTCCCTCTTTTGGACCTTCAAAATAAGCAACCAAAAGGTGATCTTTATCAACCCGCACAAAGCACAGATCAGCAAAACATTAAACTACTGATGATGAAGGCAAACTGTAAGAATTCGAAGAGAATTATTTAACCCAATTAGACAATTGCAACAATGGTAGAGGCATTGCAGCTATTGAAGGGAGCAGAGTTTGCAGGGAATGTGAACTCCTCTTTCACTGGCTTCCAATTATGACAATCTTTGCTCATATTTGCTATCTTGGGCACCTGAGCCGTATTATTTCTGTGTATTCCAGCCACCTTCCTGAAGAGGACTTGGAACATTTATAGGTCTTAATAATAATAATAATAAATTACACAGAAGTACAGAAACAAATGCGTAGGGGAAATAGCATTACCATTAATAAATGATCAAAATAAAGATAACAGCAACAAAAATAATAAAAAGAAAACAAGTGGCCTCTTTCTCTAAATTTTTTTTTCCCAAGAACTCCTCTGTCATTTTGTTTGTAAAATACATTTTTTGGCCATGATATAAACATTCAATAAGGGTCCCTCAAAGATTCAGGGAAGTTATAACTACATTCATACCTATATATAGTGTTTTTTTTTTTTGGTACAAGGGAAATAAAAAGCAGAAACTAAGAACCTCTACAGAAACAAATGTCCATAGAGTTAGCAAGTTGAAGAGAGGATAACCCTGCAGGGGGATCATCCCCAATATAAAGCTCCATCCAATCTTTACACCTAATTTGGCAAGAAAATCCGCACAACAATTGCCTTCTCTTAGAGTATGACGAAGCTGAACTTCTCATTCCTTTAAGAGGAGAGAACGAATATCCATAATGATGAAACCATAATGATGAAAATCGATGTCACAATTTTTAATCAATTGCAGAGAATCCATAGAGTCTGAGTTAAAAAGAACCTGTCTATAACCCTAGTTCCAAGCAATCAAGAGGCCATGCTTCAAGGCGAGGAGCTCTAGAAGCAAATTAGGACCATAAACTGCGAATCCAGAGAATCCAAGCACCCAATTATCCAGGATTACCAATAAAGCTTCCATCCACATCCAATTTAATGAATCCGCTTCCATCCACATCCAATTTAATGAATCCCTGGATTGGACGCTGCCAAAAGATCATGGTGGCATTTGAACGAGCAGCATCCCTACCATTCCAGCTCACACAACAATCAGCTGCAAAATGTAACATCTGCCTCAACAACCACTGGTCCCCCTTGTACCCATCTCTGTATGCAACCATGTTTCTGTGACTCCAAAGCCACCATATCGCCACAAGAAAAAGGAATTGAGTGTCATTAGCCAACATTTTAGTTTACCACTGTTTTGCATCGAAGGACCAGAAGTCAGCCCTTGAGTCAAACCTGAGACTCTGCCAAATAAACATTGCAATCCTGCAATCCCTCGAACAGTGAAGGACATCTTCCATCCCGTGATTGCATCTGCAACATTTAGAGTTAGGAGCAATATGGCGGTTAAAATGCACCAGATTTATAGGAAGGTTGTCATGGAAAATCAGCCAAACTTCATTTTACACTTCTCTGAAGCATTTAACTTCCATAGCCAACTCCAATCCAAGTCACTTCGGACATGCCCATCTCTATTCAAAAGCCACAAATAGGCGGATTTCGTAGACTAAACCACTGTCATAGTAGCTGCCCAAATCACTTTATCTACTACACCAGGTAATAAAGGAATGGGGCTAGCCATTATGCAGTATCTAATAGCCTCTGGAATGGATGTTGCCAACTTGCTAAAGTCCCAAGCCTCATTAGTCCATCAATCCTTCACTTTGTAGTTCACATCTAACACATTCACGTACTCAACAAGATTGCTCAAATGCCCTTCTTCTAACAAAGGGTCAAACCAGACATAAATATCCCCTCCACCTAGCTTATAAATGAAGCCTTCTCACAACTGAGTTAAAGCTTTAACAAGAGACCACCAAATGATAGAAGAATTAACAGAAACTGTAGTTGTAAACAAATTGTTATTACAAAGGTACTTGTGGCCATAAACCTTCACCCACATCTTATTATTAGCATTAAAAAGATTTCAAGCTTGCTTTTACCCAAAAGAGCAACATTCGCAGCTCTAGTATCCTGAATTCCTAGACCTCCAATTCTCCTTGGGCATGAAACCGATTCCCAATTAACTAAATAAAGACCACCTTCTCCATCGGACCTTCCCCAAATAAAATTCTTGATCAATTTATTGATACCATTACAAATCGATTGAGGGAGCCAAAAAAATTGCATGGCATAAGTGGGGGTTGAAGAAATAACTGCTCGAGCAAGCATGTCCCTCCAAGTTTATTAAGCAACCTTTGTTTCCAATCCGTCAGCCTGGATTGAATTCTGTCAATAATAAAATTGAAATATGGACGTTTAACTCTCCCTTGGATAAGAGGGAACCTAAGATATTTGCCAGGACTGCTAGCAAATTTGATAGGAAAGAGCTGGGATATGTCATGTTTAATTCTCCACTGCACATTTCTTGAACACAACACCCTAGATTTGTCAATATTAAATTTTAACCCAAAAGCATTACAAAAGTCTGCTAGCATATTAGTCATGATCTGCATCTGAGCAGTACTGGCTTTAGCAAATAACAAGACATCATTAGCGAAGAACAAGTGAGACATACCTGGCCCTCCTCTCAAAAGGTGGATAGGATGCCAAATCTTCTCTGAAACTTTCTTCGTAATTAAACACGCCAATTTCTCCATACAAAAAACAAACAAATAAGGAGAAATTGGTCTCCTTGCCTAAGGCCACAAGTAGGAGGAATAAATGAGTGAAGCTTAGACTCGTTCCATAAGAGAGTGAGGGAGGAAGACCTCATACAGAACATAATTAGAGAGGCTATACCAGGAGTTAAACCGAAATCCTCTAGAATGGACTACAAGAAGTCCCGTATCACCCTATCATAGACTTTCCCAGAATTAATCTTTGCTGCCAGAGTACCCCGCTTGCTTTTGAAGTGATGCATATGATGCATTACTTCTTGAGCAACAAAGGCATTATCAGTACTCCGAGTAGAACTAAAGCTGCTCTGGAGGGGGCCAATTAAATCATCTAAATAAGGTCACAGCCTGTTCACTAGCACCTTAGTAATGAGTTTATAAACTACATTACTAAGGCTAATAGGGCGAAACTACTTCAAACTTGTGGGTCTCTCCTCGAGAATTAACACAATAAAAGTATTAGTCAGATCTTTATCAAAACATCCATTAATAAAAGCAGCTTGAACCAGATGCCAGATGTCATCCCCAACCACATTCTAGTATTTTTTTTAAGAAAACAGTTTGGAAGCCATCCTTCCCCGAAGATTTAAAAGATCTCATACTCATTAGAGCTGCATAAACATCCTTTTTAGAAACTGGTTTCTCTAAATTAGAGATTCCTTGTGGAGATAATATAGGCAAAGGAACAGACTCCATAAAGTGAGCAGTAACAGTTACCTTAGGGCAGAACAAATTCTTATAAAACTAGATGGCCTCTTCCTGCAGTTTAGAATCATCAGTGCACCAAGTCCCATCAGAGAGAAAAAGCCCGTTAATCTTGTTCCGTCTTCTCCGCATAGTTGTCTAAGCTTGAAAGAACTTTATATATCCTATCACCATGAGTAACCCACTGTTCTCTAGATTTTTGGAACCTAAAACTTCATAACCATGACGTAAAGATTTTTCTAAAGAAAGAAGTGAATCATCAGTATAGTGCTCAAGACACCTCTTGACACCATTAATCCGAGCTTCAAGCTATCTTTTTCTGTGGAAAATATTCCCAAAAGTGTGTTGATTGAAAGAAATAGAATCCTACCAAACCTCCTGAAGCCCCTTCAGGACATTATGGCAACCTCTATCCTAAGCACTACAAACAATATCCTGATAATCTGAAAGGGTAGTCCAGGCTGCCTCAAACCTAAAAGATCTTTCACAAGTCAGTCTAGCGATCCCCCACGGTAGAATAATCAGGTTGTGATCAGAGTGAATTCTGCAAAAAGTTTCAACATAAGCTTCAGGAAAACTAGTTTGCCAATCCAAAGAAGCCAGTGCTTTGTCAAGCCGTTTTGCTAAGTAATGAACCCCATGAATATGTTTGTGCCAAGTAAAATTAGGGCCCTGGTGGCCCAAATTTGAAACCTCACAATCTGACATCATCTGTAAGAAACGTGAAGCCCTGGCACAGGAGAAGAGACCTCCTCAAGTTTCGGAATGAGAAGATGTTTCATTGAAGTCGAACTCTAGGAATGGGCGAGGCATAGACTGCCGATAAGAACTAGGAGTTGCTTCCCATAAAAATCTGAACGGTAACACATTGCCTAGTGATATCCAAGGTTGAAAAGGAGACCAAGCTAACAAAAGATATAATCCATATGCCACTGACATGTCCTTGGGCTTCAGAAACAGCCACTGGAGTATAACTAATACTGTACCAAAAATTCTTGACCTTCAAAAAATTGGCATGCGTTTCCAACAAGACAAACAAAGGAGGACTATACCTTACCAATTCTTTGCAGTGGCGTTTTCTTATCTTTTTAGCACCACCACGAACATTCCATGAGATTATAGAAAAATCTGTAAACATATTCATAATAAAAAGATAGATAATAAGTAGCAAAAGTATAGCAAAATAGTTACTGCCCACCATCCATCTGAATAGCCATCCCCTCATTAAACCCCTGATCACCTTAACAATTAATGGACATAGCCATGCCCTCAACCCTTGGCATAGTTCCTTCTGAAGTTCGGGTAACAAAAGAAAGCTCAATACCTCTAGGTCAGGAGGAGTGTCTTTCAAAACAAAGGCCGAAGTATGAGCATTGACACCTATCGAAGTTAAAATAAAACCTGGACTCAAATTCCCTTCCACGTGCTGCATTATTTACTTGCCTTTGATACTCCCCGTCATACCGTCATCAGACCCTCCGGTAGGGGTGATCATTTTCAGTTCGGTTCGGTTTTTATAAAAAAAAAAAGTAACCAAACCAAAACTTAAAAAAAAAAAAAAAACCAAAACCAGTTCAAACCAACCGGTTTCGGTTCGGTTTTTTAGGACAAAAACCGATTCAAACCGGTTTGACTCGGTTTTTTTCCGGTTTGGCTTGGTTTTATTTCGGTTTGCATTCGGTTCGGTTTTTTCGGTTTCAGACTTATAAAACCGAACCAAACCGGTCAGTTTTTTCAAAATTTTAATCGATTTAATCGGTTTTTTTTCACGATTTGATTTTTTCGGTTATTTTTTTTCCGGTTTTCTCGGTTTAATCAATTTTTTGATTTTTTTGCTCACCCCTACCCTCCAGCAGAAAAAACAATCGGTTTACTTATGTCTCTTCGCGACCCCTCCTTGGAAACATGGTTGTGGGCTCCCACAAGCACTCCCTTATTAATTCTCGATGTAGAAATATCATTAACAGGCTTGGGGTGGATTAAAGTGGGTTCATCTCGCCTAAATCTCCTTTTCTGCTAAGCCCACACATATCTAGTAGGATTCGAGCCCTTACCCTCCCCAACATGAAACTTTTGGTCTAGCTACTTCCAAGATTTTAGGATACACGTCAACTGCTCTATTAAAAGCAGTAAATCTATTGTGTACGTTTCCATAACCAATCCCCTTATTCTTAGCTTTGTGATCAATTCACGATTTTTTTTTCCTTGTAACTGCCAACCAGTCACCATGTGTAACGGGAACAATTGCGTGTCTTTCATGGGATTAGATTCTGTCATGGCTTCCATCACCTTGCATGATTCCTCGGCCACCACCTCCACTTAAGTAGCAGCATTTGACTCAACCATGGTGGGTCCGGTCTCCTTGACTAGCTTGCAATCACTGTCATGGTGGCCATAGCATCCACACTTCCCACATGTTATGTGAAGTCCTTCGTACTCAACATTATACCAGTAATCTTTAATCCAAATTCTACCCACCACTAGTTTATTGAGCTTAATCTCAACACAAACTCTTGCAAATTTATCTCTCTACATTGCAGGTATGCATATCTACCCTAATGGGCTTACCAATGGCTAATGCCATGGCCATCAAGAGATTCTCATCATAAAATACTAGGTTTAAACTAGGGATACAAATCCAAACCATTGTACGATTTAATTTAGCAGATGATGATACAAAATCCGCCGACCAATGATTAACAGCTTAGTAATGATCAAACACCATCCTAGGGCCTTCATTGATAACTTTCTCTTTATCCTCTTCAAGATCAAACTTAAAGAAGCCATTGACAACGTCCATCAGTTCAAAACCACCCGTCGACTTCCATAAATTTCTTAATCTTGTGTTCAACTGATAAAATCCAATCTCTTTGCCAAGAAGCTTGATGACAAGTGAATCTTGCCATGGAAGGCAGAGATCATTGAAAAGACCATCTTCTATAAATACCTTAGGCAAAAACCTATTGCCATTCTCAAACTCGATCCACACCAAATTCCTCTCGAGAAGATCTGCACGATCAAAATCTCAGGGAGGGGGGGTTCTATTACTTTATCCCTAAAAGAGATTCTTCCATTGTAGTCCTTTAATGGCTGCCCAACATCTCTCCACATATCTAGGGGTTTCTCGGGTATAGAATTCATCATGGTCGATAGCCAAGGGAGGTCAGCGCTCATACTAGGGCAAAATATATATATCCATATATAGTGTGCATGACAATAATAGGGTTCGATTTGTTTCCATTACCATGACTGTTCTAAAAGAGGGAAACACATAATAAAAACTTGCAGCAAATAGAGGATATTTGGGAAGTAGATCCTAACCACAATTGGGAGCAAGACTGTAGGGGCATACATGATCAAAATAAGCACTAAAACTAGCATCAACATAAAACAGTTTAACAAATCCAAGATAGAGAGGAAAGTGAAGGGCAAAAAAAAAAAGACAACCTGCTAGGACGCTTATGTAAGTCATGTAGTAATTGCTAGTTGGGGTGCGATCTGATAGTGTGAGAACTCAAGAACTCATGGTTGACTTTGAACGCCAAGAAAATTAGAGGAATTGGAGACACAAAACAATCAACAGAGAAAACAAGATGAGATGCAAGACAATCCTCCTAAATGGTCTCCACATATTTATGAACTTCTGTTTTTAGAACCAGGTTTCCACAAAGCAATTCAATTTCATTTGTAAATAAAAGGATTGAAATAATAAACACACATTCATATATAAAGATGAGCATTCAATATGCATAAAATAAAAGCAGAACAGAAAAAAATTGGAGAAGCAGCCATACCTAATACAGTGATGCCATGAAAAGAAAAGGAGATAATAACTTTGAGCGGAGAGAGGGAGGATTGCATTGAAAGAGAGTGATGTAAGAAAAGGGGCACTGCTCGAATATTGTATTGTAAGCAAAGGCCCCTCAAAGATCAAAACTTTATATACTGCCCCCTCAAAAAACTCAATTTAGCCCCTTCAAGGACTGAAACTTTCCTTATTCCTCCCCTAAAAAACACATTTTTAACACATTTTCCTTCTCCACATCAAAATCAGTCCCATTCCTTCTCACTCACTCCCCTCTCTCTCTCTTTCTCTCTCTCTCTGCTACATCCTGAAAAAGAAACCCCAGGGGGATGGCACGAATCAATCCAGCCATTTCCCAAATTACCCCAACAACCACACTTACCTATTTCCTCCTCCTCCTCACCACCACCACTACCATCACCCCAATTTTAGCCATAACCAACCTAACAGCCCTCCTCTCCTCCTTCCCTGACTTCTCCTCCTTCACTTCCCTCCTCGCTTCCACACCCTCTATAACCTCAGACCTCTCCAACCGCTCTGCTCTCACTCTCTTAGTCATCCCAAATTCTTACCTTTCCTCCTCTTTAGACCTCACGCGCCGCCTCTCTCCTTCTTCCCTCACCGACCTCCTTCGTTACCACATCCTCCTCCAATACCTCTCTTCCTCCGACCTCCACCAACTTCCCCCAGCTGGGGCCCTCATCACCACCCTCTTCCAAACAACCGGCCGTGCCTCCTCTAACTTTGGCTCTGTTAACATAACTCGAAACCCAGTAACAAACGCAATCACTATTTCCTCTCCATCCCCTTTTTCCTCCTCAAACGCCACGGTTTTGTCCCTGATAAAGACTCTTCCTTACAATGTTTCAATAATTTCAGTGAATTCTCTTTTAGTCCCATATGGGTTTGATTTGATGGCATCAGAAACAAGGCCCACATTGGGTTTGAATATTACTAAAGCATTACTTGATGGCCGCAGTTTTTTTGTCGCAGCATCTTTGTTATCTGCTTCTGGTGTTGTACAGGAATTCGAAGCCGATGAAGGAGGAGCTGGAATAACTCTTTTTGTGCCTACTGATTCTGCATTTTCAGATCTGTCGGAAACTGATGTTAGTTTACAGTCATTGCCAGCTGATAAGAAAGCTGATGTCTTAAAATTCCATGTCTTACATTCTTATTACCCTCTGGGTTCATTGGAGTCTATTGTTAATCCTGTGCAGCCTACATTGGCTACTGAAGATATGGGTGCTGGCAGTTTTACTTTAAATATTTCGAGGGCTAATGGGTCGGTTGCGATTGATTCAGGGATTGTTCTGGCGTCTGTTACGCAGACGGTTTTTGATCAGAACCCTGTTGCAATTTTTGGGGTTTCAAAAGTGCTTTTGCCTAAAGAGATTTTTGGGAGGAATCCAGTGTTGACTAGTAAGCCAGGGAGTTCTGATATGGGAAATGCACTGCCGCCTGCTGTTGCTTTGTCGCCAGAGAGTTCGCCGAAAATGTTGTCCTCTGCACCGGGTGTTAGAGAAGAGAAGTCTGGAGTTGGAGGGTTACAGCGGTTCACTACTCTACCTTTGCTTTGTGCTCTTGTTGTATGGTATTGTATTTAGTGGTATTTTGCACTTCATAATCAATGAATTCTTTTCCTTTTTTGAGGGGTTTTTGTACACGGTTATTGACTTGAATTGGGCAACAAAAGTAGCTTGTCTTGTGCTTCTTCTTCTTCTTCTTCTTTTTCCTGTATGTGGCATTGTAGAGGTAGATGTAGAAGTGTGAATTGTGTAGTTCCTTGAATAATTTATATCATAAGAGCATCATTTTTTTTTTCTGGCAGTTCTGCCCCCTTTTTCTTGGCTTTTGATTTGATAAGAGTCGAAGAAGGAAATGGCTTTTTTTTTTTTTTTCTGGCAGCTTGTTATGTTCTCCAACAGTGTTGTTGTTAGTTAATTATGAGGTTTGCAGCTGAGTTCTCTTTTGCGTTTGATCTCTCCTTTTGCCTAAAGAGATTGTCCGAATCAATCTCCTCGATGAGTTCTGCCCTAAATGCATCCCTGATAGCACATGCTCTATCCTAAAAATAACAAACAAATTGGTCTGGCAGCAGGGGATGCTTGTACTGTTGCATTGTTGATCTCATTGGTACTTGTGTTGAAAGTGTATGATTGAGGAGAAGTTTGAGTTTGCAAAATTGGTGGTTGTTGGCTTGTTTCGTTTGGGAGTTCCAGCTGAAGGCTTTGGATACATCAAAGGCTTATGATTTTACTGGGAATAAGAGATTCCCTGCCATCAGTTTATGGAGCAATTAGAGCTTCAAGTTGCTGGGGAGACAACCTGGTTCTGGCTCTGCTACTGGTGGGTATCAACAGCAGAGAGGATTGCAAAATCCAAATTGGATTTATGAATTTCGGTGCAACCAGCTCCTTGTCGCCCAAATCCAAGTGTGATTACGTTCTCATCACTTTGATTCTGATTTGGTGTGGTTATATTGTTTTTTTGGTTGATCAAGGAAAATGAGGGTCTTTCTACTTTTTTGTTGTTTTAACTTTTTAGCTTTGGGATGAGTTAAAACAGATCAATGATCACAGGCACTAGGGAGTAAGGCTTCAAGTTCCTTTCACCCATGGGCCAAGCAAGGTAATGCCTTCTGAATCTGATGGAGGCATTCTTTCTTTCTTTCTTTTCTTTTAATTCAACTGTGTTATCTAGCTTTTGGGTGTGTTATTGTAATTTGCTGCTATGCCAGTTTCTATAATGTTTTGTTATTTGCTTTTGCTTGATTCGTGTCATTGCAGTCTTTAATCTGATCAATAAGTACTGGTCAGGGTAAAACTCTAGCCCCGCTTCTAATAAGAACACTTTTTAAAACTTCCTTTTACTCCATGTTTTTTTTGTGTGTGTCAAGTCATTGAACATTGGAAGAAAACAATGTGAGATTTAAAATGAATGATGGTCATGGAACCAGAGGCTGGTTAGTTTCAAACTTGGTAATGCTCTTTCTCTTGTGGTCTGTTTCCAATTACTGGATCATACTTTACTAGTAAAAAATAAAACATTTCTGAAATTTAATGATGACAATCTTATGAACCTGTCTGGAAAAGCTTTGAGTGAAGGTCCTTTTCTCTGGTACAATATATGCTGGTGACTTAATTGGGAAATGCTATTCATTGAGAATTCCATTGGGAAATAATATTTGGAGTAATATAGAATAGCTCGTAACTGGTTTTTTCTACATGCAAGAGCAATCAATGTTCCATATTTTCTAAATTACAGATCACATGCCATTTCCAATTCATATTCCACCTCTTTGGCATTAATTAATTTCTATTCCGCCACAATCTCTGTGAATAAATTTCTAGGCCTAGATTTCAACTAGAACAACATCCAGAGCTAAGGTTTTGTTTTTCAAAAAAAGATTTGGGCTGGTATTTCTTATTTTGATCCTTTGTGATTATAATGATATCGACCCCATTTTGAAGTTTCGCATATCATGTCAAATTGTTTTGACATAGATATCCGTAGTGTTGTGTTGGATATAAAACAATGGTTTTTGTATTTATTATTTCCCGATTACTGGAAGCAATCTTCACTGGCACAAGGATCTCCTCACAGCAGCTTTTATTATGATAGAACCCAGCAATGAGTTTACGAAGTCTTCGAGTACTGCGAGATAGCCTAATCGCCAGACTGCTTTGAAATAGGCGCCGGAGACAAAAATGAGTGAATTCAGTTTCGAGAGCATGTATATATAACAAGGGGCGTAGAGTTTCTAAGCGAGGGCAAGCGCAACTACTTATTTCATATCTCCCCTCAGCAAAGCAGGTCCACTATGTTATAAAGCCTATCGGTGATCTAGTGCATTTCCACAAGGATCTTGATAAGCATGCAGCACCATATTTTAAGAAAACAAGCAAGTTCAATCTAAAAGGGAGTTTGCTTCAAGGAAAATCAACCTTGAAATGACTGCGGATTCATTTGCTGAAGTGGTAGTTTATCGGCCTAATGGCAAAAGAGGTTCGGGTTTAAGGAGAAAGTGCTCTGCAGTAGGGCTGAGGCCAAGGCAGCGATTCTCACCAGTGGAAGGGAATTTGTGTGTCAAGGATATACATGTGAGCGAGCACTAGAAGGATTGTGGGGACAAAGGCTTACTCTCTTTCTGTTGGGATACATTCGAGGAAGAGGGCCTTCTTGCCGACAAGGCATGAGTTGGTGGTATTGAACAACAGGACTGGAATACATTCGGCCATTTGGTGCCTTGTGATAATGCTTTCAAGATTTCCTCATGAACCTGTCCTTTGAAGCAGGAGAGAGGAACAGACAGATCTTCGGAAGAACTGGCTATAGGAAGAAGGTTGCTGGAATAACTCACACTATGAGTGGGATTTAGTTCGGAAATGTAAAAGCCCACACAAGATTCTCTGTTTCTCCTGGCTGGTACAGATTAAAAGATTTTTAATAAATGAGCTTCTAGAGGAACGAGGAATCTAACCGTTCCAGTTACTTGACACCTGTACATTACTAAAGTGTGAAGAGGGAAACGTGCTTAGAGACTACTCTGGCCAAATGTTTTGTGCACTGTTGTAGACGAGAAGGACAAGGTCACATTTTTTTGAGAAGGATCATTGTAAATGGTTGAATGATTATGTTCTTAACAATATTGTGGTATATAGCAAGCAAGCTGTCTCTGTGTTTCACAGTCTTGTTGAAGAAACGATACAAATTAATTCATGACATGGTAAAGCAATCCCTAATAAAATAAATAACAATATGAAAAGCTAAAAATTTAGTTTGATAGAATCTTGATACTAAAATAATCCTGTATCTAAAAACCAAAAGTATTAGAAAAAAAAACTTGGATCCAGAGATAACTTGTATCTAAAAACTCTAAGCATGTGAATAATACCATGAAGTCAATTAATCTTCGATAAGTTAGTATAAGATATTTATCCCTGCAAAGCAAAGTTGTTTTACCACGAACAAACAAAATAAAAACTCATATTTATTCTTCAACTTACTGTCAAAATTTGTAGTTAAAACAAATATAATATAGTTTCTTCTAACTAACATACAACACAATGCGGGATTAATACCAGAATGCCTAAACTTTCTAACTCCTCATATCTCCTACAACAAGGGAAACTAAAGATATAAATGAATCATAATGATTGTAAGAACAAAAAATAAAACAGTTCATAGTAATTGTATACAAACAGAAACAAAAAACAGACCTTGATTTTAGATTTCCACCACTCGTCAATTGTCGAAATTGTTTCAAATTTAGTACTCCAGTTTACTCCAGTTTTAGAAATCAACTTTTTCCATATTCTCCAATCCTTTTTTATTCCATCTCACTTATTTTTTAATTGTGCTTTCGTTAATGCATGTCCAATTTGCTCCTTAAAGCAATTCATAACATATTTCTAACTAGCTTTGTCGAAATGTATGTTTGATCGCATACCTTTCTCAATTACTTTGATATAAATGTTATAAAATGTGTTCAACATCTCTCTAGTTCAACAAGCCTTATCTTGTTATTGAGAATCTTCAATATTCTCGGTTAAAATGTTTTTTCTAACATATAATTAATAGGTTAATTTTCTAGAAGCAATGTAATAAAAGACGTTGACAACACATAAGTTTGTTGTGATAATGAGTTGTAGTTTTGATATGTGAAAGCAGCAATGACTAATGACTACTTGACAACATAAGGTGTTTGATATAGTTGATGAAATAAATATAACATTAATAACAAATAAAGTGATATTATAACACTCAATGCAACAAAGAAATAACAGACAAGACTGAACCAAGTTTCTCAAAACAACAATTAAAAAAAAAACCATGCAAGTTAAGAAAAAAGAGTTCCAAAATAAGAAAACCAAATCATTAAGCATATAATTAAGTTCAGTTATTAATAAGATGTTGCTTGATCCCACTTAAAGCAACACACAATTTATAATATTACAAATAATAAAAATCTAAGCCTTAAAACATGTAACTTTGAAAATGCAAATATTTACATATACAGTGGCAGTACATGCATAAGAACATGACTTCAATTGTTTCCCGGTTATATCTCAACCTTAAAACATGCAACTTAAAAAAAAAGATTGATATTATAGCACTCAATGCAACAAAGACATAACAAACATGCACTGAACCAAGTTTGTAAAAAAAACAATTAAAAGAAACCCATACAAGTTTATAAAAAAATTACAGAATAAGAAAACCAAATCATTAAGCATATAATCAAGTTCATTTATTCATAAGATGTTGATTGATCCCACGTTAAAGTAGCACACAATTTATAATATTACAAACAAAAAAATTCTAAACCTTTAAAAAATTTGAACTTAGAAAATGCAAATATTGACATATATAGTGGTAGTGCATTAGAAATACATAAGGACATGGCTTCAATTTTTTCCCAGTTATATCTAAACATTAAAACATGTAACCTGAAGAAAAAAAACAAAGATCGAGTGTTTGTTGTATTTTCTAGAAGACAGATTATTAAGCCCTTTTTAGCTCCTGACAGAAAACAAAACGCCAAAAAATTGTAATACGAAGAAGATGGGAATGATATATGTAGATATTGGGAATTTGAGTTACATAAAGATGTTGAAATATATTATCAAGAACATTACCTTGAGCATCATCATTAATTTCAGCGTGTTCTGTAGTGTTAGATGTGTCTCAACACAAATCGGGAGTTTGTTGTTCTTTTCAAGAGACAAAGATGTTAGATCTTTGGTTCCTGAATCAAAACACAACGAAACAAATTAGAAAAGAAAAAGAAGAAGGGTATGATTATTGCAAATATTGGGAATTTAAGTTACATGAAATTTTTTAAATAAATTCTCAAGAAAATTACCTTGAAATTCATAATAATTTCAGCGTGTCTTCAACTATTTCTAGGTTTTGAAGAAGCATCATCACCACGAAAAGGCTTGAAGGAAGCAGCAGATATGGTGTCTGGTTTGAGTTTAGGCCGGGGATTTGAGTTGGAAATTAGTAGTCTTTTTTACCCCGAATGATCTGTTGACAGACTTCAATTATTCCCAAAGGTTTTTGGATCTCCAATCGGCTCCAAAAAAAGTGAATGTGTGAGGTCTGTGAGAGATTGGAGGGAGGAAAGAACAGTAGAGAGAGCAGAGAAAGAACGATGAGAGGAGAAAACCAAAGGGTTATTTTCGACAATATAAAATTAAAAAATTGTGTAAACTGCAATGCCACGTTTTGTGTTCAGCAAACAATTCATGAAGCAAGTTTGAGTTGCTTTGGCCTAGCCTGTGGTTGGAACACTTGTTATTGTGGATCTCAGTAATTAAAAAGTATAGTTTGTAACTAACCAAATACTAAAAAATTATAGTTTAATCAGAACATGAAAGTTATTACGTAAACAAACATGGTGATAACGCTGACACAATTTGAATTCCTATATTGAAAACCTTTGTGCATTTTAACACGCTTACTGACAAAACAAGCTTGGAAAGTTTTTCATTTAGCTATGCTTTTGCAAATGGTTGTTTATGAATAGAAGCCATCTCACTAATTAATGGTGCTGCGCAGAAATGGGACTTCAAGGCAACCTTCGGGCTAGCTGGATAGGTTAGAGTACCAAGACTGAAAGGAGGAAGGATGGGAGTTGTTGTTACAATATCTCCACATCGCCCTTGCCCCCATTCGGCTCACTGCTGCAAAGGTAGTTACACTGCCTATGATTGAAATATTTCTTCTTTCTTTTAGCATTACTGTGAATGAAATGCAAACGTGTGGTTTCCATGATATTTGTTATACTTATTGTTCTAACTTTTATTAACAGCCAATACTTGACATCAAACCATCATTTCTACCATACTGGCGATAGAATCCAAGGCGCAGTAGTGCCGGAGTGAGTAATGGCAATACCTTAATACAACTTTAGCATACTGTAAACCTGCATGCGGTTTTAGGAAAATGATATAGCATTATGTTGTGAATTTATTCCTACAACAAGTTACTAGTCTTGATTCTTGAAAGTTACAACTGCAGCAGGCAGTGTTACACTATCATGAGCTCTAAAGTTAGAGCCATAGGAGGTTATCTATTGATGAGCAATTTCCGGATATATAAGAAGTAATGCTGCATCTCCTCGTCAGAAGGACCACTCCCTACGTCTGGATACCATTTAGCTTCTCCTTTTCCCCTTTACTTACTCCTCTATCGCATTGGAATAATGCCTAATTTTTGTACAGGTGAGCAATATGTTAGCAGTAGCTTCTCTTAACTTTTCTGAGGGCTTCTCTTCCTCGCTATCTGATTATTTGGAAACACCATTAAGTGGTTCATATCTACTTGAAATATTAAGCATTCATATCATTGAATACACCGTGATTAGTTAATTTGGATATCTTTTCTTTTCTGGGTTTGACATTTTCCTGTCTTTGTTCTCTATTGTCTGCATCTTTGCAATTCCTTGAATTACCTCGTCTGTAGCACTTTATTATTGTAGAACTAACTGCCGAATTAAACATCACAGTAATTATCTCACCAGGAAATTTTTGTATCATTGGGGTGGGCTAAAGAGACAACAACCAGATATATATATATTTCTTATTCTATAGTCCTGGCAAATAATAGAATCATATGGGTAAATAACACATGGTTGTTAGGTTGTGTAAGTAATTACAAAGACATGATTTCTTATAAATGGTGGAAAGCCCCAACTGCAATCCCTAATTTGGCCACCACTCAGCCATTCTCCTCATTTAAATCATCATCTCCATCATTTCTTGCCCCCTCTTCTTCATACCAAACTAATGAAATATACCTTCGATAGAGAGAAGATTCACACTGTTAGAACGTGTGATGTTGGAGTGCTGATGTGAAAAGTGAAGATTTATGGATTAAAAAACCAGACATGAACCATTCTATCAAGTCTTTAGTGATGCGAATTTGATAACAATTCTGCTATGAAAAATTTATTGCAACTGATTCTTTTTCGGGATGGATCATGGAATTTGATAGCAATTCTGCTATGGAAAATTTAATTGAATATAATATAAATATTTAAATTTTTTATTCGTTAAGATATAAATATAGTAGAAATAGTAGGAAATTGTTTCCCCCGTATTAAAGGTACTATAAAACTAGAATTTTTCTTCTTACAAGTAAAGATTTTACGGACCAAAAAATCAAATTATGATAGTGTTACGATAAGGTTGGGAGTTTAATATTTCTCTTTATTTATCCACCGTTTGTTTTTGCAGGTGCGTTATGCCCTGATAGGTTTCAAGAAACAACAAAGCCCACGAAACAGCGACTCTCAATCCAGCAAGTGATCCATGATGTGAAAATGGTGTGACTTTCTTGCATGCGCATGGTGTCACAATCCTTACATTGGGATAAGATCACAAGTTGTTGAGGTAAATCGTTACTTTCATTAAAAAGATCTATTTAACTATTTAATAATCAATTTATTTGAATAAAATACTTACAGAAGAGGCTAAAATGCAAAAAATAATGCAAAAAAACTCAAATCTAGAATAACAAGAATACCAACGAGAGCTTATGCAAATTGCAAACCCAAAAATGTCATGTCTGGAAAGCTAAAACCTCATAAACAAACCTAAAACTAGAAAAGGGACTTAAGTATTATGACGGTTATAATTTATTTTTGGGTTATTCTTCAAATTTACTTCTTTTTCTTCCAAAACAAAATAATAATAATAATAATAATAATAAAGACTAGCATCGCAGAGAAAGCAGGCCGAGGAGGATCTTAAACATATGGGAAAATCAAGCTACAATTTTGGATGAAATTCAAAGTCTAATTATACCCTCATTATACCTAAGACTGAAGAAACAATATAGATTTAAGGTCAAATTAAATGATTATTGGATGAATCTGCATAGAAATTAAGTTCAATAGCATAATTAAATTTTTAACATGTCAATTTGATTTAATCATAAGCCAAATTAAAGTTTAATTATATTTGAGAATTAATTTGAGTCTAATTGAAGGATTTAATCAAGTTTCGGGATTTAAAATGTCAAATTAATTTTATTAGGGACTTAATAGGTGAAAAAATAAGTTTGGAAGCCTAATTTGGGTTTAATCGAAAAGATTGGAATTTTAAGAAACCAAGTTTAATTTTTACCAAGTCAATTAGTTGAAATCAGGGGTAAAATTGCAAGAAAATCAAAGTTTTGGGGTCAATTAAGGGCTAAATTGAAGAAATTTACAGTCAATGACCAATTTGCAAAAGGTGTCAAACTCTAGGAACCCAATTGATGAGAATCAGGGGCCAAATTAAAGAAATTTAAAAGTTTGATGGTCAATCAGGAGTTCAATTGCATAAACCCGAGACTAAGGACCAAAATAAAAAGGGCGGCCAACATCAGAGCTGACATTTGAATTTGGCAAAGATGTAATTGAATTGATTCTTAAAATTAAATTTGCAATTGAGGACTTGATTGAATAAATCACAAATTGAGGACTGATTGGGAAACTGACTTCTGTAGAGCCATTTTTTTATAAATGAAACGGCGTGTTTTGTTCAAAATGACGTTTCATGTATTGTTCAATAAAAAAAACCACAAAATAGTGTCATTTGGAACAACATTTTCCATCCCTCTCTCTCCCTCCCTACTTTCTCGAACCCTGACATAACCCACGGTCCACATGCCCTATCACCATCATGGAAGAGGCGGGGGAGTTATACCTTGCGAGCGGCTTTGGGGTGGCTATACAGAAGCCGCCCCAGCCACCTTACCCTGTCCCCATGTGCACGACCACCTTGTTTGGAAGAAAAACCATCAGCGCCAGTATGAGCCATTGCTAGGTCAGCCTTCCCCCGCCCTTCTCCTCCTCCTCCTCCTCCTTCTTCTGCTTCACCACCCCCCATCTTCATTATTCTGCTAATGAAAAGTGGAGAGTGAATTAATTCACTCTCCACTGTTTATGGATTAGACTAGCACTAGCCCAATTTCTCTTTTAGGAGAATCTGTTGGGCTGAATTCAGCCTAACCCTTATTTTGGGCCGATATAGACCTAACTATTTTGGCCAACCTCGGCCTGCTTCTTTTTTTGGCCAACCCTAACCCAAATTTATTTTGAGCTGGTCTCGGCCCAACCAAGGTGGGCTCAGCCCATTTATTTAGGCTAGCCCAAACTCAATACATTATTATAATATAATAATATAATATTATATAGTATATATTAAACAAATAAAAAACAACAAAAAAATTCCAAAAATCCTTTTAATTTTTTTTATTTTCTCGCGCAATTTTCTATTAATTTTGATTAATATTGATTTGTATTTTTATAGTGTAAAAATACAAATTTGGTATTAAAATACCTGATTTTTCTCTGAAATGTTGCAAAATATTTATATAAAAAAACATAAAAAAATCTTATTTTCATGCATACGACCAAGTATCTCAAAAATATATATAAAAAAATCATATCGTATTTTCATACAACAAAAAATTCAAAACAAATATGTGTTAGCATGCATTTTTTGCTTTAATAACTAATTTACTAAAGTCATGAGAACTAGGCCAATATTTTAAAAATTCCAAATAAATTATTTTATCTTCTTAATATCTAGGATTACAAACTTATACATACGACGTATTCCCGATATTGAAGAGGTAATTCTTGTTTTGTTGAGGTTAGAATAGTTAAAACTTACCTGATAATATAAAGATTTCCTTACTAATGAGGACTTTTATTAAACCAACAACTAGAAAACACGACAATACCTTAGCTTTTATTAGACAATCAAGCAATGCAACTTACCTTAAATAGGACATATTTAGGGTGTTAATACCTTCCCTCTATACAGCTAGTCCCTATACTCGATCTCTGAGACCGGTTAGGGTTCCTAGTAACCAAAAACTAGGTGGCGACTCTCATTCTCTCTTTCCACTAATAAAAGACAAGAATTCCTTGTCTCCTCTATTTTCCTGATAGATACCAAGAGTAAATGTATATCGCCACGACACCACGCACGTGTGACAATGATTATGGTTTTAAAATTATATGCACAACTTGTTTGAACCATTAGAAACAACAAGAAACTTCAAAAATAGGCAAGACAACAATCAAAACCTATTATCTACTGCAAATAAGAAATGCATTCTCTTAGACATAAGCTTTCTTTCATTGATCATTTCATTATCACTAAGATCAAACATTATGCTTAGAACTTCAACAAACCTAGTAAACTACCCTAAACCAACCTAATCCACAACAACATCATACTTGAGATAGTTTGCCATAACTTCAATATTGATTAACTAAACACAACATTGTACAATATTATTTACCATTTTATTATCTCTTTCTAACACATCATTCAAGGCATCAAACGAAACTTGAGCATACACAAGCTATTTTCAAAGCATGTTTAAACTTCTTAAAACAATCATTCATGGCTTTTAAACTAACAAATGACTATAGTGGATGCATAATAAACATTTAAGTAAAAGTTTTAAAGACAAAGCAGAAGGGGAAGGAGTGTGCTCATTAAGTCACACCCCCTATCAAAGTTTAAAGGTATACCTTGTAAAGTGAATGTTGATTCCTTCACTAGATTATTTGATTCTTTCCTATAGCCTTTTAACTTCTTTTTCGATCTGAGATTGACCTTCACTCTTTTCTTCTTTTTTTTCCTTCAACTTAGCACACAATTATTGTAGCTTTTCTCTTAATCAATTCTAGGGTTTTTCCTCTCAGAGCTTCTGTGTTTCCTCCCTTTTTTCTCTATAATTTTTCTTAAAAATCCACCTCCACTTCTACTTAAGAACATATGCCCTTTTAAAAGCAAGCTAATACCAGAAATCTCAAAACCATGGTGGTATTTGCCAAGATATTGTTAGCGAAGATTCTTGTTTTTTCTTTTTTAAAACCCTCCTCTTCGAAATGGGTGGTGTATGTCCCTTTTTGTCCTTATGTAAACCAAAATCACACATGAGATAACAACCTAAGAGTTTTTTCTATCATGGTGAATTTTTCTTTTGTCATAGATGATTTAGTTGGGTACTTTGTCAAGATCATTGTGGAGATTGAGTTATAAATGTATCATTTATTGACCTAAAACTTGTAGAGGGGATTAGATCTATCATTAGGAACAAATCATGCTAGATTGAAAGGTCTAAAACTCCACATTCATTTATTAGAAAGTGAGCTCTCAATTAGCTTGAATTTCCCAATATAAAGGTGGTTGATTAGTGACAGGATGTTGTCAAGTTCATTAAGCTGAATAAGGTATAAATGTGTGATGAAATAGTTGATCCTTAAAGAGAAGATGTTTCTAAGTCAAGTGGTGGTGGTTGGAGCCTGTGAGGTGGTCAAAATTGCTAATCAATAAAAAATTGAATGATAAAATTTGAAAAAAAAAAAAGCAATCAAGAAAAGGAAAAAAAAACACTTGAGTCAACCAGGTTAACCCTCTAAACTCATTACCTAAGTTATGAGGCTAGGAAAACTTCATAAAACTTAAATCATAAAATCCAATCCAAAAAAACTAAATGTTAAAAGATAAAATTGAAATTGAAATTGAAAAAAAAAAGCACCATTGAATGAACAATGCTTTGTGAGGTGATGCACAATAAAAGCATCACCTCTTCTAGGGTAACTTGCCAAACTTGTGACTTTGATTATGAGACTGAGATAACCTTATAGAAAGTAAATCAAAATAAATCATAATGCTTAATTCCCAATCAATAAATGATGAGGGATAAAATTGGAAACAAAGTCACACAAGAAAAGGGAAAAAACCCAAGTTAATTAGGTTAACTAACAAAACCCGTAAGCTAGATTATAAGGCTGGGATAATCCAATAAAAAGTAAATTGAAGCAAATAATGAAGTCCATTTCTAAAAACTAAATGTTAAAAGAAAAAATTAAAATTGAAAAAAAAAACATATATTAAAAAAACAACAAAAAAGCACTATTAAAGCGAATAATGCTTTGTGAGATGATACATAGTAAAAACATCACCTCTTTTAGTGTTTTGTTAATAATAATAATAATAATTGTTGTTACCCATTTTTGGGTTCCCATAAAAAAATGAGAATATATATATATATATATATATATATATATATTCTGAAGAAATCCAAAAAATAATAGAAGCGAGAAAAGGATGTCGGAATGCCGAAAAAAAGCCAAAATTGGTTGAGGAGGTTCAAAAATGCAAAAGGTTGAAATTTGACAGTATATTTTTAACTGATGAGAGCTCTGTTGACAAGCAAAATTGAATTTTAGGAAGAAAAGTCCAAAATCATATATTTATTAAATTTTGTCTAAGGTTTAATTGGATTTATAGAGGGTTTAATTGCAAGAAAATTGATTTTTAAGTCAATTTAGACTTTTATTGGAAGAAATTAAAGTTTTGGGGTCCAATTATAATTTTGAAGTGTTGTTTTGGCCAAATCAGGAGCTTGATTGCATAATTATTAAAGTATCCAAAACCAAGAACCAAACCAAAAACTGCGCTAAAATCAAGGGATCTAATTACAATTTTTCCAGGGGCTTGATTACAAATTGCATAAATATCCAACGACCAAATCAAAAATATCATTTAAAGTTACAAAACGGTGTCGTTTCATTCAACTCTGTTCACTGTCTTCTTTAGAAGACGTTACGCGAGCTGGCCGAGAAAAGTTTGCAGCGGTGAAGGCGCGATTTGCTTCAATCAAGGGGGCATGTTTCACAATTACCATGATGCACGCCGACCGTTACTCCATCCCTGCAACAACAAAGGGAAAACGTCTGTATCCTCTGGCTATAAAACCAAAGGATGTACTACACTAAAGAGGGGGAGAAGACATGACAGAGAAAAGAAAAGAAAAAAAATAGAGGGAGAGGGGAATGTAAGGAAGAGAGAGAAACAGAGGAAGGAAGAGCATAATAAAGTAAAAAAGGCAGCAAGAGAAGAAAGCAAAAGGAGGAGGATAGAGGAGAGCAGACGGAAAAAGAAAGAAAAAGAGAAAGAGAGAGAGACGTGAGTTGAACAAAAATAGAGGAATGCATAGCAACCTGAAGTAGCGAACGCAGATAGCAGCAGAGATCAGCACCACCATCTTCTCCATCTCTCCAGCACCTGGTATGTTTTACTTCCTTCCACAGTCTTTGTGATAAAAAGTGTTGTCTGTGTTTTGGGTTAATTGGGAAGAAGGAGATGAACAATGCGAAGGTAATTTAATTACCTTCGCACTGTTCATGCATGCGTAAAATTTTACGCGTGCATGGCCTAATTGGGTCACTGGCTTTGAGCCGTAACCAGGCTGGGTTGGCTAGGTCCAGCCCCACCACATGGGCCAGGCTGGGCCCAGCCCTAAAAAAGAATTTCTTCAAAAAAAATTATTTAAAAAATCTGTGATTTTTCTATTTTTTACTATATTTTGATCAATATTGGTTTGTATTTTTATACTGTAAAGATACAAATATAGTATTAAAATACCTGGTTTTCATCAAAATATTGAAAAAACTAAAAAATATATTTTTATGCACACAACCAAGTCTCTCTAAAAAAAAATCATATGGTATCTTCATAAAAAAAAAGGTTTTAGCATGATTTTTGAATTTAATAATCAGTTTATTAAAGTCACGAGAACTGACCAATATTTCAAAAAAATTCCAAAACAATTATTTTGTTTTCTTTTAATATCTGAGATTACAAACTTATACTTAAGACATATGCCAAATATTAAATTCTTTTGTTGGCGTTAGAACGGTTAGGTTTTACCCGATAAAACGAAGACCTCTTTACCGAGGAGAACTTTTCTTAAACCATAGACGGATCAACAACTAGAAAACACGACAAGACTTTAGATTTTATCAGACAATAAAATAATGCAGCCTACCTTAGGTAGAGCGTATTTGGGGTGCTAATAAATTCCCTTTACGCAACCAGTCCCCGTGCTTGATCTCTGAGACCAGTCAGGGTTCCTAGTGACCAGAATAATAGGTGACGGCTCCTATTTTATTTTTTCACTAATAAAAGACAAGAATTTCTGTCTCCCCATATTTGCTACATTTTTAGATAATACAAAATTTTAAGGGTAGATGTTTTCGCTGCGACACCACATGTAACAACCCCAATTTTTCTATTAGTTTATCCGTTAATCTAACGAAATTTCGGTAGAGTCTTCTCTATACCGGGAGATCCCAAGTTATCGACAATGTACCCTGCACACATTTAGAATCACATCTCATCTACAATCACATCCATGTTTAGTACAATCAACTGCATAATTCATTCCAGATTATGCTCAGGACCATATTCATTCCCAAACTCCATCTTACATCACACGCATAAGTTAATAATTAAAATAGCCAAATTCAAGCACGAAGATTGCATATATATATATATATATATATAACACAACACAATTTAATATTCTAACATAGTCTAGTACATTCTAATATCCCAAGCATAGGTTGATACATTTAATATTTCAGAAACAAAATATTACGAATATAATATTTTATACAGATTACATGTTTACTGCATGACAAAATTACACCACAAATCCCTAAGTCCTTAACTTATACAAAAAGGGATCAAAGAACTTAAAATCTATTCCTGACGTGAATGGGAGGGACCTGCAAAAATATAAATTTTCTATATAATTAAAAATAAATGATTAAAATACAAGCAATTTACGGAAGAAAAATTTAACAGCATATTTATCTACTTAAATCATAAACCCCTTTTAATGGTTATATAAGAACTCTTTTTTTGTTTTGTTTCTGTTGACTACTATTGCCAACACCATTGACCTCCATTAGTGTCTTTAATTGCCTGTCCTGGAACAACTAATCAGTTTTATGAAAATGCCGACACGAACATAACCGTTTGTGTCATTATATATATATATATATATATATATATATATAAACTGAAATAGTTAATCATTGTTCCATATTACCTTGGGAGGTTCTCAGGTATGCCGATGTCAAAAATTCTTGACATCATTAGCTTCCACCTCGGAAAGCTAATCGAGTCTATAAATTTTGCCGATATCGACGTCACCCGCCGATATCATTAACTATTCTGAAACTGAATAGTTAATCAAGTTTATAAATTTTGCCGATATCGACGTCACCCGCCGATATCATTAACTATTTTGAAACCGAATAGTTAATCAAATTTATATTTCTCCTTTCACGTACCGGTAATGCCGATGTTTTCCAGCTTGGTTAACATCATCAGCCTCCCATATCAGGGACAAACAAATTAAATTCGAGAAACAGTCATTACCAAAATTTGTTGTTACTCCAAAAGAACCCATAAATTAAATTGAGTCCTCCATTTCATTTTTTTTTTCGTGCTTTAACCTTTCCTTCCTCATCAATAAGCACCAAATTTTCATAGTTCAAAAGTTAGTTAAAATAATTATTAACTAGAGGAGATATAGGTACCAAGTACCTACCTACTGTAGACGCTCGACTTGCGTTCCCCTGTGGTTGCTGTACTCCTCCCGCGGTTCCTCCTGAAACCAAAAACACTCATCATTATTCCATATTAGTTCACATATCACACGCAACAACAACAATGGAAATAATATTCATTTCTCTTTTACCAAATCTTTTCTTTCTCACTTACATTCCTCATTATTATCCTTTAACTTTTCAGCTCATTTGTAGTCCAAGTGGACATCATAAATTCAATTTTGATTACCGTTTATTCTTTTTGAAGATCAAGAAACACTTTATGAAGGGCAAGAAAACAAATTCTACCCTTAATATGGCTAAACTTCATCGTTTTATCAACTTGGCCGAATCTGCCAACAAGGGTGGCAGCTTGACCTCTCCTCAGTTTTTTATTTGTATTTGGAGTTCTAGGACTCCAAATTAGGCGGGGTCAGATTCGTTGGAAAGCTAACACTTCCGGCTACAATTTCTATGAGGAGACCCTCCCTGAATTCTGTAATTTTCAAGTCCAAAATCCCCCTAGGAAACAGGGCAGCGAACCTGCCTTGTTTTGCTAATGGAGAAAGTATCTCCATTTCATCTTAAATCCCTGCTTCTTCATCAGTCACAGCCATGCCTTCCCTTTATACATGGCATTCCCGTCTCATTTTATGTCCTCTTAAGGTCACTTGTACCAAATTAATTAATTAAGTACATCATACGTTCTCATTCCCCCTCTGCAGTATCCAGCAGAGAACGTGCCCAAGGGAACCAAGAGTTCCCTTCCTCTCTTTTATGCACTCATTTCTTCTTCTTCTTTAAGGCACTTAGATTATTCTAATCCATTAAACCTCACTCATTTCTGCATTTTCCCCACATTTTATGTTAAAGAACCCTAATTCCCAATTCAAGAAAAGCATAAACTTCTAATCAAATTGAAGTTGATTTCATAGAAATTGGAATTAGAACTCCTTACTTGGATGGAAATCTAAACTTTACTTCACAAATTTTTAGAAGAATCTTATCCTTCTTCTCCTTGTATATAGTCAGCCACTCTTCCCCCTCTTTTCTTCACCAACTCTTCACTTTTCTTCTTGTTAATTCTTCCACCCGATTGTGTTCCTCCACTTAATAATTCCAAGGCTTATTTGGGTTTACTAATTTTAAGTGTTTACTCCTAGTTTTGATGAAGGAAAAATCTGAAATTCTCCTCCCCTCCTTATTCTTATTATCAGCCGGCCATGGATGAGAGAAGGGATGGGTATTTATAGTCCCATCTCTTGTTATTTCCATTTTGGCCCCATTTTTCACCTTTTTTTTTGCTTTATTTTATATTATAGCAACATTTTGAATTAATATAAACCCCCCTTTCTTTGTACATTTTATTCTCGGGCTTCACACCACACACGTGCGACAATAATAATAATCATTTTTTTTATTGCATCTATTTTCTCTCTTTATTATCATGAGTCCAGGACCCTTCACCACACTCATGTGCCACATGCAGAACGACTGCTCATAAACTTATGTAATGTTTAATATTGTGGTAAAAGTTGTTTTTTAAAATGTTTTTAACTTGGAAATGCATTAAAATAATATTTTTTAAAAATTAATTTTGACATCAACATATCAAAACTATTCAAAAATACAAAAAAAATTGAAGAAAAAAAAGGAAGAAAAACTCAATTTTGGTAGTGCACATCTTGTTGGCATCCAATAATAAATTTTTATCAACACAAAAGTAATTAATAGTTCTTCTTAAAATGGTAAGGAGAAATAATATTTTTTTTCCTTCTAACGACATCCAAGTGTAAAATTATTTTGTCAGTTTTTATTTGTTTTTCATCAAATGTTTTCCAAAGTTGCTAGCATAAAATATAAACATTATATGGGCAAAATAATAGAATGGCCTATTTGATAATTGCAAGAATAATTTGGGACTCTATTGATTAAATTTTTTATATTAGCACTCAATTGAGAATTAATATAAAGATTTAGAACTAAAGTAAGGTTTTTATTTTTGTAATTTTATTTTCACGGCAAGCTTGCTAGTTGTAAAACCTAGTACGGGCATTGATTCTGGTTAAAAGTAAGTCATGAATTAAAAAGATCGATTCAAGTTAATGTAGATGGATCTTATTTTATTTTTTTAAATAAAAGAATCAAGTTGTTTTGATCAATTTTTTATAAAAAAATAACATATTAAACATTAAGTTTTGACTGTATTAGACTTGGATTAATCATGATTTTTAACGTAATTCAACCAAGTTTTTTGGTACTACTATTTATTTTCAACCTAGACCAATGCAGGCCATGCAGTCAGAGTACCAAACCAATTCGCAGGGCATGTCCGGACTTTACAACAGTGTTGTGTTCCAGCGATGCACATTTTCAGAATAAGCTGGTATTGCTCTGGCGAAGGGATAAGAATCCAGCGCGTAACACGTGCATGAGAGAACCTGGTCATATATGTCGGCTGAGATACGACCACGTGCGTGCTCGTCTACGGAAATGACCATAATGGATAATGGTGAAATTTTCCATTTTCTTCACCATATTATAAAGAAAGATTCCAATAAATTGAGTAAAATAAATTATCGCAATTGAACTTGCAATAAGTATAGAGTATTGAAAGTTTAGTAAATAAAATTATTTATGCTATATAATTAAAAGTAAAATAGTGTTGGATTATTGTTATGTGATAAAAGAGACCGAAATAATAAAGACATAAATATATTTGGTTGAAAAGATAGAAAAAGATATATAAAAGTAAATTTGTCTATAAGATTATTTTAAAGTTAATTTTAATATTTTCAAAACAGGAAGTACATTGAGGACAAGTTTCTAGAAACAATATTTATTATTTTTTTATCATCTAAAATATCCTTGTAAAAAACTCTCAATTTCAAAATTATCCAACTAATACATATAAGGATAAAAATAGTTATTATTATATTTTCAAAACTCAACTCAAGGGTTAATCCGGGGTAAAACTTGGATCACAGGTCGGGTTGACCCAGGTTAATCCAAGTCAGTGTAAGAATAAGAGTGATTATTACTATAATTTTAAAACCTAATTCGAGAATCGATCTAAGACAAAGCTCGAGTCCACATGAGGTTTACCATTAACCCGGGTCAATATAAATACAAAAATAATTATTATCATAGTTTTAAAATTCAACTCGATGGTTAGTCTAGGGTAAGGCGATCACATGTTAAGAGGGTCAACATAAAATAAAAGTTGTTATTATCAGAGTTTTAAAACTTGATTCGAGAGTTAACTCGAGATAAAATCCGGGTCACGGATCAAGAGTATCAACCCAAGTTGATCAAAGTTAATATAAAAATAAAAATTGTTATTATTATTATTTTAAAACTCCTTTAAATAGAAATTAAAGTTAAAAGTCAATATGCCATTGTAGTCTGTCTTGCAAATGTGCTCCTGCTAACAACTTGAAAACATCATTTATTGTTGGATCCAATCTAATAACCTGAATGAAAAAGAAGCTAAATCTCAGCTACCTTCTTCAAGTCCCAGCTGCCGCCCCATACATCTTATAAAATAAAATCCCCAAAATAAAATCAAGCATTGAATCCATGAAAAAAAACATTACTAGTGCAATGTGTGGCCCCTACCAGGGGTGTACCTGCCACAAAAAAACGAGGGTAATCAGGACTCATACGAGTCAATTGATTAGATTTTTATCGCTCAACTCACCTAGATTACAAGTGAGTGGTGTAAAAGGGGCCGGAAATCATTATGGGACAAGATTTTTTGTCTGTCGTTCTTTATGATAGGCGCTCAATTGAAATAAGAAGTAGGTGGGAATTGAAATTGTACGGTTGCTAGCTGGTTGGTCGATGATTTTGATAGTTCGGCAAAATCATAAAGCTTCATCCTTTACATTTCACTGCTTGAAACCTATGTATACCTCGTTATTTATCATTTAACAAGCAAGTTTGTAAAGAATAACAAGAAGGACAACGTCCTAACTGAGTCAGCGCCACCATCAAATCTAACTGTTAACTGTCTACGCCCTTATCATCCCTCCTCCCTTTTTAAATCTCCGAAGCTCACTGTTTTGGAACACTGACAGTGATACAGGGAGAGGTGCTTTTTGTTGTGAATAATGGACTCGTCGACGGCGTCAACGTCGGAAGAATCGGCGGGGAAGATAGTCGCTTCGAGATCATCAGTAATTCAATCAAGTCGAGTGTGTGGGTTATCGGTCTTCCGAATAAACAAAGAGGATTTACAGAGGAAACTGTCGATACCTAAATATCTGCGTCACGCAATTCGAGACTCAATCAAGTCAAAGGATGTTAATGCCGCTGTTGACCGTTGTCAAGAAGGAAGTGGTGGTGGTCGTGAGGCGGCGCCGGACGGGCCTATGGTGGTGTTTGTGAATTCCAAAAGTGGTGGTAGGCATGGGCCTGAACTTAAAGAGAGGCTTCAACAATTAATGGGAGAGGAGCAGGTTCTGCGTTGTCTTTTCTTTCTTTCTTTTTACTCGCTTCTTCTCCTCAGCTTGTCGTTTCTGTGCTAGTTTGTGTCGTTTTTTTTTGGTGGTTTGGATTTGTCATCGAAAAGAAATTATTATCAGTGCTATTATTTGTTTGTATTGAGGAGTACAAAATTAGCTTAAGAATGGATAATTAAAAACTAAAAACTTGTAATTATAATAGATTGTTTTGTGTGGGATTTTTTTTTGTTTTAATAATTGTAATTAGTTTTAGTTTTATTTCTGAAAGTTTTCTTGTTAATGGGGCAGTAAATGATCAGCTTAAACTTGGGTTTATGCCAAGCTGAATAGAAATTAAAGAAAGACTGTGGATAATCAATTATTAGCAGGTTGCTTAACTAGATTTTGTTAATATGGTCATAGAGAGTTGGCGTTTTGAATAAGAAATGATTTCTAATGCAGGTTTTTGACCTAAGCGATGTGAATCCCCGTGAATTTGTCGACTATGGTTTGGTTTGTTTAGAGAAGTTGGCTGACCTCGGTGATTATTGTGCCAAAGATACTCGTGAGAAGTTGAGAATTATGGTATGTTTTGCATGGTATTTTGAAATAAATGCACTTTCTCTTGATCGGTACATGAATGATCGTGTTGATGATGCCATTTCTTGTTTGTGTACGCTTTGAGAAATTTTTGGATGAGTGGACAGGTTGCGGGAGGTGATGGTACGGTTGGTTGGGTGTTAGGAAGTCTCACAGTGCTTCATACACAGGATAGGAAGCCAGTTCCTCCAGTAGCGGTCATTCCTCTTGGTACTGGAAATGACCTGTCAAGGAGTTTTGGTTGGGTAAGGTTTTCTTTTACAGTTTGCTGACTTTAATCTTGCATTATTAAGCTGTGGTCTTGAATGATTTTTTTTCAGGGTGGTTCATTTCCTTTTGCCTGGAAATCAGCTGTCAAAAAATCTCTTCTCAAGGCCATTACAGGTCCAGTGTGCCATTTAGATAGGTAAGCATTCTCTTATGATGCAAGCTGCTCCTATGTGATCACGATAAAATGTATTTCCTTTGTTATTCTTTTCATATTGTCTAGAAGTTGAAAATTTCTTGACAGCTGACAATATTTATAGCTGCCTGAAGCCTTGTTCATCTTTAAAAGAAACCCTTATTCTTGTGGATTTCATAACAAAGTTACAATTGTGGTCATTTTTTAGTGAGTAGATATCTCCTCACACATTAATCTTGCTGTTGATGTTTTCTCGGACGTGCCACTGCTTAGCACTTGGTTTTTGCAGATAGCTTTTATTTTATCTATGTAGACATTGTATCTTGGCATTTTTTTTCTGGTTTTCTGTTTCTGCCATGCCTTTGTGCCCTTGAGGATTCCTCTTGTGCACTTCTTTGCAACTTGCATCATCTTTTGCTCATAAATCTTGAACTTCTGAAAGAAGTCTTGTTTGGTTATAGGTGTGGTTTGATTATGGCTTTTCGACATAACAAGCACTTATGTTAAACATTACCTTTTTGATGATGCAGTTGGCATCTTCTAGTGTCAATGCCGAGTGGAAAAGTGGTGGATCCACCCCATTCCCTGAAACCTACAGAGGAGTGTTCTCTTGATCAGGTACTGGACCCTGCTGCTTTAAATTACACTGTTTTATTCATTTGGCTGCTAAAGTGTGCTTATTTTTGGCTGTTGAAGGGTAATGTCAGTGTAGAAAGTGCAAATTAGGACAAAGTCCATATTCAATAGCTTTTTTTTTCTGGTGGTGCTTATTATTATTATTTCGCGGGGGAAGGGGTGGATTCTTGATGGATTGATTTTCCCTTTTTATGCATTGCAAGTTATTTGGATTGTCTGCAATTAGTCTTATTTGTGGTTGCCATGATCTGCTTCATGCTCCCTCTGCATTTCATGATACTGTCAGTTTTATGATAGTTATTATAATTCTCAAAGACTAGGATGACCCTTGGGTGAGTTAGCTTACCCTGCAGACCCATGCTAGCTAACTGTATAGAGGGAAGGATTTATAATCACAAGCCTAATCACCTTGCATGCAACGTGAGGAATATGAACATTGATATTTGAGTTTCTGAGTGCACATGACTCTTGGAAAGAATGAAATTTTATATTTGGGATCAAGTAATATGATTGGAAATAACTTTTAAGTGTTGGCTTCAACCTATATTTAACATAGATAATTTAGAGCTTTTCTTTTGTCTGAATGAATCGTACTGTCATCATGTGCTGCTTCATCTATGGCCATAATATTTTCTTGTCAAGATACTTCTAGAATTTCTGTTCTGTCTCATCTGTAAACGAATACACTGATCCCTCCTCCACTCCCACCCACACGCATACAGAGATAAAGGGGCAGGTCCATGGATGTAAAAAACCAAATATATGTGTTTGGGCGGGGGGGGGGGGGGGATTTACCGATATGTTGATTTATAGATCTCATTTCATTGTAATTTGAAAGTCAGTTACTTTGATAGTTTAATCCTGTGATGTTTGTTTGCTGATATATTGGTACAAATCTGGTAGCTGAACGGTTGTAATTTTCTTTCGAGTGCAGGGTTTAACAATTGAGGGGGAGTTGCCTGAGAAAGTGAACTGCTACGAGGGAGTGTTTTATAATTACTTCAGCATAGGTATGTGAATATGTTCTAGAATGGCCGTTAAAGTTGTGCACATATGGTCTTAACTTGGTTTTAAAGATTTATAATGTTGTTTGAGTTCAACTTTTTGTCTTGACGAGTGTTTCAACTGATGAACTTAAACAAGAATGTTTCATTCCAAAGAATCAGTTACTTTGTTTCATTGTCTCACTTGTCCATAATGATTCCAAGTATTTTCTGTGTAAGAATTGAACTGCTTGAAAGTTGAAAATTGTCTTTTTTGACTGAGAAATGATTATTTTTTTCCTTGTTCGTTTTCTTTTCTTTTGTATTTTTTTAATCCATCAAATAGGGTTTTTTCTCATTCCATTGATTCTTTCATTTGCTTCCTTTTTGTGCCCCTTGGTTCTTCAACATGTTATCTCATTGGTTTGTACTTTATAATTGTTTGTTCACTAGACAGAAGGCTTAACACAACGATTAACTCTCCATCTGAACTAGGCAGTGCATGTTGAACTCAATTTCACTAGTTAACTCAGACAAGAATCCTATGGCATTTAAGAAAGAAAGATGTAAAGACTTGCTTGATGACATAAAAATTTTGTTCCAAATGACAACCTTGCAGGTTGTAACTTGTGATGAATATTTGTATCCTGTTTTACTCTTTAGGTTGCTTCTGAGTTTGTTGTTTGTTTGCACAGGAATGGATGCTCGGGTTGCCTATGGCTTCCATCACCTACGCAATGAAAAACCTAACCTTGCACAAGGTCCTCTTTCAAACAAGGTTTGACCTAATCTTCATATTTCTTTATATATGAATTTGTATATGTTAATTTCCTTGGAAATACACCACAAACTGGACTCTCAGTAGGATTGATGGGAGCTTAGTTCTTAACAAGGGGCATAATAGAAAAGCTGAAAAAATAAAGAATAGAATTCTTTGATTGTACTTGTATTTCGGGACAAACCAAATTGGAAACCTTGACAATATGGTGGTTAGAGGGAGTATTAAATTAGGATGATGGTGGGAAAAGCGATATATCATTTTCATATGTTGCTAAAGCTCTGTTCTCAACACATTGGTACCATACTGTAAAATTGCTAGTACAAAACTGTTATTTTTAAATTGCAAAAAAATTGAAAAACTTGAGAAGAAAATAAATATCGAGGTCAAATAACATCTATCTAAATCTAATTAATTATTTATTTATTCTGAACACATCTAATTTTCTTGAATTTTGGCTCTGTGAATTTGATAATTTGCAATAGAGACAGATGTGTGAAACTTTTAAGAAATAAAGATTCAGCAGCAGCATAAAGGTTGTATGTTTCTTTCTTTTGTTGAATTTCACAGAAGCTGTAGAAAGGTCATCTAGTTTTGCTGTTTATCTAGCTGTTCATGTTGTCATCTTTATTTTGCATGATCTGTTATTTGTAGCGCAAAAACTCTCACGAGTTGATGATGGAGAATGAAGAAAGACCTCTAGGATAATACATGGTTGCTTAGTTTATATGATTATTCAAGGTTTAGTAGTTTTTAGGAGCTTTGTTGTTTCTTATTTGGTGGCTAAAGTAGCGCTAATTAGGAGTTAGAAGTTGAAGCACTACACCAATCAATATAGCTGAGCCAGAAAGGGTGCGTAACCTTTCCCATTATTTCCATTGTGATTAGTGAAACAGATGTTTTTTCAGCATGTTGATGAGCACAATTTTACCTGGCATCATGCTTTCTTGAACTGTTAAATCATAGTCAAGGATTCAATTGTTTTTGGTAACATTGATACCATACTGTGTTTGATCTGTTGCTGCAGTTGATCTACTCTGGATACTCTTGCACTCAGGGTTGGTTTGTCACACCTTGCACAAGTGATCCAAGTTTGAGGTTAGATATATGTGAAACTAAAATTGGTTTTATACCATTTGATTTGAACATCTTTTGTTTGTCTTTGCTGTTCTAATACTCAGTGACTAGGATAATTTTTGGATCCATTGCTTATTGTAGTGTAGAAGTTTTTGGCTTGCAACCTCATAGGTTCAAGTTTGAGTCTTGAGAGAGCTTCGCGAAACAATGCTGAAGGGTAGGATTGTCTCCAAATTCTAACACCCAGAATCCCACTTGGATGGGACTACAACTGGGCATTGACCTTTTAACTGGCATTATGATTCCATTTGTTGTGGTGATGGATAATTTTTTTTTTGTTTCTTTAAATTATTTATTTTGTTTGCTAGCTTAAGGGTATTCCGAATTACTTTTTTCTTCACTAGAAAATGTTCTTTTGCAACATTTAGCCACTGCTTCTAAGTCTCGTACGATCCTAACCTTATCAGCAATTTTCCTTTTATTGTTAAATTTGTACATTTGTTATTTGCAACCACTTGTAGTCACCTCGCTGCAGTTTCCTTGGAAATTTGTGTCAACGAGTTTTTTTAATCGTTGTTGCTGAAACGGCTTTTGTTTGGATATTTGAAACCATTTCTTCTTATGATTGTTTTATCAAATATTTTCAACTGTATCTAATTTTGTTTTCTTTATTATTTATTCATTTTTTATGAAATTTTCTTTTTGCACTGTTAATGTTTCACTTCAGTATTCCATGACAATATTTTGCCTTGATTTATATACTGGTATAACATTTATTGGCTGTAGGGGACTCAAGAATATCCTCAGGATGCATGTTAAAAAAGTTAATTGCACAGAATGGGAGCAGATACCTGTTCCTAAAAGGTAGTGGGATTGATGTGATTTCTGTTGAGATACTTAATGATTTAAGTAACGAGACGCATCTATTTAATTTCATAAACCCGTGAAAGTGTTTTATCTGACCCAAATATTTCTTTTGTTTCTATTGCTAGAGATATTCAAACATGTAGCACTGTTTTTTTTAATCCTTCATGTTGCTATTTTTTTCATAATTAATTTATACTCGTGCGTTCTTTCTTCTAGTGTAAGAGCGATTGTTGCTTTAAATCTTCACAATTATGGGAGTGGAAGAAATCCATGGGGTAGTCCTAAACGACAGTATTTGGAAAAGGTATCACACATCTGTCCTCCGAGTCTATTTTTCACACCAGTCAATTTTGCTCTGTTGAGTATCCATCTCCATGTAATTCTATGGCTTAGGTTGCGTTTGGTACAAGGTTAGAAAATGGTGATAATAATTACAAGAGTAATTTTTACATGAGTAATTCTTAAGGCTGCGGATGTGGGTGTAAAAGTGAGTTATTAACATCGTTTGGTGAGAGGTTAGAAAAAGTAATGTGTTAATGGGGCCAGTTAGAATTAAATATTAAAGAATGTATTTTAGAAGATTCCACTAACAAGGGGTGACTAAAAGAGGAAAAAATAGTTTTCGAGTTTGAGGAAGAGAAAAAAAAAGGAGAGAAGTTTTGCCCCCCCTGAAAATCTTTTCCCTTCCTCTCGTAGGTTAAAATTTACCCCCTAATTTGCACCATGTGAGAAGTAATTTATAACCCCTTAATAATTCATCCTCTCTAGTTGTTTACAACAAACAACTATAATCATACAACCCATGAAATAATTAAACCCCATCACTCCATACCAAACATAACCTTAAGGTAAATTGAAACTTATTCTCATGCTTGGTTAAATTATGCTTGCTTACTTTTCTGATTCCTAAGAATGATTTATCATTTATATAAATTTCATTGTTTCTTTTTCAGAAAGGTTTTGTTGAGGCCCATGTTGATGATGGTCTCCTAGAGATTTTTGGCTTAAAGCATGGATGGCATGCGTCATTCGTCATGGTTGAACTCATCTCCGCCAAACACATAGCCCAGGTACTGCAGTCTTTCTGAAACTTTAAAATTGTTTGAGTTTGTCATGGTAATCCCTTGCATTTTAGAAAACTACACAAAATCTTTTTTGGGACATAAGGGGGATAGCATTATGTTGCTTTGGAGCTTCATAGTATATGATCCTTGGATCTTTCTTTTGCGTATTTGATCTGGCAGTTGGATCTTATCAAAGAAATTAGTACATCATCATAAACTCTAAAAGAAATTGTGTTGCAGTCATCTGAGAGACTGAATATAAAATACTGTTGAGCAAGAATCTATATATTTTGAAAATTTCATTTTGTGTTTTGGCATGCATGTGTATGTGTGTGCACATGAATTTTGGGCATTACTTTTGTATGAAGTGTATTGTTATACAATATTTTGGTTTAACATTTTGATGGATGGAATTTATAATTTGGTTAGAGATTTATCAACTATAATTCAATGTTAGAAGCAGGTTTATCCAAATCCAAACATCCATTTCTTAATCCTAGTTCACAGTTGATAATTATATAAATCGAAGTTCTTAAATGCTGAATGAATGGAAAGAGGACGTAGGCTGGCATTGTGTTGCTTTTGACGGTTGAACCCCATTCTCTTGAAGTAATGCTTTCTTGTTCACAAGTTTTATTGGTATCTTTCAGGCTGCAGCAATACGATTGGAAGTAAGGAGTGGAGAATGGAAAGATACATATATGCAGATGGACGGCGAACCTTGGAAGCAGCCCATGAGCAAGGAATACTCAACATTTGTGGAAATTAAGAGGGTGCCTTTTCAATCTCTCATGGTTAATGGATTATGAGAATAGGCGTATTGGGTTGCTTTGGTTTAGGTTTGTATCCTTGAAGGAGGTGGCATTTCCTCAGGGCTGAAAAATCACTGGCAAACGTGGTGTAAATTTGTACTTTTATTTATGGATAACAGTGCTAGTACATTTGCTGTAAATTTGCATGCCATTGTAAGACCTGCAACGACATCTAAATCATCAAGTTGCTCAGCAACTCAGTCAAATTCTACTTGAAATTATTTGCTTCCATCTAACATGCTTGTGATAAAAGGCTATAGCTTGATGTGCAGGAAAATGTCGTGTTTGTACCTACTAAGGTAGAGCCCCTGATAGGATTCCATCTAGATATAGAAAAATTGATGATTATTGAACCACCACTACACTTAAAAAAAGGATAACATGTCTCTGATAAGTTATGCACAGCGACAGAAAATGCACCCTTCAGAGGACAATTCTACAGGCTTAGCCTTGAATTTTCGAGGAAGGATATTCAGCGCATCTACCAGGAGAGCTCTCCTACGTTGAAGCGCCCAAATCCAACTTCAAAATGCAGCCATTAAACAGGTAACCAAAGTTGCATTTAATGAATTCAGGACATCCACAACTTTCTCTACAAAGAAAGCATACCATTTGTCTGTTACTGTTGTGTTGTTGATTGTAAAACCACCATGGCACCATCCTTAACCACCGAAATGACAATCAACTTATGATCACCGAAGATTGAAGTCTGGCATTTGAATTGCTTTTCACTTTAAGTATATATAAGATCATCTAACTGAGAGTGATAGCGGTTGTTTTTTAAAGTATATTTTACTTAAAAATACATCAAAATAATTTTTTTATTTTTAATATAAGCACGTAAAAAATTCAAAAACAAAAAAAAATTATTTTTTTAGAAACTCTATTTGAAATGTAATTTCAAATAACCTCTTATGGTTAGTAATTGAGATATATATATATATATATATATATATATATATATATATATATATATATATATAAAAGAGTAATGCTGTAAATCATGGTTTGTATTTCAAATAGAAAAAAAAAAATCCTAGTCGTGAATTAGCTGTGAATTACTAAATGCCCTGATTACCATAAACATAATATATACCACAAGGACATCATATGTTGACTTTCAATCAGCATTGGTGAATGGATGGTGGCTCACCATTATTCATGTACAGCTGGTTATCGTGGGCTACATTCTATTAGTATTTGTACCACTGTTCACTGAGGTAGGATTCCCGCGGTTTTGATCCCCAACAACAACTTCGGCTCCTTCATCGGAAGTCATTTCATGCACATAGGCAGTATCAGGTGAAGCTCGGTTTCTTTCCGGAGTGTTAGGGGCAACGGTATCTGCATTGGAGGCAATAAAATTCCACGAGGTAAGATTGTTATGGTTTTGATTTTCTCCAGCATCTTCGGCTCCTTCATTGGAAGTCATTTCATGCACGTTGCCAGTCTCAGGTGAGGCTCCAATACTTTCAGGACCTGTGACAGGGTGAACTCTAGATTCAGTTCGCCTAAGATGATGGACGGAGGGATCTTTCTGGTCAAAACGCTTTGCTACCTCAAGAATTCTCAGCCACATGGATTGTTCTTCATGCATTGTGTTTGAAGCAGGATAATTTGAGCGAAGGAACCTGATGATATATATCAGGAGCGAAGATATGGAAGCAAGTCCAGAGATAAGGAAGAGCCCCGCGAAGCTAGACAACCTTAGACCACCTGAAGAGGTTTCAGCTCCTCGATCTTCACAGGTGATTTCCCTACCAAAGCTTTTCCTCTTAATTACTTCCATTTTATCATGATCTTCAGTGACATTCAAGATTGCTCTTGAGAAATGAGAGACTAGTGGGGAGTTAAGTGGGAAGGCCTATAATGAAAAAAAGAAGAAGAAAATAGATCGAGCTGATTAGAAAGTTTACTCACTGCTTAAGTTCTGTAATAGTTATGTACATGCTTAACCATGGCTAATCACTTTTGCCTTAATTATAAGTAGCCTGATAATCATGGAGTTCTACTTAAAACCTAACAACTTCAGAAAGAGAGAGAGAGAGTCACTCACAAAGCCAAATCCATCGGTTTGATAGCTTGGTCCTACCATTTGAAATTTAGAGCAGTACTTGTCAAGGAAGCGTCTAACGTAGGGAATTTCATCAAAGATAGCAGCCACACCACCATTATGAGGCCCTCTAGACAACGCATCGTGAAAGTCCTCTGGAGTGCTATATTCCTTCAACATCGTGTCATTGAAAAGTAATTCTTTTTTAAGGAAATCTTTCACAAAAGAATCTTTCTGGTGTCCAACAGAGTAATTATTCCTCTGGATCTCTGTGACATCAACAAATGCGGGATGCATCCGCTGTAGTGTTAGCATTGAGGCTAAGCTAGCAGTGTAACTCTGAGATATAATAAGTACCACAAATATCCATATGATCAAGACAAATTTTGTTAGGTTGTTCTCTGGCCTCTCCCCTATTACGGCAAAAAAAGAAAAATTAATGATTCATGCTCATACTTTAGTTGCGCTTGTAATCAATTATGAAAAGAAAGTAAAGAAGATAAAAACGCGAAAGTAAGAGAAGTTAATTACTATGTGCAAAGACCAGTGTTGAGAAGGAGAACCAAATAACTGTGCCCAGTTGTTGCTCTGGTGTTCCCCTAAACTCTGTGTTTGTACGGTGTTCGAGCACCCATACCACTAAACCTGTGACAAAGAAGGCTAGTCCAGTTACTAACCAAAGCTTCGGGCTTAGTGGCTTCAAGAAAATCCACATGTTATCCCTCTCATCGCGTTTCATCAAAACCACCATTGTTACGCCTGATTCCGAGTAAGGCAAGGTGAAATCTACGTATGATGAGCGATAAGCCACTATCGTTGTATCTCCAACCACTGCATCAAATTCCTGCAAGACAAACAAGACAAGGTCACTCTTTTTATGAACTTTTAAGCTTTTTACTACAGCAAATTAGAATAGAAAAATGGATTTTAAGTAGCATAACACGGACCTGAAGTTTGATTTGCCGAAGAAGATCATCGTAAGTCCCGGCACTCTCCCTACTACTTTTTTTCATAAAGGGTATGAATTCATACGGAAGGGGAAATGGTAATATATCATGCACTGCAAAGAAAACCTCTGCAGAGAAGCCTGAAACAATAGTCTCAATATTGCTCTGCTGATGCCATTTGACTTCTATAAATTCGCTAAAACCGCTTCTCACTGGAACCCCAATCCTCAATTTCTTCGGCTGTTGTATTGCGCCTCCTGGCCAAATTGGTTGCTTCAGTTTGGTTTTGGAGTTTGAGTGTGATATTTTACTACTGCCATCCAAGCTCTGAGAAAGTCCTCCTTTTTCTGTCCAATATCCGATAACCCTTTCTGATCTCCCCACCACATTGAATATTTCAAAGGCGAAAGGTGCCATCTCACCCTTAACCAACTGGAACTTTCCGCTCAAGCCATCAAATGTAGTGTTTAATATGGACTTCAGGAGTCTTGGCCCCATTTCTGAGATTCCCAAAGCCGCAAGATCAACTGACCTGTTGCTTGCGTTTTGTTTTAAGAACCTAGAATGCACAATGCCAGCCCTCTCCACTGCCATTGCTATCGCCCAAACTGTATCATATGCCCATAAACCAAAGAGATTTTCAGAGTTGAAATTCTTTTTCCATCTTGATTTGAAACCTTCAAGTTCTATTGATTTTGGTACATATGGCTTTACACCTAAGACACCTTCCATAGAATCCATTACTTTTGCGTCCACAGGATCTAGTAAGGTGGACAATCCTGTTGTCACGAGCCATGCATACCCTTCACTCATCATTCCTGCTCTTTTGGCGAGTAGGAATAGTTTGGATCCCATGGAGGCTGTCATGTGCACCAGAAACACGCTTTCCTGCATTTTCTTTATTTTGTGGAGCTCGGTCTTGATTTCAGTGTCATCGAAAGACGATGGAATGCAACTTTCATAGGGAACTCGAGTACCAATCTCGTGGAAGGCATTTAGCAAATATGGAACCAAAGCAATGCCATATTCTGTGCCTTCATAGATTAGAACAATTTTCCTCCAACCATAAGTTTGGACAATGCTGGCAATGGCTTTCACTTGAGAGGAATCACTTTGAGCTGTCCGGATAAAGTAATTGCTTTGAACTGTAGTGAGAGCTGGACTAGTAGCTGAAAAAGAGAGAATTGGCACTTGTGTCTTGGCTCCAAGCTCTATCACAAACTTGGCTTCTGATGATCTTTGAGGCCCTATGATTGCTTCAACTTCTTCATTTTTCATTAAATCCAGTGCTGCATTTTGTAAAGTCAGTTTTTTAATTAAAATATGCTATATTTTAAATTGTAAAAATTAACTTTATTTCTAGCGAAAGCATGGCATGATATTAAGTGTGGGCATGATTCGACAAAACATTTTTCAAATTTCTTAAAAAAAAAAAGAGTTATGGCAATTTTACTGTGAATGATATCGTGGATACAAACTAATTTAATTGTGGATATTAATAGTGATAACGCTGGTTTTACCCTTAATCTATCAGAAGTTAGGTTGTGCGGGAGGGCTACTGTGATTTTTTAGCTCCACCATAGCTATTTTGACTTTTCTGTCTGACACCAAATTTCTCCATGAAAATTATTAGTAACATAAAATAATGAGAAATTTTGACTAATCTCATGAGAGAGATGTTAAAAAAAAAAAAGATGAATATTTAGGTATCACACTTCTAGTTTGAACCTATGTTTTGAAAATGATAAATATATTATGGATGGATATGCAAATTCATATACAGTTGATGATTTGATTTCAGAAAGTTCACATTAAAATATTTAATGATTTTTATAGGGAAAGCAGTTTCTTAACAATTAATGTTGTAAAAATATGAACTTGGACTAATAGTTGAATAAATTACTATAAAGATTGAATATATTACTCTTACTGAAAATAACAAATAATTGTTAAGGATAAATAAGTTCTTATATGAATTTGGTATAATGTAAAAGAACTTTGAGTTACACTATAACAACTAAAATTCAATCCATTTTAATGAGCATTATACTATTTATTCTTTATCAAAGTGAATTGAAGTTAGATACCAATAAATTTGAAATGGTATGAAAATGAAGTTTTTAATTGTTGAAAATATCCGTATCAATAACAATGTACCAAAAATGATAATCAAGCTTTTCTTGTGAGAGAAGTTTGAGTTTTGTAGAAGATAAATAGGCAAAGCCCACCAAATTAAAACTTACAAGCTGATCGTCGGTAGAAAAAAAAACTCCAGACATGGTGCAGGGAGATTTGTTAGGGTCTCGCACCACCACCATACATTCAAATTAAAACTAACAGAGACATGGTGTGTCGTGTGCCTCTCATTTAAATATAAAAGAGCAGCAATGGGTTTTGTAAGAGAAAAAGAGAAGAGCACACCAGGAGAAAAACCAAAAAGAGACAGCTTGAGCAGCCTGTCTTCAATCTCATATATATTTGAAGCTCATTCACAATTTTATCAAAGCTAAAATCAAGTTCTAGAAATATAGCTATTCATTCCAGACAGTGTCTAAGTTGGTCATTTTATCATAAACAAAAAGGCTGTTAGCAAATTTTGTGAGGATTTCTATCCACTTTTTCTCTTTAATCTTTGTATTCCAAGATCTGGCTTTAAAAACACCATGAGAGGGAGAGTATAAAATTAATAAAGCATCTGAAAATTTGCTGTTATGATCCTTACATATACAGTGCATTTTAGTAGAACACGAGACAAAAGTGGCCAGTAGCCACTTCTCTCTTTGTCGTGTGATCATGTATTCGATTTCGAGTGTGAATATTTAGGGAAGTGGTACCTGCAGATGCTGCTGTTACGACATCCCCTTTGGAATCCCTGGTGACAAGAGAGATTCTAGTTCGATAATCAGCATTCCTAGCATAAAAATCGTTTACTGCAGCAGATATGCAGCTCTCTGCCATTTTTCCGACTGTTGAGTTCAAATCAAGAACCACTCCTACTCGTATAATCACCTTCCCCATTGTCACCTGCTCACTCCACAGAATAACCAGGAGAAAGCAAAGAAAACAGCAGAAGCTTTTCTGCTTTGCCATTCTGATGAAGATTGTTGTTGGTGGCAACTCTGCTTATAAATGCTTAATATTTGTGGAGCCATTAGCAAATTTTAGCCAGCTCATATTTGGACGTACTGGTCACGACCATGTTGTGTAATTGTCAAAATTAAATGTTTCTCACGCGGTATTGACTCTTTATTTTTTATTTAAAAATATAGCAAATAATATTTTTAGCTCTTTTAATATCTAATATCAGCACATTATTAAATATAAAAAAAATATTAATGTAAAAATCACTTTAAAAAACACCTATGAATATATATATATCATAATAATATAATTGCAAATTGTGACACAACAATATCATTTTTCACTTAATCATTTTTATTAAACAATAAGAATTATCTTCAAACTAAATTATGTTTCAATTAAGATAAATAAACAATTTTAAAAATGCATACCGATATTAGCCTAATTCACTCAAAAAAAAATAATTGTAATCTCTTTAATCAAAATTGATGTGACATATAGTACTCAATTAGATGATTGGCTTGCGATACGCTACGGGTCAAGTTAAATATTTCTTGAACATAAAAAAATATTTGAATGTTGCTAGTGTTTTTTTCCTAGCAGAAAAAATATTAAATCGTGTGAGGGTTTACCCTATATAACTTTGTTAACTTTACTGGTCCAAAAACACTCATACAACCTGTAAAAACAAATTTTGATTAAACAAAATTTTAAGATGACATCTTTTCTTAATATTAAAATAACAACATATTGGATTGACCTTGGACAACCCAGGTTAATGTGTCAATTTCATGACCCGGGTTATGAGACTATGATAACCCTATAGAAAGCAAATAAAAATAAATTATTAAGCTTAATTCTCAATCAACCCAATATTGAAGAATGAAATTGAAAAAAAAAAGACCTAAAAAAACAACCTGCGTTTACATGTCAAACTTGCAACCCTAGTCATAAGACCAAGATAACCCCATGAAAAGCAAATCGAAACAAATTTCAAATTTTAATCCCTAACCAGCTTAATATTGAAGGATAAGATTAAAAAAATCAAATAAAAAAAGAACATAAAAAACAACCTGAATCAATCCATCAAACTCATGACTTGGGTCATCAGACTAAGATAACCTTATAGAAAAAAAATGACTTGATTTAACCTGGGTTAACTTGTCAAATCTGTGACTTTGGTCTTGAGACTAAAATAACCTCATAGAGAAAAAGTCAAAACAAATTATAAAGCTTGATTCTCATTTATCCTTATCAAACCTAATGTTGAATGATGAAATTTGAAAAAATCTTAATTAAAAAAATGATATGAAAAATAAGTCAAGTTAACCCGAGTTACCTGTTAAGCACTATTACTGAATTATGAGACCAAGATAACCTAATGAAAAACAAACAAAAATAAAATCATGAAGCCTAATTCTCAATTAAACACAATATTAATTGATGAAAATGGAGAAAACAATCAATTAAAAAAAGAAAACAAAATGAGTCAATTAGGTTAATCCGCAACTTGGATCATGAGACAGGGAAACCCAATAAAAAACAAGTCCAGTGTTAAAGGACTCGTGATCCAGGTAATTAATGAGATAAATATAACCTCTTAAAAAGAAAATGACAAAAAGACTTGATTTAACTAGGGTTAAAATGTCAAAACTTATGACATAGATCTTAAAACTAAGGTATTCTCATAAAAAACAAATTAAAATAGATTATGAAACTCAATTTCCAACTGATATAATGTTGAATGATAAAATTAAAAAAAAAATTAAATAAAAGATACAAAAAACAACCTGAGTTAACTCGGGTTAATCTGTTAAGTATTATTCTCGTGTCATAAGATCAAAATTAAAAGATGAAACTAGAAGAAAAAAACTAATTAAAAAAAAGAAAAAAAATCTGAGTCAATTAAGTTAACCTGTTAAACCAGGTTAACCTATAAAACCTAGGATTCGTCTCATGAGAGTATGATAACTAAATATTAAAAAATAAAATAAAATTAAAAAATATTAACTAAAAAAAACAAAGCAAAAAACAAGTATAGAAAAAAAAAACAAAGTAAATAATTATTTCAATAAATAGTGATTTGTGAGACCCCTCCTCTTTTAATTTATAGTTAATACCCAGCAGGGAAAATTAAATTGACCATACGTGTTTATTTTGAGATTTATCGGTACAATATATACTTTCTTTTTAAAAAAATATTAATTTAAAAATCATTTTAAAAACCATATGTGAATATATCATAATGACATAATTGCAAATAGCGACACAACAATATCATTTTTCACTTAGTCATTTTTATTAAACAATAAGAAATATCTTCTAACTAAATAATGTTTATTTTGAGATTTATTTGTACAATATATACTTTCTTTTTTTCCCTTTTCTTTTTCCTCTACTGTATGTATTTTGAAGAAGTCACACTTTCCGACTGTGATATTTGAGAAGGCAGTGAAAAGTTTCCGACTGTGTATTATTTTAAAAAAATATTCCTCTGACAGCGAGACCGATAAATAGCTTGTGATTGTGAATCGCGTCCATACGATTCATAGAATCAAGATGGGCACCGCATGTGTCTGTGTTAAAAACAAAAACCAAGAAAAGGATATTTAAGTATTAAAATAACTACTTTTTTTTTTCTTTTTAGTGGCCATCCTTTTTTTCTTTTTCTCTTTTCTTTTTATCTAATAAAAAAACCCTCTTCCCCACAATCATTCTAGTCCATTTGTATCCTAAAAAAATTAGGAGTCATTTTTAAAGTAAACAGTATATATTTAAGTATTAAAATAACTATTTTCCTATAAAGAAAGAAATTCTTGTATAAAATCTTTAAATTTTGATTTTGAACTTACTAAATTTAATTTGCTCAAATAAAGATTTTTTCATATAAAAAAATAATTGTTATGTCGGTTTAGATGTCCAGGTATTTGGCCGGCAAAACCCGATCAACCCGGGTAAACCCAGCTAAGGTCAGGCTGTTTATATATATATATATAAAGATGTCGTTTTTTGCTTTAGCTTCTTACAATCAATTAACCAAACTGTTTGCATTGCAATATGAAGACAAAATCACAATTCACACAATTAGAAACCCTAATCTCTTCAATCTTCAAAGTTCATAGCAATATCAGTTGCAAATAAATTTAAGCCACACGCAAGCCATATCAAGTAAGTCTCCGTCTCTCTTTTGGTTAGAATAACAAGAAGAGGCCCTCAACAAATTATAAATTTGTTTTTATAAGGTGTTTGTTTCTTTTCTTGTTTAGCTCTTTTCAGTTAAGATCTGCAAATCAATGTCAGATGAAGTTGTTGTTACTTATTTTTCTTTAGTTTTTTGTTTATGAAAGCACTGGTTTGATATAAGATAGTTTTTTGTTTCGCTTCAGTTTTCTTCTCTCTTAGATTTATATTCTTCACCGGTTTCGTTTCGCTTCATAGATGTAAGATAGGTTGTTTAATTCATTGGCTTTTTGTTTATGTAAGATATATTTCTGTTCTTTGCCCTGTTTATATGTCAATCCTTTTATGTTTCTTGCTTGTGTTTTGCTTGAATCTAGGCTCTGTTTCTTGCCTTGTTTTTGTTCCTGTTAACAATAGATTGAGAGAATCTAATTATCAATGATTATAATTAATAAATGATTAGATTCAGGTGGGTTTAATCAATGAAAACCAAGTGATAAAACTAATGTGATTGTAGATGCTTAATTGACAAGAAAAAATGCATCATCAATTGCTTAATTTATTTTGAGATTTATCGGTACAATATATACTTTCTTTTTTAAAAAATATTAATTTAAAAATCATTTTAAAAACCATATGTGAATATATCATAATGACATAATTGCAAATAGCGACACAACAATATCATTTTTCACTTAGTCATTTTTATTAAACAATAAGAAATATCTTCTAACTAAATAATGTTTATTTTGAGATTTATTTGTACAATATATACTTTCTTTTTTTTCCCTTTTCTTTTTCCTCTACTGTATGTATTTTGAAAAAGTCACACTTTCGGACTGTGATATACTGATATTTGAAAAAGCAGTGAAAAGTTTGACTTTTATTAAATTGTATTATTTAAGAAAATATATTTTCAAAAAAAATTCTCTGGCAGCAAGATCGATAAATAACAATTGTGATTTTGCGTTGCGATTCAACCATTTTCGTCCATACGATTCAACCATTTTCGTCCATACGATTCAACCATTTTCGTCCATACGATTGATAGAGTCAAACATGCAGAGAGGAAAAGGTTGTTTTCTTCCATACGGTAGCGGCAGGTCAGATGCATCTTTCACTTGTCAAGTCCAAATGGGCACCGCATGTACCTGTGTTAAAAACAAAAACCATTATTGGCTCTGTCGACGTTTAATTTTGTGGTGCAAAATATTTTAACATGTATTTGTTTTTAGAAAATATATAACGTCGATATGATTATAAAATAAAAATTAAGTTTATGGCATGGTTTCCATGATTTTTAATATTTTCGAGTAAAAAGAAAATTAAAAAGAAAAAATATCTAAACAAAAGGAAGCGAGAAAAAAGAAATTGAGAAAACAAAAGGAGTTTAAAACAAAAAAAAACAGTGAGAAAAGGATAATATATATATTAGAGGGAGGGTTAGATATTATATCCATATTTTTTATCCAAACTGTATTTTCCAAGGCATAACCAAGAAAATCCATCCAAACACTCGTAGTTAAGAGTAAGCCGAATTATAAATATTAAAAGAATTGGGATTTATGATGGTGCTTCACTATTTATTAAATAATTCACAAAATTAAATATAAGAAAATAAGATATAAAAAGCAAAACACTTCAAGAGTGAAATAGTGAAAATGTAACATGCAAGAAAACATCGATGCATGAACCACATTTGATTTCAAGCTTCTTGCGGTATTGTTGAAGAAAAAAGAAAAGCCATTAAAGGTTTGTAGTATAGTAGAGCTACATTCATCTCTCAAAATATTAATTTAATATTTTTAAAATAAAAAATAAGTTAAGAAACACTGAGGTTAGAGATTCTATTTGGTACTGTGGTAACAATTTTTTTAAAAGTATTTTTATTTTTTAAAATTTATTTTTGATATTAACATATTAAAATAATCTAAAACCATCAAAACAATTAATTTAAAATAAAAATATTTTTTTTTTGAAATATGAAGACTTCTGTATCCTTTCAACAAAAAAAATAACTTAACATTGCATGACTATCAAAAAGCCAAGGAAGAGAAAGGATGAAAATATAATTTTAGGTGTAGAAAAAAGGTGAGAGTTTCTTTCTTCTCTTTAGTTGCCATCCTTTTTTTCTTTTTTTCTTTCTTTTTATCTAATAAAAATCCCTCTTCCCCACACTCGTACTAATCCGTTTGTATCCTAAAAAAATTAGGAGTCATTTCCAAAGTAAACAATATATATTTAGGTATTAAAATAACTACTTTCCTATAAAGAATGAAAAATAGGCTTGCATAAAATCTTCAAACTTTGATTTTGAACTTACTAAAGTTAATTTGCCCAAATAAAGATCTTTTCCATATGAAAAAATAATTTTTATGTCGGTTTAGATGTGTAGGAAGTAAGTTGGACTTGTTTTTTTCATAAAATTCATCTAATAGAATTTATGGGTTATCTTAGAAAAATTATTTCTCTCTCATATGTGCTCTTTTTTATTATCATTTGGCAAGTTGATAGGTCTTTAAGTCAGGAATTCAAAAAAATTGAGTTTGCATCAAATGAACTTCACTAACTCAAGATATTCAAATCAGAATGGTCGAATGTAAAAAATTGGCAAAATACGAGACTTGTCTTTGAAGGCAAAGATTTTCATGCTCTTTCCTTTTCTTTTCCTTGCCATATATGTATAGAAATATATGGATGTTATCTTTTTAATGCTACTAGAATCACTTCGTTTCGACCTTTATAGCTCAAGTTTCGAGTAAAATATTGATCGAATGTCAAATCTATCAATATTCGACACGGGTTGGTGCATAGTTTGAATTTTATCTTCAAATTACTCCTTTTCAAATATTACATCCAAAAGTACATTCAAAACATAAAATAAAAAATATTAAATCATTTTATATATAAAACATGAGCAAAATACTGCATAAATATAGATAAAACTAACGAATAATATAATTGCATCAACGAGTTAAATGTAATATATAGTACAAATAGATATAGATAAATGGATAAAAATGGTGAGATTGACCTGGAATTCAATAAAAAAAAGATGATAGATATAATAATGATGAAAATAAAAAGGAGGATTCTTATTAAAAAGGTGTTGAAATGATTTAAAAGTGAAATATCATTGTGTAATAAAATTAACATCGTATAATTAAGATATTTGTTGGTGATTTATATTAATACATTATATTTTTTTTATATTTTTCAAGTATTTATTGTTATGGCTGTTAATGTGGTCAACTATTGGCTTGAATAAAAAAGAGTCCAATATTGAAGGATTTGTGACGCAGGTAAAGAGACCAATATAACCTCTTAAAAAAGAAAATAAAAAAAAGACCTAATTTAACCGAGGTTAAAATGTTAAAACTTGTGACCTTGATCTTAAGACCAAGATATTCTCATAAAAAATAAATCAAAATAGATTATGAAACTGAATTTCCAACCGATTCAATGTTGAATGATAAAATTAAAAAAAAATTAATTAAATAAAAGACACAAAAAAAAACTGAAATCAATATTAAAAGATAAAACTGGAAGAAAAGAACTAATTAAGAAAAAGAAAAAAATCTGAATCAACTGAGTTAACCCACCAAACTAAGTTAACCCGTCAAATCTAAAATCCGTCTCATAAAAGTGTGGTAACTAAATAAAAAATATATAATGTTAAAAAATAAAATTAAATAAAAAATATTAATTAAAAAAACAAAAAAAAATATTATTTTAATAAATAGTACTTTTTAAAAAGGAATGTAATAAAACCTCCTCCTCTTTTAATTTATAGTTAATACCAAGAAAGGCAAATTAAATTGACCATACGTGTTTATTTTGAGATTTATTGGTATAATATATACTTTCTTTCTTTCTTGTTTCCTTTTTCTTTTTTTAAAAAAATATTAATTTAAAAACCATTTTAAAAACCATATGTGAATATATCATGATGACATAATTGAAAATAGCGACGCATCAATATTATTTTTCACTTAATCATTTTTATTGTTCATTTTTATTAAACAATAAGAAATATCTTCTAACTAAATTATGTTTAATTTGAGATTTATTTGTACAATATATACTTTTTTTTTTCCTTTTCTTTTTCCTCTACTGTATGTATTTTGAAAAAGTCACACTTTCCGACTGTGATATTTGAAAAAGCTTGACTTTTATTAAATTGTATTATTTAAGAAAATATATTTTCGTCCATACGATTCAACCATTTTCGTCCATACGATTCATAGAGTCAAACATGCAGAGAGGAAACGGTTATTTTCTTCCATACGGTAGCGGCAGGGAAGATGCATCTTTCACAGGTCAAGTCCCGATGATGTTATCAAGCTCAGTTAAATTCATAACTTAAATTACAAGTTGAACAAGTTAATTGGAATTGTTTTGGGGTCAATTAAATCTTAAATCTTGCTTGCTAAATTGACTAGAGTCCAATGCTCTAAATTGTAAATGAAAATCTCAACAAAATTAAAATATCTGTTTTAAATAATGTTTGGAAGTTTTGGAAAATTTTAATTTATTAATTTCAAATGCGCCCCCGACACCATTAGGGTATAAGTTACGACATGTATTTTTGGAAATCATAATTCACTTACTGTTGTTGAAAGAAATTTAGTAATTCACTATTAATCATTTTAACTATTGACGCAAACACTAAAAATATTTAACAAACACTAGGAAAATAAAAATTTTAAAAAGATATAACTTATTTTTAGAGCTTAGCTCTGATACCAACTGATGCGAACCTCATGATCACATAGTCATGCAACTCACAATCAAGATTGAGATCTCATCTAAGAAAGCGGAAAGAGGTCTAATAGGAGTGTGACACAATAAAAACATATCTCAATGCACCAGCACTGTTGAAATGAAATCGAATGATGCCACAAAGCTAGTTAATCTTTGATAAGACAGATTGAGTTCGTTTAAGAACAAAACAAAATATAAGAATCTCTCTCACACTTTAAACTAAAAAGTTCATAAGTGTTATTCATCAAAGGTTTTGGAATTTAGGCTTTATGTGTGTTTAAATAGGTTTGAGAAATTAATCCTAATTGATCCACCTTTATGGGCTGAATTGATCTATTTACAAAAACTGACCTAAAACTTTTACTAGTAAGCTCAAATCCTAATCCTAACAAGTCTTGGATCCTAGCAAAAAAAAAGTATTAATTAAGCCTAAACAAGCATTGATTTATAGCTAATAAAAAAAATAAAGTCCATAAGTTTAAATCTTGTTTCGTCGTGAGAAGAGAAGAAGAAAATAAAACATTACAAGTCTAATAAAAGACTTATTTATAGCGTATAATGTTGCCCAATAATCCTAGGAGCTAGATGAGAAGTTGTCGCCCCTTTAGTTTCTAAGTTAGAATAGAATTCTGATATCAATCTTGTATTTATCCTTCTATTGGAAGGAAAAGGATGCTGCCTTTACTGCTCCTTTTTACCGCCACATGTGTTTTCTAAATCAGCTTGGATTTCTTTGTTTTCTTTGCTGTGTTTTCTCTTCACTTGACAAGGAAAATATAATAAATCCTAAAATTTAAAGGAAATATTTAATATTCCCACACATAATAGAAAATCAAAAACTAGTTAGAAATCTACGAAACACATGAAAACATCACAGAACAAGGCTAGCCAAAATTGATATAAAATTAGCAGCCTTGTTGTTGAAATTTCATAGTCTAAATAAGGGTTAATTGGATCCCTCTTGCACATGAATTAAATGTAATAAAGCTCCTCTAGATGCTCCAAAGGATCCCCAAGTTTAGTCTTTGCTGAAACTTGCACAACTACTTCATTCAATGCCTTCACTTTGGACCCAATAAATGGTCCATTTGGAATGTCTAATAGGTCATTAGTGTTCATGGGCTAATTCACATTACTAATTCTCAATTAACTCAATGTTGAAGGATGAAACTGAAAAAAAAAAGTTAATTAGGAAAAGGAAAAAAAACTCGAGTCAACCAAGTTAACTCGTCAAACACGCGATTTAGATAATGAAATTAAGATAATCTCATAAAAGATAAATTGAACAAAATTATGAATCTTAATCCCCAATAAACCTAATATTAAAGGATGTAATTAAAATTGAAAAATCAATTAAAAAAAGAACACACAAAAACAACTTGAGTCAACCTAATTATTAAAACATGGGTCAAAAATTGGGTAGCAACACCTAGGATAACCTACTAAACTTTGAGACCCAAGTCATGAGATGAAGATAACCTCATAAAAATCAAACCAGAATAAATAATGAAGCCTAATTCTCAATCAACTCATTGTTGAAGGATGAGTTTGAGAAAAAAAATCAATTAGCAAAAAGGAGATAAAACTAGAGTAAACCAAGTCAACTCGTTAAACTCATGGTCCCTGTAATAGGACTAGGATAACCTTATTAAACGTAATTTGAAAACAATTATGAAACCTAATCCTTAATAAACTTAATGTTGAAAGATAATTTTTTTTTTAAAAAAAATAAGAGAAACACTATTCTAAAGAATAGTGTTTTGTGAGGAGGGGAATAGTAAAACCCCTTCCCTCTTTAGCTTTTTGTTTACTAGATTTGTGAGCCACACTCAGCCGTAACTCAGAATTTTCTTTTTCAACATAAAAAAAATAATGCCAACCAAAAAAAATCAAAGACGATTTATTGGTTTAGTTGGTAATTTAAATAATTTGATTAAAAAATAAAAAAATACACAAAAATGATAATGAAAAAAAGGTAAAAGGAAACTGATATGAGCTAATCCAGATTATGAAACAACTCAATGATGAAGGGTAAAATTAAAAAAAAAAACAATAACAAAAAACTCAATTAAACTTGGTTAACTTGCAAACTTTGCGACCATGAATATAAAATTGAGATAATCTCATATAAAGAAACACAAGTAAAAAAGTTCAAAGATTAATTCCTAATAAATCAAATGAGAATATGATAACTCCACAAAAAACAAATGAAGCTCAATCTCTAACAAATAAAATGTTGAAGGATAAAAATTAATAAAAAAAGAATATGATTTAAAAAAGGTAAAAAAAACTTGATTTAGGCCCACTTGGGTCAACATGCAAAATCTTTGACCAAGTTGTGATACCAGGGTGATCGAGCTCTAAAGAAAATTGAATAATATCATGAAGCTCAATTGTCAAACAACTTAATGTTGAAGGATGAAAATAAAAAAAAATGAAAAAAATATGAGCCAACCTGGGTTAATCCGCAGACCATGAAATCCTTGAACTGGGTTCAATCAAGAAGTTTAATTCCTAACTAATTTAATTTTTAAGATTGAAATCGTAAAAAAAAATCAATTTAGAAAACTTGTCAAAGGAAAAAGGATATCAATAAAAAAACAAAAGGATCTAATATGTTTCAAGTAAGGTCATATTTGATTTTTTACATAAACTTTTTTATTGTTCAGTTTTATATTAATAAGCATAATTTTCAACTTTCAAATCGATTGAGATAAGATTTTTAGGGTGAGTCCATTCTCTCTTCTTGAGTTTTTGATTGAATAGTATCCTCTTTGACATTCCAATTATGTATCAATGTAATCATTTTGTCGGCCTCGATTAAAATTAAGATTTAATCAAGTAGAACCTTTAAAAAATAATATAATTAAATTTGAATTTTATTTCCAATTAAAAAGTGCAAATGTTTTCATGGTTAGTTCAACTAAAAATAGATTCTCTTTGAACGCCTTATAAATTATTTAACTAATTCTTATTATGTGGGAAAAAAGAGAGGAAAATTAATATGAATTTTTAAAATGGACTCTTAAAAACAAGGTAATGAATCCGATATTAATTCTATAGAAGGCAAATCATAAAAAATAATAAAGCAAAACTCTTAAAAACAAGGTAAAAAAAACATTACCTTTTAAAAAAGAAAGAATTAACAAGTCAACCTGAACAAACCTCCCAAATCGAGTCTAATCTTTAAAACTCACAATCCGTAAAATCCTTGAACCGAGTTCAATTAAAAAGCTTAATTTTCAACAAATTTAATTTTGAAGGATAAAATTATGAAAAATATCAATTTAAAAAACTTGTCAAATAAAAAAATTGCAATAAAAATAATGGGGATCAAATTTGAAAAAAAACCCATGGAGGTTGAAATTATAAAAACAAAAACCTAAAAAATGATTCACAAACAAAATAAATAGAAATTAAAAGAATGAGGACTAAATTTGAGTGGAAAAAAAATAAAAAAGGGGGAGAAATTTGAAAAAAAAATTGTAATTTTATAACTTACTAAAAATAATGAGATAATAATAAAAAGAATAAGGACCATCATTGAAAAATTAAAAATTAAAAGGGATGAAATTAAAAAACATTTGTAATTTCATGAGTTATTAAAAAAAATATAGTAATAAAAAAGATAAGGACAAAATATGAAGGGGAAAGAAATTGCATGGGCTAATCTGAATTTTTAAAGGGGCTAGCACATAATTCAGGGTAGGGAGATAGAAAAAAAGAGAATAAATTAAATTGTCGGTGTCAATCTTGATATACATTAAGGGCACGCGTTACCCCATTGTGTCGAGGTTGTCAATTTTTTTTAATTATATTTAATTAATATAAATTAAACCAATTTCCTTCAGTGCCTTTAAAATTTACAATAAAATCAATGTAAAATTATAAAAAGCTCTTTGGTGAGAGTTATGTTGTTTTTATCTTTAAAAACATCAAAGTAATTACACTATTCTAAAAAAATTAAAAAGAAAAAAATGTCCCATAGTAGTAAGCATTATATTATTTTATTTTATGGTTAAATTAGTAATTATACTATAAAAAAAGATGAAATAATCAATCTAACCCTATATAATTTGTCAAAGACAATTGTATCATGGTGAAAAAACCACATTGCCTCTAATACCTAGTTCAAAGGATTTATTTTTTCTAAAAACAATTTTATAATTACATTTTTATAAGAAATAATATTCTAAATCTTGGAGATTTATTTATTTTTTTAATTTAATTTAATAAGTTTGGTGGTGTTCAAGAAAAAAAAATCATAAGTTTGGCACATGACTAATCTCATTCCAAGAGAATATCAGTCAAACATACAGACCAGATCATGTATACAGACAACAAGTGCGATTAATTATTTGTCTTCACTAACCGAGTAGATTGTCTTTGACTGTTCCACTACTCTAGGAAAACTTGGATAGGAATTTCCCACTTCCTTAATGTGACCTCGTAGTATTTATTTTTAAAACATATAACATTTACACGCATAAACTTTTCATTAGGGACATTTTAGAAATGTGGTTTAACCCGTGTTTTTAAAATTTTATTTTTTAAAAAAAATTAATTTTTTTCATGTTTTTTAATCGTTTTGATGTGCTGATTTCAAAAAATATTTTTAAAAAAATAAAAAAAATTATTTTAATGCATTTCTAAGCTAAATGCATTTTGAACCACAATCACAATCCTAAACAAGTTTAGAGTAACAATTTTTTAAAAATAATAATAAATTCGATAGATCTTCTAATGCAATTTGAATCCTTTATTAATTTTTTATAATATCATTTTAACTTTATTTTAGGATTCAAATTTGAATTGATATATATTTGAAAAATCTAATTATAAAGCTCCATTTAATCTCTCAATTAAATTTAAATATACTATGATGTGAAACATTTTTTTGGCTCCAAAAATTAGTACGGGAATAGTTGTTGTTATGGCTGTCAAACTCGCGAGTTAACTTGTAAAATCGTATGATTTTACGAGTCAACATAGATATAACGTGTGAAATTGGATAAAAACTCGAAAATTAGTAAACTCGGTCAAACTCGGTGAAAATCGGTCAAATTTGATAAACTCGGATCGAGTGTAACAAAATTAGATTTTTGCAATCTTTGCATATTTGTGTCCTAATCTGATAGACAATATCTTTTCATTATTTTGGATCTCTTTCTTTTTCTCTTTTCATCTCCAATTAACTTTAATTTTGCCCCTAAATCCCACTTACAGAAAACCGTCTACATCTTGTTATCAAGCTTTTGGATTTAGCTGGCAATGGTAAATCCACATGTTCATGGGCACCCACCCACCCAGTGCAAGTGCAGTAGTCACCAAAGAAGAATAGATTTGGGATGGGCTTTTTATTGCAGACATGGTATTTGATCATGTATCTTATGATGTGGGATTTGGTGATGCTTATGAATTTGATTTTTAAGGGTATTTTTTTACTTCGTGATAATAGAATAGTAATGGTTGGTGTGGAATGGTGAGTCTTGAGTCGTTAAACCCATGTTTTTTAGATCTTATTATATCAAACAAGTGGCTTTCTCTACCTGCTCTGCTCTGCTCTACTGAAGAGAAAGAGCATCATGTGTTGTTCCTCTCTCCCTCTCTCTTCTCCCGAGCCGGATAGAGGAGGCCAATCTTGTTACCAAAGGCAAAGAAAGAAAGATTTACTGATGTGTTAAATCACCTATTTTTAAAAAATTTCATGCTAATTTGTGCAAATTTTTGCTGGCAGCTGCCTAATCAAGTGTACCAAGTTGCCATTTGCACGGAAAAGAAATGTTCATTGAAGTAATAATTAATTCTTATGCATCACTAGTTTTTTTTCCCTCACACCAAAACTATTACTATTAAGGCACCGTTTGGGAACGCGGCTGCGGCCGCGTTCCCAAAAAATTTGAAATTTTTTTTTTTTGTTAAAATTTAATATGATTTGTACGTTTTGGATCGTTTTGATGTGCTGATATCAAAAATGATTTTTAAAAAATAAAAAAACATCTTTGGCATGCACTTTGGCACGAAAAGTTATTTGAAAAGCACCCGCAACCACACTGCCAAACACACTTTAAGAAAGAAGAAGACCTGCATGCTTCTTCTTCATCTTTTTTTTTTAATTATTATCATTAAAAGATAATAATTATATGGCTATCAACAAAAGAGCCTAGAGTTGGGGCAGTTAAAATAAAGCAGATTACACTGCAATAAAAGATGAGGAAAACTGGAAACTCTTGACTTTTCTAGATGTTTGATTTTTTCTCTCTGAGGTGTGGTTGTTGGAACAAGAACAATAAGGGCCCTGTTTGGTTGGTGTAGAAATAATTAGGCATATATGGTATCTTATTTTTTAAGAGTAAATGTCCAGCTTAAAACAAAATTTTCTCCTAGGAATCATAAAAAAAAATTCCTTATAATTTTATAATTTATTTTTACAATTGAAATTTATTTTATATTTTTCATATTATATTAAAAATATATTTTTAACAAAAGTGGTTATTGTTTTTATTTAACGGTTTGAACAAGTCAAAGGAATGTGCATGCCTCATTTTGCCAGGAAATTGATAACGTGTGGAAGTTTTAAGATGTGTTTGGTATGCCCCCCAGTATTAATAAGAGCTAGACTAGACTAGGCAAATAACTATCTTGGTTTGTGTTCAGAGTGTATTAAATGTACTAGATAATTTATTATATTTTGTGTTTGGTAAATATTGGACAAGATAGAATAACATGCTATAATGACAAGAATACCATTGTTTTGTTTAATTTTTGAAGTGTAGATTTTAATATATATATATATATATATATGAACCTAAAAAATTGATTAATCTTTTTTAATACAATGAATAAATATATATATATATATATATATATTAGAAAATCATTGCAATTTATTCCACTAGATGAGTGTAGATTTTATTTTAAATGATTTTTAATCTAATATGGATTATTCCTACAATCAATGTGTTAGGAGTTTTTAATTTTTAAAAACCTATGTGGTATATTCCACTTGATGTGTGTGGATTTATTTTCAGAATATTTTTAATTCAATGCATATTATTCCTCCATTTGGTTTATTTCACTAGCTGAATTTGAAGTTTCAAATGTTTTTAATTTCTTTTCAAATAGTTTTTAATTTGATGACGATTATTCCTCCATTCATAGCATATGAGGTCTTAAAATATTCTTAAAGTAATGCGGTTTATCCCATTTCATGCATGTGGATCTTTTAAATCAATGTGTATTATTCCTTAATTTATTCGTTGCGTTTAGAGATGTCAAATACTTTTAAATCAATGTAGTTTATTCCACTTAATACGTGTGGATTTCTTCTCAAATGATTTTTAATTTGAACAAGAATGGATTTAGAAGTCACCTTAAAAACAAATTAAGGAGGATTGATTTTGGAAATGAATTCGAAAAAAGTAAGAAAACTTTCTTTTAATAATTTTGTTGTTTGTTTCAAATCATATTTTCTTTTACCAGTTTTATCTCATTTTATTCATTTTCTCATATTCAATGCTTTTTTTTTAATATTTTACTTGGTTCTTGTGCATTGCATGCATATATAGCCCTTGAGATCTTTTACAAACGATGGTATTATGGGTGTGACGGTGTAAGAGTGTCCTAATTTCATCTGGTTTGTGTTAGAGAATAATATAAATCATATCTTGGGACCTCACCTAACAGCTTAAACTTTTAGGTGAGATGGTTCTTTGACATGGTATCAGAGCCTTGATGACAAAGCGGTCATAAGTTCGAATCTTACCATCCCCATTTAATTGATAAAAAATAAGCACAAGGTAATGTGAGCATGTGCAAGTTTCAAGCCCAAAGGGCTTTCACTTGAGGGGATGTGTTAGAGAATAATATAAATCATATCTTGGGACCTCACCTAACAGCTTAAACTTTTAGGTGAGATGGTTCTTTGACAGTTTGTACTTAGTTATACATTAATTTCATGGGGATATCTTGATTATCTAATTATTATGAAAGAGATAAAAAAAAAGAAGAAGTTATCATCTAGTTAGTTTATAGTTATTAGAAAACTCAACTGTCTTTAGAGAGTTTTTAATAAAAGATAGATTATGCTAAAAGAAAGATAAAAATCACCCTAAAATATTATATCTAAAGTAAATTGCAATGATATTTGATTTAATGATAAAAATATTTATCATGCATGCTATTATTTCACCTAAACTAACATGTTTATTGAAGGTAAAAATTTCTATGAAATTGATTTGAATTTAAGTTTGACAACAAAGCTTAATCCTCTCACCATTATGGGGTAAGATTCAAAATAATAATTAACGGTGACTCAAGTTTTTAATTATTTCTTTTAATTACCTAATATATATTAATCTATCATAAATTAATTATTTTACCAAGTATATCCATTATAAATAACCACAAACGTTTCACCCAACTCAATTGATGAAAAACATAAATTCTAAATTAATTACCTGAATTATTAAAGAAAAAAAGTACAAAACCCAACCCGTTTACAAAGAAAAGGAGTAAATCAAGATGTTCGATGGTGATAATGATAGGTTTGGTGGGATGTTGCCATAGGTCTGTGTTTTTGGTGGTTTACAGAAAAAGATTGAATCTGTTAAGATGAAGAGAAGAAGATGAAAAAAAAAATTAGGGATGTTGAAGATGAATGAAAAGAAGATGAAAAGTTTGGGACAAAGAAAAATTAAATCAATGAAGAGAGGGTGATTTTTCTACAGTTATGAATGTTATTAGGGACAAAGGACATCCATAGAAAGTTAATTAATTTCATATGTTGGTTTCTTTATTCTCTGTTTACATTTCTATGGGGGGAGTAATCTAGGTATAGAATTAGCAAAAGCAATGAAATTAAATGGTTGAGATTTTATCATATCAAAAGTAATCAACGACCTATATAATTTTAGTTTTAAATTAAGATTTAAATAATTATTTTTTTTAATTAGTAACAGATAATCCGTTGTAAAGTTTATAGTGCCTTTAGTACTGAATTTAGTAACGGAATTATCTGTTACTAAATTTAGATGCTAATAATCTCTGTTTTTAGTAGTGTAAATTTTGTTTTTAGTAGTGTAAATTTGCATGCCATTGTAAGACCTGCAACGACATCTAAATCATCAAGTTGCTCAGCAACTCAGTCAAATTCTACTTGAAATTATTTGCTTCCATCTAACATGCTTGTGATAAAAGGCTATAGCTTGATGTGCAGGAAAATGTCGTGTTTGTACCTACTAAGGTAGAGCCCCTGATAGGATTCCATCTAGATATAGAAAAATTGATGATTATTGAACCACCACTACACTTAAAAAAAGGATAACATGTCTCTGATAAGTTATGCACAGCGACAGAAAATGCACCCTTCAGAGGACAATTCTACAGGCTTAGCCTTGAATTTTCGAGGAAGGATATTCAGCGCATCTACCAGGAGAGCTCTCCTGATAACTTATTTGGAAGTATAGTTTGAAATATAGTTTTAGTTATTTTTTAAAGTTTTTTTTATTTTGAAAAATATTAAAATAATATTTTTTATTTTTTAAAAATTATTTTTGATATTAGTGTATTAAAATGATCTAAAAATTAACATTAAAAAAATATTAATTTAAAGCAAAAACAAAATAAAAAAAATTCAAATTTTTTCAAAAATATTTTTAAAACGGAATGAAGCATCCAAATCCAATTTCAAAATTCAGCCATTAAACAGGTAACCAAAGTTGCATTTTAGGTAGGACATCCACAACTTTCTCTACAAACCAGGATGACAAAGAAAGCATACCATTTGTCTATTACTGTTGTGTTGTTGATTGTAAAATCACAATCCTTAACCACCAAAATGACAATCAACTTATGATCACTGAAGATTGAAGTCTAGCATTTGAATTGTTTTGCGGTATAAGTATATTTATATAAAAAAAAATCATAAGCTCGTGTTATGTATAGGATATTTATAAATATAATAATAATTATTTTTAAAGTGTATTTTATTTAAAAATATATCAAAATAATATTTTTATTTTTTAAAAAATATTTTTGACATCAGCATGTTAAAAAATTTTAAACATAAAAAAAATTATTTTTTTTAAGAAATTCTGTTTGAAATGCAATTTCAAATGAACTCTTATGGTTTGTATTTGAGGTGTGTGTATTTAAAAAAAGAGTAATGCTGTATTTAAATCATGGTTTGTATTTCAAATAGGAAAAAAAATCCTAGTCATGAAGTAGCTGTGAATTCCTCAATGCCCTGATTGCCATAAGCATAATATATACAACAAGGACATCATATGTTAACTTTCAATCAGCATTGGTGAATGGATGGTGGCTCACCATTATTCATGTACAGCTGGTTATTGTGGGCTACATTGTGTTAGTATTTGTACCACTGTTCACTGAGGTAGGATTGCCACCGTTTTGATCCCAGACAACAACTTCAGCTCCTTCATCGGAAGTCACTTCATGCACATAGGCAGTATCAGGTGAAGCTCGGTTTCTTTCCGGAGTGTTAGGGGCAACGGTATCTGCATTGGAGGCAATAAAATTTGTACCACTATTCCACGAGGTAAGATTGTTATGGTTTTGATTTTCTCCAACATCTTCGGCTCCTTCATTGGAAGTCATTTCATGCACGTTGCCAGTCTCAGGTGAGGCTCCAATACTTTCAGGACCTGTGACAGGGTGAACTCTAGATTCAGTTCGCCTAAGATGATGGACGGAGGGATCTTTCTGGTCAAAACGCTTTGCTACCTCAAGAATTCTCAGCCACATGGATTGTTCTTCATTCATTGTGTTTGAAGCAGGATAATTTGAGCGAAGGAACCTGATGATATATATCAGGAGCGAAGATATGGAAGCAACTCCAGAGATAAGGAAGAGGCCCGCGAAGCTAGACAATCTTAGACCACCTGAAGAGGTTTCAGCTCCTTGATCTTCACAGGTGATTTCCCTACCAAAGCTTTTCGTCTTAATTTCTTCCATTTTATCATGATCTTCAGTGACATTCAAGATTGCTCTTGAGAAATGAGAGACTAGTGGGGAGTTAAGTGGGAAGGCCTATAATGAAAAAAAAGAAGAAGAAAATAGATCGAGCTGATTAGAAAGTTTACTCACTGCTTAAGTTCTGTAATAGTTATATACATGCTTAACAATGGCTAATCACTTTTGCCTTAATTATAAGTAGCCTGATAATCATGGAGTTCTACTTAAAACCTAAGAACTTCAGAAAGAGAGAGAGAGAGAGAAAGAGAGAGAGAGAGAGAGAGAGAGTCACTCACAAAGCCAAATCCATCGGTTTGATAGGTTGGTCCTACCATTTGAAATTTAGAGCAGCGGTTCTTGCCGTCAAGGAAGCGTCTAACGTAGGGAATTTCATCAAAGATAGCAGCCACACTACCATTAGACAACGCATCGTGATACTCCTCTGGATTGCTATATTCCCTCAACATCGTGTCATTGAAAAGTAATTCTTTTTTAAGGAAATCTTTCACAAAAGAATCTTTCTGGTGTCCAACAAAGTAATTATTCCTCTTGATCTCTTTGACATCAACAAATGCGGGATGCATCCGCTGTACTGTTAGCATTGAGGCTAAGCTAGCAGTGTAACTCTGAGATATAATAAGTACCACAAATATCCATATGATCAAGACAAATCTTGTCAGGTTGTTCTCTGGCCTCTCTCCTATTACGGCAAAAAAAAAAAATTGATTCATGCTCATACATTAGAATTTCATTTTAGTTGCGCTTGTAATCAATTATGAAAAGAAAGTAAAGAAGACAAAAACACGTAAGTTAGAGAAGTTAATTACTATGTGCAAAGACCAGTGTTGAGAAGGAGAACCAGATAACTGTGCCCAGTTGTTGCTCTGGTGTTCCCCTAAACTCTCTGTTTGTACGGTGTTCGAGCACCCATACCACTAAACCTGTGACAAAGAAGGCTAGTCCAGTTACTAACCAAAGTTTCGGGCTTAGTGGCTTCAAGAAAATCCACATGTTATCTCTCTCATCGCGTTTCATCAAAACCACCATTGTTACGCCTGATTCCGAGTAAGGCAAGGTGAAATCTACGTATGATGAGCGATAAGCCACTATCGTTGTATCTCCAACCACTGCATCAAATTCCTGCAAGACAAACAAGACAAGGTCACTCTTTTTATGAACTTTTAAGCTTTTTACTACAGCAAATTAAAATAGAAAAATGGATTTTAAGTAGCATAACACGGACCTGAAGTTTGATTTGCCGAAGAAGATCATCGTAAGTCCCGGCACTCTCCCTACTACTTTTTTTCATAAAGGGTATGAATTCATACGGAAGGGGAAATGGTAATATATCATGCACTGCAAAGAAAACCTCTGCAGAGAAGCCTGAAACAATAGTCTCATTGGTCTGCTGATGCCATTTGACTTCTATAAATTCGCTAAAACCGCTTCTCACTGGAACCCCAATCCTCAATTTCTTCGGCTGTTGTATTGCGCCTCCTGGCCAAATTGGTTGCTTCAGTTTGGTTTTGGAATTTGAGTGTGATATTTTACTACTGCCATCCAAGCTCTGAGAAAGTCTTCCTTTTTCTGTCCAATATCCGATAACCCTCTCTGATCTCCCCACCACATTGAATATTTCAAAGGCGAAAGGTGCCATCTCACCCTTAACCAACTGGAACTTTCCGCTCAAGCCATCAAATGTAGTGTTTAATATGGACTTCAGGAGTCTTGGCCCCATTTCTGAGATTCCCAAAGCCGCAAGATCAACTGACCTGTTGCTTGCGTTTTGTTTTAAGAACCTAGAATGCACAATGCCAGCCCTCTCCACTGCCATTGCTATCGCCCAAACTGTATCATATGCCCATAAACCAAAGAGGTTTTCAGAGTTGAAATTCTTTTTCCATCTTGATTTGAAACCTTCAAGTTCTATTGATTTTGGTACATATGGCTTTACACCTAATACACCTTCCATAGAATCCATTACTTTTGCGTCCACAGGATCTAATAAGGTGGACAATCCTGTTGTCACGAGCCATGCATACCCTACACTCATCATTCCTGCGCTTTCGGCGAGTAAGAATAGTCTGGATCCCATGGAGGCTGTCATGTGCACCAGAAACACGCTTTCCTGCATTTTCTTTATTTTGTGGAGCTCGTTCATGATTTCTGTATCATCGGAAGACGATGGAATGCAACTTTCATAGGGAACTCGAGTACGAATCGCGTGCAAGGCATTTAGCAAATATGGAACCAAAGCAATGCCATATTCTGTGCCTTCATAGATTAGAACAATTTCCCTCCAACCATAAGTTTCGACAATGCTGGCAATGGCTTTCACTTGAGAGGAATCACTTTGAGCTGTCCGGATAAAGTAATTGCTTTGAACTGGAGTGAGAGCAGGACTAGTAGCTGAAAAAGAGAGAATCGGCATTTGTGTCTTGGCTCCAAGCTCTATCACAAACTTGGCTTCTGATGATCTTTGAGGCCCTATGATTGCTTCAACTTCTTCATTTTTCATTAAATCCAGTGCTGCATTTTGTAAAGTCAGTTTTTTAATTAAAATATGATATATTTTAAATTGTAAAAATGAACGTTGTTTCTAGCGATAGCATGGCATGATATTAAGTGTGGGCATGATTCGACAAAACATTTTTCAATTTTTTTTTTTAAAAAAAAGTTATGGCAATTTTACTGTGAATGGTAATGTGGATACAAACGAATTTAAATGTGGATATTAATAGGGATAACACTGTTTTTACCCTTAATCTATCAGAAATTAGGTTGTGCTGGAGAGCCACTGTGGTTTTTTCGTTTCACCATGGCTATTCTGACTTTTCTGTCTGACACCAAATTTCTCCATAAAGATTATTAGTGACATAAAATAATAAGAAATTTTAGTTATCTCAGGAGAGATATATTAAAAAAAATATAAGATAGATATTTAAGTATCTCAAATACACTTGTAGTTTTAGTCTATGTTTTAAACTATGTTTTAAAAATTATAAACTTGTTCTAGATGGATACACAAATTTATGTATAACTAGTGATGTTGATTTTAAAAAGTTCATATCGGAATACTTAATGAACTTGACCTAATAGTTGAATTATCCATGACTTTTGCATAGAAGCAGTTTCATAGCAATCAATATTGTAAAAATATGAACTTGGCCTAATAGTTGAATTATTCACGACAGAGATTGAATACATTACTCTTATTGAAAATAACAAATATTTGTTAAGGATAAAAAATTTTTTATATGAATTTGGCCTGATGTAAAAGAAATTTGAATTGCATTGTGACATCCAAAATTTAATTCATTTTAGTGAGCATCGTACTATCAATTCTTGATCAAAGCATATTAAAATTAGATATCAATGGATTCAAAATGGTATGAAAATAAAGTCTTTAATTGTTGAAAATATCCATATCAATAACAATATATAAAAAATGATAATCAAGCTTCTTCTATGAGAAAAGTTTGAGTTATGTAGAAGATAAACAGGCTTGGCAGAGCCCATCAAATTAAAACTTTCAAGCTGATTGCCGATAAAAAAAACTCCACACATGATGCACACACATGATGCATGAAGAGAAGATTTGTTAAGATCTCACACCACCACCACACATTCAAATTAAAACTAAATAATTAATTAATTATGAATCAATAATTTTTATGCACATGTATGAGTAAACATAGAAAATTAAAGTATAGCTAGTGATGTTGATTTCTATTCACTTTTTCTCTTTAATCTTTGTATTCCAAGAATAAGTCAATCCCTTTGATTTGAATAAGAATGAATACTTTGTAATTCTATTATATGTTGAGTTGATAGTGAAAGTTTTGAGATATAATGAGATTTTTTTGACATATCTCGAGTATTCAAAGTAATTAAAAACTTTGGTGTTGATTTATGTAATTGATTATTTAATGTTGTTGATTGATGAATCTTATTTTAATTATAAAATGACAGAAAAGAAGTAGGATTTTTGGATGGTGAATTTTCTCAACAAACTCATTGTGCAACGTAGGCAATGAATTTGGTTAATTTTGTATTACTACTCATTTTCAGATAAAATACATCATGTGGAGAGTTTTTTTAAAATTTTTAAAATAAAAATAAGTAAACCATCAAATAAATTGTAGAATCACACTAAAAAAATCCGATAAACTAGACATAAAACCCTTCTTGATATAGTGAAAAAAAACGATTGAAAATGTAAAAACAATTAATTCTAGATATTTTTTTATAAATTCAATTGCAATATCAATCACATCATCAAATATATATTAAATATGAGATTATTGAAAATATATAAATAACAATAAAAAGGAAAAAAATCATTCAAAAAAATACCATCAATTCTAGTGCGTTTTAGGTAGAACACAAGACAAAAGTGCGTTTAAAATCAATAAAGCATCGGAATACTTGCTGTAATGATCTTTACATATACAGTGCGTTTTAGGTAGAACACAAGACAAAAGTGGCCAGTACTGGCCACTTCTCTCTTTGTCGTGTGATCATGTGTTCGATTTCGTGTGTGAATATTCAGGGAAGTGGTACCTGCAGATGCTGCTGTCACGACATCCCCTTTGGAATCCCTGGTGACGAGAGAGATTCTAGTTCGATAATCAGCATTCCTAGCATAAAAATCAGTTTCTGCAGCAGATATGCAGCTCTCTGCCGTTTTTCCGACTGCTGAGTTCATATCAAGAACCACTCCTACTCGTATAATCACCTTCCCCATTATCACCTGCTCACTCCACAGAATAACCAAGAGAAAGCAAAGAAAACAGAAGAAGCTTTTCTGCTTTGCCATTCTCATGAAGATTGTTGTTGATGGCAACTATGCGTATGCTTAGTATTTGTGGAGCCATTAGCAAATTTTAGCCAGCTCATATTTGGACGTGCTTGTCACGACCACGTTGTGTAATTGTCAATGTTTCTCGCGCGGTAGTGACTCCACAAAATAAAATATTATTTTAATAAATAGTGCTTTTTAAGGAGGAATGGAATAAAACCTCCTCCACTATTAATTTATAGTTAATACCAAGGGAGGCAAATTAAATTGACCATGCGTGTTTATTTTGAGATTTATTGGTACAATTTATAATTTCTTTTTTCTTTTATTTTCTTTCTTCAAAAAAACTATTAATTTAAAAATCATTTTAAAAACCATATGTGAATATATCATGATAACATAATTGCAAATAGCGACGCAACAATATCATTTTTCACTTAATCATTATTATTGTTCATTTTTATTAAGAAATTATGTTTATTTTGAGATTTATTTGTACAATATATACTTTCTTTTTCCTCTACTGTATGTATTTCGAAGAAGTCACACTTTCCGACTGTGATATTTGAAAAGGTTGTTTTCGTCCATATGGTAGCGGCAGGGAAGATGCATCTTGCAGTTGTCAGGTCAAAATGGGCACCGCATGTACGTACCTGTGTTAAGAACAAAAACCATTATAGACGGTGTCGACGTTTCTTTTTGTGGTGCAAAATATTTTAACATGTATTTCTTTTTTAGAAAATATATAACGTCGATATAATTATAAAATAAAAATTAAGTTTATGGCATATCTATAACCACGACATGAGATACAAGAATTAGCTGTAATATTTTGATTGTAAGTACTCAGACTTAATCAACCATTGCGGACCATTCTGAAGTCGACTCGGGCACAAACTCATCTTAAATTTGGTTATAAGGCACATAACATGAGATTTTTGTTTCATGCCCAAATCTCAACCATACAAATTTTATAATTTTTTTTTAAAATGAAAAACCAGAAATATGCAAAAGAAAAGAAAATTTATCCTATTTCACAAACTTTAACTATTTTCATATAATTTAAATCTTAAATCTTGCTTGCTAGATTTTGACTAGAGTCTATTGCTCTAAATTGTAAATGAAAATCTCAACAAAATTAAAATATTTGTTATAAATAATGTTTGAAGTTTTGGAAAATTTTAATTTATCGTTCTAACTTCAAATGGGCCCCAACACCGTTAGGGTATAAGTTACAATGTGTATTTTTGAAAATCATGATTCACTTACTGATTTTAAAAGAAACAAAAATCATTTTAGTAAATCACTATTAATCATTTTAACTATTGACGCAAACACTAAAAAAACTTAACAAATACTAGGAAAATAAATTTTTTAGAAAGATATAACTTGTTTTTAGAGCTTAGCTCTGATACCAACTGATGCGAACCTCATGATTATGTGGTTATGCAACTCACAATTAAGATTAAGATCTCATCTCAGAAAGCGGAAAGAGGTCTAATAGGAGTGTGACACAATAAAAATATATCTCAATGCACCAGCACTATTGAAATGAAGTCGAATGACACCACAAAACTAGTTAATCTTTGATAAGACAGATTGAGTTCATTTAATAACAAAAAAAATACAAGAATCTCTCTCACACTTTAAATTGAAAAGTTCATAAGTGTTATTCATCAAAGGTTTTGGAATTTAGGCTTTACGTATGTTTAAATAGTTTTGAAAAATTAACCTTAATTGATCCACCCTTATGGGCTGAATTGATCCATTTACAAAAACTGACCCAAAACTTTTACTAGTAAGCTCAAACCCTAATCCTAACAAGTCTTGGATCCTAACTAAAAAAAAAAAGTATTAATTAAGCCTAAACAAGCATTGAGTTATAGCTAATAATAATAAAAAAAATTAAAGTCCATAAGTTTAAATCTTGTTTCGTCGTGAGAAGAGAAGAAAAAAAGAAAACATTATAAGTCTAATACAAGACTTATTTATAGCATATAATGTTGCCCAATAATTCTAAGAGCTAGATGAGAAGTTGTCGCCCCTTTAGTTTCCAAGTTAGAATAGAATTCTGATCTCAATCTTGTATTTATCCTTCTTTTGGAAGGAAAAGGATGCTGTCTTTACTGCTCCTTTTTGCCACCACTTGTGTTTCCTAAATCAGCTTGGATTTCTTTGTTTTCTTTACTGTGTTTTCTCCTCACTTGACAAGGAAAATATAATAAATCATAATATTTAAAGGAAATAATTAATGTTCCTACACATAATAGAAAATCAAAAACTAGTTAGAAATTTACAAAACACATGGAAACATCACAGAACAAGGCTAGCCAAAACTGATATAAAATTAGCAGCCTTGTTGTCGAAATTTCATGACCTAAATAAGGATGGATTGGATCCCTCTTGCACATGAATTAAATGTAATAAAGCTCATATAGATGCTTCAAAGGATCCCCAAGTTCAGCCTTTGTTGAAACTTGTATAACCAATTCATTCAATGTTTCTTTCAATGCTTTCACTTTGGAATGTGTAATGGGTCATTAGTGTTCGTAGGCTAATTCACATCAGTAATTCTTAATTAACTCAAAGTTGAAGGATAAAACTGAAAAAAAAAGTTAATTAGGTTTTATTGTTCATTTTTATGATATAATTGCAAATAGCGACGCAACAATATCATTTTTCACTTAATCATTTTTATTGTTCATTTTTATTAAACAATAAGAAATATCTTCTAACTAAATTATGTTTATTTTGAGATTTATTTGTACAATATATACTTTCTTTTCCTCTACTGTATGTATTTTGAAAAAGTCACACTTTCCGACTGTGATATTTGAAAAGGCAGTGAAAAGTTTGACTTTTATTAAATTGTATTCTTCTAAACAGCGAGACCGGTAAATAGCTTGTGATTGTGAATTTCGTCCATACGATTCATAGAATCAAACATGCAGAGAGGAAAAGGTTGTTTTCGTCCATATGGTAGCGGCAGGGAAGATGCATCTTTCAGTTGTCAGGTCAAAATGGGCACCGCACGTGCCTGTGTTAAAAACAAAAACCAAGAAAAGGATATTTAAGTATTAAAATAACTACTTTTTTTCTTTTTCCTTTTTAGTGGCCATCCTTTTTTTCTCTGTCTCTTTTTTTTTTATCTAATAAAAAAACCCTCTTCCCCCACACTCCTACTGTTCCGTTTGTATCCTAAAAAAATTAGGAGTCATTTATAAAGTAAACAATATATATTTAAGTATTAAAATAAAAGAATGAAAAATATTCTTGCATATAATCTTCAAATTTTGATTTTGAACGTACTAAAGTTAATTTGCTCAAATAAAGATCTTTTTCATATGAAAAAATAATTGTTATGTCGGTTTAGATGTTTAGGAAGTAAGTTGGATTTGTTTTTTCATAAAATTCATCTAATAGTAGAATTTATGGGTTATCTTAGAAAAATCATATCTCTCTCGTATGTGCTATTTTTTATTACCATTTGGCAGGTTGATAGGTCTTTAAGTCAGGAATCCAAAAAAATTGAGTTTGCATCAAATGAACTTCACTAACTTAAAATATTCAAGTCAGAATGGTCGAAGATAAAAAATGGCAAAATACGAGACTTGTCTTTGAAGGCAATGATTTCCATGCTCTTTCTTTTTCTTTTTCTTGCCATATATGTATAGAAATACATGGATGTTAGCTTAGCTTTTTAATGTTACTGGAATCACTTCGTTTCGACCTTTATAGCTCAAGTTCTGAGTAAAATATCGATCGAATGTTAAATCTACCAATATTCGACACGGGTTGGTACATGGTTTGAATTTTATCTTCAAATTACTTCTTTTCAAATATTACATCCAAAAGTACATTCAAAACATAAAACAAAGAATATCAAGTCATTTTATATATAAAACATGAGCAAAATACTAGATAAATATGGATAAAATTAACGAATAATATAATTGCATCAATGAGTTAAATGTAATATAGAGTACCAATAAACATAGATAAATGGATAAAAATGGTGAGCTTGGCCTGGAATTCAAAAAAAAAGAGAGATGATAGATATAATAATGATGAAAATAAAAAGAAGGATTCTTATTAAAAAAGTGTTGAAATGATTTAGAAGTGAAATATTATTTTGTAATAAAATTAACATCGTATAATTAAAATATTTGTTGGTGATTTATATTAATGCATTATATTTTTTTTTTATATTTTTCAAGTATTTATTGTTATGGTCGTTAATGTGGTCAACTATTGGCTTGAATACACTTGGTGGTGGTGGTACTCCGTTGTTATATACTTTGGTTGCCTAGGAGATTCTAATAAATAACCTAAAAGAATAGTGAAACGTTAAAAGATCAACTGATAAAAAAATAGGAGATTGTATTAAATTGCATAGTTTTAAAATCAGGTTCAGCCTAGTGGGTCGATCAGGGACTAGCTAACTCGGGGTTGGAATCAGGCCAGGTTAATGAAAAAACTGGCCAGGGATTTGGCCCGACAAAACCCGGTCAACCCGAGTAAACCCAGCTGAGACCCGGCTGTTTATATATATATAATAACGTCATTTTTTTGCTTTAGCTTTTTACTATCAATTAACCAAACCGTTTGCATTGCAACATGAAGACAGAATCACAATTCACAGAATTAGAAACCCTAATCTCTTCAATCTTCAAAGTTCATAGCAATATCAGTTGCAAATGAATTTAAGCCACGCGCAAGCCATATCAGGTAAGTCTCCGTCTCTCTTTTGGTTAGAATAACAAGAAGAGGCCCTCAACAAATTATAAATTTATTTTTGTAAGGTGTTTGTTTCTTTTCTTGTTTGGCTCTCTTCAGTTAAGATCTGCAAATCAATGTCAGATGAAGTTGTTGTTACTTATTTCTCTTTAGTTTTTTTGTTTATGAAAGCACTGGTTTGATATAAGATAGTTTTTTGTTTCGCTTCAGTTTTCTTCTCTCTTAGATTTCTATTCTTCACTGGTTTCGTTTCTCTTCATAGATGTAAGATATGTTGTTTAATTCATTGGCTTTTTGTTTATGTAAGATATATTTTTGTTCTTTGCCCTGTTTATATGTCAATCATTTTCTGTTCCTTGCCTGCGTTTTGCTTGAATCTAGGCTCTGTTTCTTGCCTTGTTTTTGTTCATGTTAACAACAGATTGAGAGAATCTAATCATCTATAATTATAATCAGTAGATGATTAGATCCAGGTGGGTTTAATCAATGAAAACCAAGTAATAAAATTGATGTGATTGTAGATGCCTAATTGACAAGAAAAAATGCATCATCAACTGCGTATAATATTGATTAGAAAGGTAGGCAAAGAGTGGTAGATGGATGGGTGGATAGATAGAAAGAAAGAAGAATTACGATGATTAAGATTAGCAGTAATAAAAAAAAATTGAGGTTAATAGTAGGAGTAATTAATGGGGAGAGTGAGGGATGGAAAAAAAATTAGAGAACTTGGTATCGAGCATGAGCATGACAACAAAGAGGATATCAACAAAGAGGATGTGGGTGTTTTGCATAGCAATCCTGAGATTGTTCAAGGTCTCTTGGTGGTACTCGTGGGTAACATGGATAGCAGGTGATTGATTAAGGACAATTATAAAATGCATCACTTATACATTGAGTAAAAGACATTGCTTTGTAATCTTGCCATGTTAGTATTCCTTAAGGGCTGTTGCTAACCAAAATTCTTATTTTATTGTTAATTAGGTGAATATAATATTATAAATTATGTTTGATTTGTTTTTAATATAGGTTTTTAAAATGTTGCTAGTTAGGTGTTTTCTATGGATGTTGTATTGAATTTTTTTTTTGTTCATCCGGGTAAACTTATCTAACCCATAACCTGATTATTATAACAGGTCGATTACTGAGTTGAGTTTAAAAACTATATAAAATTGTTTTATTTAAGAAAATATATTTTCAAAAAATTTCTCTGGCAGCAAGATCGATAAATAACAATTGTGATTTTGCGTTGCGATTCAACCGTTTTCGTCCATACGATTCATAGAGTCAAACATGGAGAGAGGAATAGGTTGTTTTCGTCCATATGGTAGCGGCAGGGAAGATGCATCTTGCAGTTGTCAGGTCAAAATGGGCACCGCATGTACGTACCTGTGTTAAGAACAAAAACCATTATAGACGGTGTCGACGTTTCTTTTTGTGGTGCAAAATATTTTAACATGTATTTCTTTTTTAGAAAATATATAACGTCGATATAATTATAAAATAAAAATTAAGTTTATGGCATATCTATAACCACGACATGAGATACAAGAATTAGCTGTAATATTTTGATTGTAAGTACTCAGACTTAATCAACCATTGCGGACCATTCTGAAGTCGACTCGGGCACAAACTCATCTTAAATTTGGTTATAAGGCACATAACATGAGATTTTTGTTTCATGCCCAAATCTCAACCATACAAATTTTATAATTTTTTTTTAAAATGAAAAACCAGAAATATGCAAAAGAAAAGAAAATTTATCCTATTTCACAAACTTTAACTATTTTCATATAATTTATTCCCTTTCTTGGAATTTAAGTACATTTATATGTTTTCATGATTTTTAATATTTTCGAGTAAAAAGAAAATTAAAAAGAAAAAAGAGAAGAAAAAATATCTAAACAAAAGGAAACGAGAAAAAAAATTGAGAAAACAAAAGGAGTTTAAAACAAAAAATAATGAGAAAAATAATATATATATATATATATATATTATCTAGTTTAAATTTATTTTTTAAAAATTAATTAATTTAAGATAATATAAATATATTAATTTATTAAATTTAATTAAGAATATATTTTATATATTATTTTATTACATTTTTACCGTGCTTATATTCATCTTTTTATAATGTAAGCAATTTTTTTAGAAACCATTATTTTTTTTAATCTTATCTAATTGCTTTTCTAATAGCGTATATTTTTATTTTTATATAGTTAAATAAAAAATTATTTCTTAAAAAATAATGTTATCAAGCTTAGTTAAATTCATGACTTAAATTGCAAGTTTAATAAATTAATTCAGGTTCTTTTGGGTCAATTAAATCTTACTTGCTAGATTTTAACGATCACCAACCACTTGAGGTCAATGCTCTAAATTGTAAACGAAAATCTCAACAAAATTAAAATATTTGTTTAAAATAATGTTTGGAAGTTTTGGCAAGTTTAATTTATCATTCTAACTTCGGATAGACCCCAACACCGTCACGGTATAAGTTGCAATATGTATTTTTGGAAATCATAATTCTCTTACTATTATTAAAAAAAACAAAAATCATTTTAGTAATTCACTATTAATCATTTTAACTATTGACGCAAACACTAGAAAAACTTTACGAACACTAGAAAAATAAAAAATTCAAAAAGATATGACATGTTTTTAGAGCCTATCTTTGATACCAATTGATGCAAACCTTATGATTATATAGTCATACAACTCACAATCAAGATTGAGATCTCATATCAGAAAGCAAAAAGAGGTCTAATAGCAATGTGACATAATAAAAACATATCTCAATGCATTAGTACTATTGGAATGAAGTAGAATAACGCCACAAAACTAGTTAATCTTTGATAAGACAGATTGAGTTCATTTGAGAACAAAAAAAATACAAGAATCTCTATCACACTTTATACTGAAAAGTTCATAAGTGTTTAGATAGTTATGAGAAATTAACCCTAATTGATCTATCTTTATAGGCTGAATTGATCCATTTATAAAAACTGACCCAAAACTTTTACTAGTAACCTCAAACCCTAATCCTAACAAGTCTTGAATCCTAGCTAAAAAAAAATAAAATTAATTAAGTCTAAACAAGTATTGAGTTATAGTTAATAAAAAAAAAATATTAATTAAACCTAAACAATCCCCGTGAATTTTTTGACTATGGTTTGGTTTGTTTAGAGAAGTTGGCTGACCTCGGTGATTATTGTGCCAAAGATACTCGTGACAAGTTGAGAATTATGGTATGTTTTGCATGGTATTTTGAAATAAATGCACTTTTTCTTGATCGGTACATGAATGATCGTGTTGATGATGCCATTTCTTGTTTGTGTACGCTTTGAGAAATTTTTGGATGAGTGGACAGGTTGCGGGAGGTGATGGTACGGTTGGTTGGGTGTTAGGAAGTCTCACAGAGCTTCATACACAGGATAGGAAGCCAGTTCCTCCAGTAGCAAAGTGACAATTGTGGTCATTTTTTAGTGTGTAGATATCTCCTCGCGCATTAATCTTGCTGTTCATGTTTTCCCCAACGTGCCACTGCTTAGAACTTGGTTTTTGCAGTTAGCTTTTATTTTATCTATGTAGACATTGTATCTTGGCTTTTTTTTTTTCTGGTTTTCTGTTTCTGCCATGCCTTTGTGCCCTTGAGGATTCCTCTTGTGCACTTCTTTGCAACTTGCATCATCTTGTGCTCATAAATCTTGTACTTCTGAAAGAAGTCTTGTTTGGTTATAGGTGTGGTTTGATTATGGCTTTTCGACATAACAAGCACTTATGTTAAACATTACCTTTTTGATGATGCAGTTGGCATCTTCTAGTGTCAATGCCGAGTGGAAAAGTGGTGGATCCACCCCATTCCCTGAAACCTACAGAGGAGTGTTCTCTTGATCAGGTACTGGGCCCTGCTGCTTTAAATTACACTGTTTTAGTCATTTGGCTGCCAAAGCGTGCTTATTTTTGGCAGTTCAAGGGTAATGTCAGTGTAGAAAGTGCAAATTAGGACAAAGTCCATATTCAATAGGTTTTTTTTCTGGTGGTGCTTATTATTATTATTTCGCGGGGGAAGGGGTGGATTCTTGATGGATTGATTTTCCCTTTTTATGCATTGCAAGTTATTTGGATTGTCTGCAATTAGTCTTATTCGTGGTTGCCATGATCTGCTTCATGCTCCCTGTGCATTTCATGATACTGCCAGTTTTATGATAGTTATTATAATTCTCAAAGACCAGGATGACCCTTGGGTGAGTTAGCTTACCCTGCAGACCCATGCTAGCTAACTGTATAGAGGGAAGGATTTATAATCACAAGCCTAATCACCTTCCATGCAACGTGAGGAATATGAACATTGATATTTGAGTTTCTGAATGCACATGACTCTTGGAAAGAATGAAATTTTATATTTGGGATCAAGTAATATGATTGGAAATAACTTTTAAGTGTTGGCTTCAACCTATATTTAACATAGATAATTTAGAGCCTTTCTTTTGTCTGAATGAATCGTACTGTCATCATGTGCTGCTTCATCTACGGCCATAATGTTTTCTTGTCAAGATACTTCTAGAATTTCTGTTCTGTCTCATCTGTAAATGAATACACTGATCCCTCCTCCACTCCCACCCACACGCATACAGAGATAAAGGGGCAGGGATCCATGGATGTAAAAAACCAAATACATGTCTTTGGGGTGGGGGGGGGGGGGGGGGGCATTTACCAATATGTTGATTTATAGATCTCATTTCATTGTAAAATGAAAGTCAGTTACTTTGATGGTTTAATCCTGTGATGTTTATTTGCTGATATATTGCTACAAATCTGGTAGCTGAACGGTTGTAATTTTCTTTCGAGTGCAGGGTTTAACAATTGAGGGGGAGTTGCCTGAGAAAGTGAACTGCTACGAGGGAGTGTTTTATAATTACTTCAGCATAGGTATGTCAATATGTTCTAGAATGGCCGTTAAAGTTGCGCACATATGGTCTTAACTTGGTTTTAGAGATTTATAATGTTGTTTGAGTTCAACTTTTTGTCTTGACGAGTGTTTCAACTGATGAACTTAAACAAGAATGTTTCATTCCAAAGAATCTGTTACTTTGTTTCATTGTGCTCACTTGTCCATAATGATTCCAAGTATTTTCTGTGTAAGAATTGAACTACTTGAAAGTTGAAAAATGATTTTTTTTTTCTTTTGTATTTTTTTAATCCATCAAATGGGGTGTTTTCTCATTCCATTGGTTCTTCTGGATTGATTCTTTCATTCGCTTCCTTTTTGTGCCCATTGGTTCTTCAACATGGTATCTCATTGGTTTGTACTTTATAATTGTTTGTTCACTAGACAGAAAGCTTAACACAACGATTAACTCACCATCTGAACTAGGCGGTGCATGTTGAACTCAATTTCGCTAATTAACTCAGACAAGAATCCTATGGCATTTAAGAAAGAAAGATGTAAAACTTCATTTGCAAAGACTTGCTTAATGACATTAAAAATTTTGTTCCAAATGACAACCTTGCAGGTTTTAGCTTGTGATGAATATTTGATGAATAAGACTAATTGCTTCTAAGTTTATTGTTTGTTTGCACAGGAATGGATGCTCGGGTTGCCTATGGCTTCCATCACCTACGCAATGAAAAACCTAACCTTGCACAAGGTCCTCTTTCAAACAAGGTTTGACCTAATCTTCATATTTCTTTATATATGAATTTGTATATGTTAATTTCGTATGTTGCTAAAGCTCTGTTCTCAACACATTGGTACCATACTGTAAAATTGCTGGTACAAAACTGTTATTTTTAAATTGCAAAAAATTGAAAAAAATGAGAAGAAAATAAATATCGAGGTCAAATAACATCTATCTTAATCTAATTAATTATTTATTTATTCTGAACACTTCTAATTTTCTTGAATTTTGGCTCTGTGAATTTGATAATTTGCAATAGAGACAGATGTGTCAAACTTTTAAGAAATAAAGATTCAGCAGCAGCATAAAGGTTGTATGTTTCTTTCTTTTGTTGAATTTCACAGAAGCTGTAGAAAGGTCATCTAGTTTTGTTGTTTATTTAGCTGTTCATGTTGTCATCTTTATTTTGCATGATCTGTTATTTGTAGCGCAAAAAATCTCTCGAGTTGATGATGAAGAATGAAGAAAGACCTCTAGGATAATACTTGGTTGCTTAGTTTATATGATTATTCAAGGTTTAGTAGTTTTTAGGAGCTCTGTTGTTTCTTATTTGGTGGCTAAAGTAGCGCAAATTAAGAGTTAGAAGTTTAAGCACCACACCAATCAATATAGCTGAGCCAGAAAGGGTGCGTAACCTTTCCCATTATTTCCATTGTGATTAGTGAAACAGATGTTTTTTCGGCATGTTGATGAGCACAATTTTACCTGGCATCATGTTTTCTTGAACTGTTAAATCATAGTCAAGGATTCAATTGTTTTTGGTAACATTGATACCATACTGTGTTTGATCTGTTGCTGCAGTTGATCTACTCTGGATACTCTTGCACTCAGGGTTGGTTTGTCACACCTTGCACAAGTGATCCAAGTTTGAGGTTAGATATATGTGAAACTAAAATTGGTTTTATACCATTTGATTTGAACATCTTTTGTTTGTCTTTGCTGTTCTAATACTCAGTGACTAGGATAATTTTTGGATCCATTGCTTATTGTAGTGTAGAAGTTTTTGGCTTGCAACCTCATAGGTTCAAGTTTGAGTCTTGAGAGAGCTTCGCGAAACAATGCTGAAGGGTAGGATTGTCTCCAAATTCTAACACCCAGAATCCCACTTGGATGGGACTACAACTGGGCAATGACCTTTTAACTGGCATTATGATTCCATTTGTTGTGGTGATGGATAATTTATTTATTTTTTTTGTTTCCTTAAATTATTTATTTTGTTTGCTAGCTTAAGGGTATTCCGAATTACTTTTTTCTTCACTAGAAAATGTTCTTTTGCAACATTTAGCCACTGTTTCTAAGTCTCGTACGATCCCAAACTTATCAGTAATTTTCCTTTTATTGTTAAATTTGTACATTTGTTATATGCAACCACTTGTAGTCACCTCGCTGCAGTTTCCTTGGAAATTTGTGTCAACGAATTTTTTTAATCGTAGTTGCTGAAACGGCTTTTGTTTGGATATTTGAAACCGTTTCTTCTTATGATTGTTTTATCAAATATTTTCTTTATTATTTATTCATTTTTTCTGGAATTTTCTTTTTGCACTGTTAATGTGTCACTACAGTATTCCATGACAATATTTTGCCTTGATTTATATACTGGTATAACATTTATTGGCTGTAGGGGACTCAAGAATATCCTCAGGATGCACAGAATGGGAGCAGATACCTGTTCCTAATTAAAAGGTAGTGGGATTGATATGATTTCTGTTGAGATACTTTAATGATTTAAGTAACGAGACGCATCTATTTAATTTCATAAACCCGTGAAAGTGTTTTATCTGACCCAAATATTTCTTTTGTTTCTATTGCTAGAGATATTCAAACATGTAGCACTGTTTTTTTTAATCCTTCATGTTGCTATTTTTTTCATAATTAATTTATACTCGTGCGTTCTTTCTTCTAGTGTAAGAGCGATTGTTGCTTTAAATCTTCACAATTATGGGAGTGGAAGAAATCCATGGGGTAGTCCTAAACGACAGTATTTGGAAAAGGTATCACACATCTGTCCTCCGAGTCTATTTTTCACACCAGTCAATTTTGCTCTTGTAACCCCTTAATAATTCCTCCTCTCTAGTTGTTTACAACAAAGAATGTATTTTAGAAGATTCCACTAACAAGGGGTGACTAAAAGAGGAAAAAATAGGTTTCAAGTTTGAGGAAGAGAAAAAAAAAGGAGAGAAGTATTGCCCCCCCTGAAAATCTTTTCCTTTCCTCTCGTAGGTTAAAATTTACCCCCTAATTTGCACCACGTGAGAAGTAATTTATAACCCCTTAATAATCCCTCCTCTCTAGTTGTTTACAACAACAACTATAATTTGCATTTTGGGTTGCTTTGGTTTAGGTTTGTATCCTTGAAGGAGGTGGCATTTCCTCAGGGTTGAAATCACTGGCAAACGTGGTGTAAATTTGTACTTTTATTTATGGATAACAGTGCTAGTACATTTGCTGTAAATTTGCATGCCATTGTAAGACCTGCAACGACATCTAAATCATCAAGTTGCTCAGCAACTCAGTCAAATTCTACTTGAAATTATTTACTTCCATCTGACATGCTTGTGATAGGGCTATAGCTTGATGTGCAGGACAATGTCGTGTTTGTACCTACAAAGGTAGAGCCCCTGATAGGATTCCATCTAGATATAGAAAAGTTGATGATTATTGAACCACCACTACACTAAAAAAAAGGATAACATGTCTCTGATAAGTTATGCACAGCAACAGAAATGAACCTTCAGAGGACAATTCTACAGGCTTAGCCTTCAATTTTCAAGGAAGGATATTCAGCGCATCTACCAGGAGAGCTCTTCTACCCAAATCCAATTTCAAGATGCAGCCTGATCGATAAGGGAATTTTTAGCATGTATATTTTTCACTATTCATGCTTGATTTTGAAATATTTTGGATGTGTTGCACAAGATAATTAGAATTTTGGATTCCTTTTTTCAACTATTGACCTGGTGGGAAATTAATGTGTTTTCAGATACTAGGTTACTGAGCCGACAGAATCCAGCAGTAAAATCGAACATTGATTTATTGTGTGCTACAAAGGAAGCTATACAACTCAGTTCCAGATGTTCGTCACCATTTTCAAATATCTGAGATGCAGGTCTACAAAACATATGAAGGGCATATAACTCAATTTTGCTGTTTCGAAGCCCAAAAAGCGAGTCGAAAAACAGGGATTGAATCAAACCCGAATTTCCTACACTCCAAATACTGTCTCGGTTTATGGCCCTTATCTCAAGTCTCAAAGGTCCAAAAATCACAAGATCAATGTCGTTGGAAAGAAGATTTGATTTTCTACAATTTCTCCAGAAATAGAGATCTTTGAATTCGCACGTTTCCTACCTCAAATCTGGCTCGCAATGTCTGGGTAGGAAGGAATTCAATTCAGAAAAAGAAACTGTCTTCATTCCAGCGGGGGTAGAAAGGCCACAATATAAAAGAAAAAAAGAGGGGTCTGCAAGAGAGGAGAGGCATACATAGAGAAACCCTAAAATAGACAAAATAAAAAAGAAGAGGCGGCACAAAGAGCGAAGAAAAACAGAGGCAAAAACAAAGAAGATTTGGAGGACACCTATCTATTCCACTGCCATTCTCTGCTTTTGAGTGATATTCATGGTATCAAGTTTGTTTCTCTTTAATTTAACTATGGAGTAGACTTTTATTCTGGGATTTTTGATGTAACCTTACAATGAATATGTGAACAATTTCTTCAATTGAATTATTACATTAAGTTGTTGAGTATTTCATTCTATGTGTAATGCTTGTGTATGTTTGGCCAACATTTGCATGATTTTGAATTCAATTTGAGACTGAGAAGTGATAATTGTTTTAGCTATTGTTTGAAATACCTTAAGAAATCTATAGGATAGAGATATCCTAAGAACTTTTGTAATCGTTACATGTTTTACGGTACTTAATAAATTTCAACAAGTTCAAAACTTTTATAGAATATATGAAATTTGTCTGTCGAAATAATTTATTGATACTCGAGAGAGATTAATGTTTAAATTAGAAAAACCTGATTATCAATGTTAGGAGTAATTAATTCAATTGAGAAAGTTCACATATGAATAGTTACGGTAAGTCAGAAATCCTAGAACTAGTACAATTGAATTCATTAATATTTAATCATTTGGGTTTTTGTTTTTTTTTAACATTAATTTTTGTTTCATAAACTATCTCATTCGATTTCTCAAATATATCATAATTTAAATTTGATAATTAGTAGTAATTTTTACAAATCCTTGTGGGACAATACTCTACTCGTCACTTTATTACTTGTTACGATTCGTGCACTTGCGAAATTAACCGACAAGTTTTTGGTGCCGTTACCGGGGACTTTAGATAAAATTACTAATAATATCAATATAAATTAAATTTGATCTAATTTGATTGTTTTTTGCATTCAGCTCTTTAGGTGTGTTGTCTAGTGCATGAGAAACAATAAAAACCAGTCATTTCTACCTTATAATCCTGAGATTGAGAGAACTGCAAGGGGATTAAGAAAGAAAACGTGAGAGACTCAAAATAGTTCAAACATTATGGCAGACAATGAAAATCATGAGCAAGACATACGGGTATTGAGAGATTTTGCTCTCCCACAAGTGACAGGAATCCGTTTTGTTATCAGGAAACCAAGGATTGAGGCCAATAATTTTGAGAGCAAACCAGCAATACTGCAGATGATTCAGACCTCAAATCAGTTTTATGGGTTGCCAAGTGATGATCCTAACACCCATATTGCAAGTTTCTTAGAAATTTGCGACACATTTAAACATAATGGCGTCACTGATGATGCCATTCGCCTCAAATTGTTTCCATTTTCTCTACGAGATAGAGCGAAGAACTGATTAAACTCCATGCCTGCAGACTTAGTTATCAGCTGGGAAGATTTAGCTCATAAATTCCTTGCTAAATTTTTCCTACCAGCCAAGACAGCAAAAATGCGCATTGAGATATCTAATTTTGCCCAACTTGAGAGTGAACCACAATATGAGGCATGGGAGAGATACAAGGATTTGCTCAGGCGATGCCCACACCATGGACTGCCAAAGTGGATATAGGTGTAGAATTTTTACAATGGATTGAATGCCTCCACAAGAACACTAATTGATGCAGCTTCAGGAGGAGCTTTTATGAGTAAGTCACAGGATGATGCTTACAACTTATTGGAAGAAATGGCCATGAACAATTACCAGTGCCAAATGAAAGAAGCATACAGAAGAAGACTGTTGGGGTGCATGAAATTGATGCAATCACGACATTAACAACTCAAGTCCATTCACTTACTCAACAACTGAAAGCCACTCAACTGACAGAAAATGCCATCCATACAACGTGTGATTTTGCCATGGAAATCACACAAGTGAAGAGTGTTAGGTTGAGAACCCATTCTCTCAAGCAGAACATGCTCCTTTTGTGTCAAACTACAGCCGACAGAACAACCCCTACAGTGCAACATATAATCCCAGCTAGAGAAATCATCCTAATTTCTCATGGAACAATCAAATTGTCATGAAGAATCTAGTCATGCCATCTTCAAGTAAGCACATGAAAGAGAAATCAAAACTTGAAGAATCTATGACACAATTAGCAAACAACACCAGCAGATTCATGACTAAAACAAATACCAATTTGCAGAACCAAGCAGCTTCAATTCGAAATTTGGAGGTTCAAGTTGGTCAGTTAGCCAACATGCTCACGGGTAGACAACAAGGAAATCTACCAAGCACAACTGAAATTAATCCTAAAGAGCAATGCAAGGCCATAACCTTAAGAAGTGGAAAAGAAGTGGAGCAGACTGCTGAAAACAAGAGTGTAGGAAAAGAAGAGGAGCAAGTGGCCAAACCACTTCAGAATATGAAAAAATCTGATCCTCTGCCAGAACCAACGCAAGAAATTATGCAGAGAATTCCATTTCCACAGTGACTCAAGAAGAATAAACTTGATAAGCAATTTTCTAAATTTCTTGATGTGTTTAAAAAACTGCAGATTAACATTCCTTTTGCAGATGCTCTTGAACAAATGCCAAGCTATGTGAAATTTATGAAGGACATCCTCTCAAACAAAAGAAAGCTAGAGGAATATGAGACTGTTGCTCTTACTGAGAAATGCAATGCCATTTTGTAGAAGAAATTGCCTCCTAAACTTAAGGTGAAGCAAGGCCAACCACAGTAACACTGCAGCTAGCTGACAGGTCACTGAATCATCCAAGAGAAATAATTGAAGATGTACTGGTGAAAGTGGGTAAGTTCATCTTTCCAGCAGACTTCATCATACTGGATATAGAGGAGGATAATGAGATTCCTATCTTGCTTGGCCAGCCATTCTTGGCCACTGGAGGTGCATTAATTGATGTGAAGAAAGGGGAGCTACGGTTAAGGGTGAATGAAGAGGAGGTGATTTTCAATGTGTTCAAAGCCATCAAATAGCCAGATATGGGGGAGAGCTGCTTCAGCATTCAAGTGGTGGACTCCTTAATTAATGACAAAGTCAAGCTTCCAACTGACCCATTGGAAGCATGTTTGGTAAATAATGTACTGGAAGAGGATGCTGAGATAACATAATATACATGTTGGATGGACTCTTTTGAACCTAACCATAGAAGATACTTTGAAGATTCGGGACAAGCACCACCAAAAATAAAATCAACCAGTGAACAAGCGTTGGTTCTGGAATTGCAACCTTTGCCAGAGCACCTTCGGTATGCATATCTTGGAGAAGCTTCCACCTATCCTGTGATAGTCTCTGCAAAGCTATCCAAAACAGAGGAAGAAAAATTGTTGAGGGTGTTGAGAAAACATAAGGCAGCTATCGGGTAGGTATTAACAGATATCAAAGGCATCAATCCCTCTATTTGCATGCATAAAATTCTGTTAGAGGATGAAGTCAAGCCAACAGTAGAACATCAGAGAAGGCTTAACCCGACCAAGAAAGATGTAATTCGAAAAGAAGTTCTGAAATGGTTAGATGCTGGTGTTATTTATCCAATCTCTAACAGCTTATGGGTGAGCCCAGTTCAAGTTGTGCCAAAGAAAGGAGGAATGCCAGTGGTAAGGGATGCAGATAACAAATTGATACCTACTAGACCGGAAACTGGATGGAGGATTTGCATGGATTATCAAAAGCTCAACAAAGCAACTCGCAAAGATCACTTCCCCCTACCATTCATTGATCAGATGCTGGACAGGTTAGCTGGGCTTTAATACTACTGTTTCCGAGATGGTTATTCAGGATACAACCAAATAGCCATCACACCTAAGGACCAAGAGAAGACCACTTTCACCTACCTTTATGGTACTTTTGCTTTCAAAAGAATGCCTTTTGGGTGGTGTAATGCATCGGCTGCCTTTCAGAGGTGCATGATGGCTATCTTTTCATATATGGTGGAGCAGATCATTGAGGTCTTCATGGATGACTTTTCTGTATTTGGAACTTCTTTCGATGACTGCTTTACAAAGTTGGCGTTGGTTTTAGATCGTTGTGAAAAGAAAAACTTGATATTGAACTGGGAAAAATGTCACTTCATGGTTGTCGCACCCGACATCACGGCGGCTTTAAAAATTAAATCTTTGGAAAAGAACAGATTTCTGGCATCCTATTCTTTGATGGGGAATGGTTTGTTTTAAGGAGTCGCCACCTAGTATTATGGTTACTAAGAATCCTGACTGGTCAGCAGAGATTCTATGGTACGGGACTGGCTACGTAAAAGGGAAGATATTATCACCCCTTAAACGTCCTGCCTGAGGCAGGCTGCATTGCTGGTTTTGTCATAAATTGCTAACATTTTGTTGGTTTATGCTATGATGGTTTGCATGTAATATTCCTGACTCTAGCGCCAGTGAATATTTAACTATAGATATTTCCAACTCTGGCGTTGATAAATAGTACGTAGCTATAAAATAAATTTAAATCCGTATTTTTTATTCCTGACTCTGGCGTCAGTGAATAAACAACTCAAATAAATTTATTTTTTACGCATACACATTTTTTATGTAACTAAATAAAAGTAAAATACAATAAAATAAAATAAATTTACATCAATATCTTTATTCCTGACTCTGGCGTCAGTGAATAAATCAATAAACTTACTTTATTTGATTTTATTTTTGCATGCATATTTTTTATTTTTATGTAATTAAATAAAATACAATAAAATAAATTTGAATTAATATTTTTATTATGACTCTGGCGTCAATAAATAAAAACAATAAATTCATATTTATTTTTTATTTATACAGACATACTTTTATTATATATTTTTATTTTTTTATTTATATTTTTAGACTGGGCCCAGCTCAGCCTACATGGGCTGGGCTGGCGGGTCCAGCCCGGGTCACTGGCCCAAGCCAGTGACCTGCTAAAAAACAGATGCACGCGTGAAACAATTTCACGCGTGCATCAACAGTGCGAAGGTAATTAAATTACCTTCGCATTGTTCAAACGTTATTTGAATACCGAAGAGAAAAAAAAAAAATGGAAACGGGCGCACCTGTTTCTGGCGATTGGAGAAGGCTGCAACGCTGGTGTGGCTGCTTTGATTCGGCTGCTTTCTGTTTCTGGCGATGCTGAGGAAGGTTGCAACGCCGGTGTTGGTTCGATTGCTTTCTGTCAATAACCAATGGTTCGGTGATCAATTGGTTTCTTGCAGGGACGAAAATAGGGTTGATCCGTGATCCTCTGCCTTTCTCTCCTTTTCTGTGTATATTTTTTTTGACGAAAACTTGTTTCTTGCAGGGACGAAATCTGGGCTGATGTTTTTGTTCTTCTCCGTATTTTCTTTTTTTGGTTTTGTTTTGTTTGCTCTGTTTTTCTCTGGGTTAATTGCTCTGTTTTTCTGGTTTTTTTTGTTGCTGTCGGGTGCTGTGAGTTGCTCTGTTTCTGGGTTGGTTTCTTTGTTTTTCTGGGTTTTTCTCTTCGTCCATGGTTCTGGGTTTTCTTCTCCCTTTTATAGAGAAGCTAGCCCTGCAACCTGTCTTGTCTTTGCAGATTATCGGCAAGAGACGTGGTCCAAGATGAGATTTGTTGCAGATTATCAGCTCCCCTGCTGAATCGGAAGCTCCCCTGCTGAATCGGGATGGAGAAGACGCACGGCTGTTCCTTAGCAACGGTGTCGTTTTGGCTGGAAAACGGGAGTTTTCAATTTGACCCCTGAACTTTGGAAATTCGGCAATTGGACCCCTAAACAATTAAAAATTTCTTTTAATTTTGCCCCCTTTTGATTAATTTCAATTAAATCCCTACATTGGTACACTGTTTACAAAACAGTCCTTAATTTGTGGATTGTCCAATTTAACCCTTAATTAAATCTTTAACTTTTAATTCTTTCAAAATTGATCAAATAACTCTCAAATTACATCCCTAAACTTTAAAATTTGTTGTCTTAACCCTATTGTCAACTATATTTAATTTTTATTATTTGTTCAAAAATTAGGTTATGACAATGGTAAAGGAAGGTATAGTGTTGGGGCACTGGATTTCAGAAAAAGGAATAGAGATAGACAGAGCTAAAATTGAGGCAATAGACAAGCTTCTGCCGCCAACTACAATAAAAGGGGTTAGTAGTTTTCTTGGTCATGCTGGATTTTATAGGAGGTTCATCAAAGACTTCTCTAAAATATCCAAACTGCTATGCAGTCTGCTGCTAAAAGACACAAAGTTTCAGTTTGATGAGGAATGCAAGACAGCCTTTATGTTGTCGAAAGAGAAGTTAGCGACAGCTCCTATTGTAATTGCACCGAATTGGGAGAAACCATTTGAGCTGATATGTGATGCAAGTGATTATGCAATTAGAGCAGTATTGGGGCAGCGGAAAAATAATGTGTTTCACACCATATACTATGCCAGCAGAACACTCAATGATGCCCAGCTCAATTATGCCACAACCGAGAAAGAGTTGCTTGTTGTGGTCTATGCGTTTGATAAGTTTCGGCCTTACCTAATGGGAAACAAGGTGCTGGTGTATATTGATAATGCTGCAATTAGACACCTAGTGTCTAAGAAAGATGCCAAGCCTAGACTCATCCGTTGGATCCTATTACTGCAAGAATTTGATGTAGAAATTAAAGATAAAAAAGGGACTGAGAACGTGGTGGCAGATCATCTTTCACAACTATAATTGACACAGTAACTGTAGCCTAAATTCACGGTTATAAATGAAAGCTTTCCTGATGAAAGAATCTTAGTAGTTTCCACTAACAGTTTCATTCCCTAGTATGCAGATTAGTCATCAGGAGGTGCGTTCAAGAAGAGGAAATGACAAACATACTGAAGCACTGCCACACACTTGAATATTGGGGGCACTTTGGAGCGCAATGCATTGCAGCTAAAGTTCTGCAGTCTAGTTTTTATTAGCCCACTATGTTTAAAGATACTCATGCTTTTGTTATTGCTTGTGATAGATGTCAGCATACTGGGAATATATCTCGACGAAATGAAATGCCACTGCAGAATATCCTAGAAGTGGAATTATTTGACGTTTAGGGCATCGATTTCATGAGACCTTTTCCTTCATCCTATAACAACAAATACATTCTCTTAGCAGTGGATTATGTATCAAAGTGGATAGAGATAATTGCAATGCCTACAAATGATGGCAAGGTGGTGCTTAATTTTCTACGGAAGAGCATCTTTACTAGATTTGGTACTCCAAGAGCCATCATCAGTGATGAAGGAACTCATTTTTGCAACAAGCTGTTTGAAGCACTGCTATCTAAGTATGGAGTCAGACACGCTTATCATCCTCAGACAAATAGCCAAACAGAGGTATCAAATAGAGAGGTGAAGCAAATCTTAGAGAAAACAGTAAGTAATTCTAGTAAAGATTGGGCAAGAAAGCTAGATGATGCATTGTGGGCATATCAAACAGCATTCAAAACACCATTGGGAATGTCTCCATATCGATTAGTTTTTGGGAAAGCATGTCATCTTTCTGTTGAATTAGAGCATAAGGCATACTGGGCAATGAAACAACTGAACATGGATCTATAGGTTGCAGGTGAGAAAAGAATTCTGCAACTTAGGCTATGTTTGTTTCCCAGAATTCACTTTCTGGAAAACCACTTTCCAAACTTTCATGTGTTTGTTTGCTATTAGGAAAGTTGGTCAATGGAAAACACTTTTCAGTCAAAGGAAAATTTGGCTTGGTTTCTAAGAAAGTGTTTTCCTGGAAAATTTGGGCGGAAAACACTTTCCGGAAGTTGTGAAAAATTTAGAAATGTCATATTATTTGTTGATTATATCAAATTTGATCCTCAAACTTTTGATTGCTATATATATTTTGTTTTGAATATTTATTTTTTAATTTCATCTCTTAAAATTTAATTTTATATTAACTTGGGTCCTCATTTTTATAATTGTTATTTGCTTTTCCCTTATCATTTTGTTATTGAAATTTTTTATGTATCAAATTTGGTTCTCATTCTTTTGATTGTTACTTATTTTATTTGAAATAATTTATGAAATGTTAATTATTATTATTTTAATTTCTTCATCTTTCATTTTTTTTTAAATTTGATCTCTATTATTTTGATTATTATTTATTTTATTTGAGATAATTTATGAAATTATATTTTTTTTTCAATTTCATTTTTATTCTACTTTTTAATTTTTAAGATTTGTTCCTTATTATTTTAATAAACTTGAGAAAAATAAAACATTAAAAACTTATTTTCCAGCTCATTTTCCATGACATAACCAAACACTGGAAATTGTTTTTCAACTTATTTTCCATTACACTACCAAACATCAGAAAATAATTGACTTTCCTGGATTTCACTTTCCAAAAGAAAACTACTTTCAATGGATGAATTTCGTAATGAGTCCTATAAGAATGCCAAGATATATAAGGAAAGAACCAAGGCATGGCATAACAAACACATTGTAAGCAAGGAGTTTGTCCCTGGTCAATAGGTATTACTCTTCAATTCATGGCTTCACTTTTTTCTTGGTAAACTTAAATCACGGTGGTCAGGACCATTTCCTGATGGAGCAGTAGAGGTCACTCATGATGAAAAGGGAACATTCACAGTGAATGGGCAGCGTCTGAAGCATTATAGGAATGAGGAGTTAATTGGAAAAAGGGATGATATCCCTCTCACTTCATCTTAGCAAAATGGAAAAGTCAAGCTAATGACTATAACTAAGTGCTAATTGGGAGGCAACCCATAGAAAAAAAAAAAACCTTATTCATTTTATTGAGTTGTGCAGGGATGGAACATACAAGCAAATAACCAGGAGCAACGACAAACTCCCACCCACATAGTCAAAAGGAAGTATTCGTAAGCCTTTCTATTCTTTGTTTTTCCATTGAGGACAATGTGATATTTAAGTTTTGGAGAGACATTGCATACTTTGACTATGAAAGACACTGCATATGTACTGGGACTATGAAAACAGAGGGTGAAAAGTGATATGCATTTAAGACCAACTTTGATATTTTTAGGTGCTTCATGATGTATCCATGATATTCCTTGGCTTAGAGCAAAATATCTTATAAAGTTGGATTAAGCATGACTATTTTCTTTGGAATTATTAAAGTACACTTTTCTAGCAAAGTCATATGAATTGTGTAGTTATGCATAAAAGATAAGTGTGTTGTTTCTTTCTTATTATTACCCTTTGAGCAAAATATTAAAACAAAGAGTGATAATGAGTATGAAAGTGAATGAATAAGTATATGATGTGTATCTACTCCAATGTTTTGAGTTGCTTAGTAACTATGAGTATTCATCACAAATGTTTACTTTTACATCAAACGGCAGCTTAAAATATAAGTATGCAAATGCATTTTAAGCTTATGACCTGTTAGGTAACCGAGTGCATTCATCATAAATATTTATATTCGCGTCAAAAGACAAGTGATAAATTTTAAAAAAAAATTAAAAAAATCACCCTTGTCAAAAGACAAGTGAAAGTGTGTTGTTGCTCCAAAAGTTGGCTACCTTGTTTGTATGAGTGAAAACAGGTAATGACAGAATGACTGCGCACGGTTCAAAGATGCTAAACACATGAAACACATGGATGAGTTAGAAGTTTGTACAACGGTCTGCATAGAGAGTAGGAATGCTTAGTTTTCCGTTATCTAATATTGTCTATGAGCTAAGTCAAGAAGTGAATGTTGCACAAGGGAGCCATTTAAATGTGAAAGTTGAACTTATCATGAGATTTTAGCCCTGTGCTTTCATGGTTTCCTTTTTGCTTGAGGACAAGCAAACATTCAAGTTTCTCTACAAACTAGGATGACAAAGAAAGTATACCATTAGTCTATTACTGTTGTGTTGTTGATTGTAAAATCACCATCCTTAACCACCAAAATGACAATCAACTTATGATCACTGAAGATTGAAGTCTAGCATTTGAAGTGCTTTGCGCTTCAAGTATATATAAAACATCATAAGCTCGTGTTACTTATAGGATATTTGTAAATGTGGTAGCAATTACTTTTAAAGTATATTTTATTTAAAAATACATCAAAATAATATTTTTATTTTAAAAAAATTATTTTGACATCAACATGTCAAAAAATCCAAAACATAAAAAAAATTATTTTTTTTAAAAAATCTGTTTGAAATGCAATTTCAAATGACCTCTTATGGTTTGTATTTGAGGTGTGTGTGTGTACATATACATACATACATACATACAAATATATATATATATATATATATATATATATATTTTAAAAAAAGAGTAATGCTGTATTTAAATCATGGTTTGTATTTCAAATAGAAAAAAAAAATCCTAGTCATGAAGTAGCTGTGAATTCCTCAATGCCCTGATTGCCATAAACATAATATATACAACAAGGACATCATATGTTAACTTTCAATCAGCATTGGTGAATGGATGGTGGCTCACCATTATTCATGTACAGCTGGTTATTGTGGGCTACATTGTGTTAGTATTTGTACCACTGTTCACTTAGGTAGGATTCCCGCGGTTTTGATCCCCAACAACAACTTCGGCTCCTTCATCGGAAGTCATTTCATGCGCATAGGCAGTATCAGGTGAAGCTCGGTTTCTTTCCGGAGTGTTAGGGGCAACAGTATCTGCATTGGAGGCAATAAAATTTGGACCACTATTCCCCGAGGTAAGATTGTTATGGTTTTGATTTTCTCCAACATCTTCGGCTCCTTCATTGGAAGTCATTTCATGCACGTTGCCAGTCTCAGGTGAGGCTCCAATACTTTCAGGACCTGTGACAGGGTGAACTCTAGATTCAGTTCGCCTAAGATGATGGACGGAGGGATCTTTCTGGTCAAAACGCTTTGCTACCTCAAGAATTCTCAGCCACATGGATTGTTCTTCATGCATTGTGTTTGAAGCAGGATAATTTGAGCGAAGGAACCTTGACAGATGGCTTGAGCGGAAAGTTCCAGTTGGTTAAGGGTGAGATGGCACCTTTCGCCTTTGAAATATTCAATCTGGTGGGGAGATCAGAGAGGGTTATTGGATATTGGACACAAAAAGGAGGACTTTCTCAGAGCTTGGATAGCAGTAGTAAAATATCACACTCAAATTCCAAAACCAAACTGAAGCAACCAATTTGGCCAGGAGGCACAATACAACAGCCGAAGAAATTGAGGATTGGGGTTCCAGTGAGAAGCGGTTTTAGCGAATTTATAAAAGTCAAATGGGATCAGCAGAGCAATGAGCAGAATGTTACAGGCTTCTCTGCAGTGGTTTTCTTTGCAGTGCTTGATATATTACCATTTCCCCTTCCGTATGAATTCATACCCTTTATGAACGAAAGTAGTAGGAAGAGTGCCGGTACTTACGATGATCTTCTTCGGCAAATCGAACATCAGGTCCCTGTTATGCTACTTAAAATCCATTTTTCTATTCTAATTTGCTGTAGTAAAAAGCTTGAAATTAAGTTCATAAAAAGAGTGACCTTGTCTTGTTTGTCTTTCAGAAATTTGATGCAGTGGTTGGAGATACAACGATAGTGGCTTATCGCTCATCATATGTAGATTTCACCTTGCCTTACTCAGAATCAGGCATAACAATGGTGATTTTGATGAAACGCGATGAGAGGGATAACATGTGGATTTTCTTGAAGCCACTAAGCCCGAAACTTTGGTTAGTAACTGGACTAGCCTTCTTTGTCACGGGTTTAGTGGTATGGGTGCTCGAACACCGTACAAACAGAGAGTTTAGGGGACACCAGAGCAACAACTGGGCACAGTTATCTGGTTCTCCTTCTCAACACTGGTCTTTGCACATAGTAATTAACTTCTCTAACTTTCGTGTTTTTATCTTCTTTACTTTCTTTTCATAATTGATTAGAAGCGCAACTAAAATGAAATTCTAATGTATGAGCATGAATCATTTTTTTTTTTTTTTTTTTTTTGCCGTAATAGGGGAGAGGCCAGAGAACAACCTGACAAGATTTGTCTTGATCATATGGATATTTGTGGTACTTATTATAGCTCAGAGTTACACTGCTAGCGTAGCCTCAATGCTAACAGTACAGCGGATGCATCCCGCATTTGTTGATGTCACAGAGATCAAGAGGAATAGTTACTTTGTTGGACACCAGAACTTGAGCAGTAAGTAAACTTTCTAATCAGCTCGATCTATTTTCTTCTTCTTTTTTTCATTATAGGCCTTCCCACTTAACTCCCCATTAGTCTCTCATATCTCAAGAGCAATCTTGAATGTCACTGAAGATCATGATAAAATGGAAGAAATTAAGACGAAAAGCTTTGGTAGGGAAATCACCTGTGAAGATCAAGGAGCTGAAACCTCTTCAGGTGGTCTAAGGTTGTCTAGCTTCGCGGGCCTCTTCCTTATCTCTGGACTTGCTTCCATATCTTCGCTCCTGATATATATCATCAGGTTCCTTCGCTCAAATTATCCTAGTTCAAACACAATGAATGAAGAACAATCCATGTGGAAGTCTTTTGTTGTTTCTTTTTATTGTATATCGACTTATTTGCATTAATGCAATTTAATTTAACTAAATTTTTATAATATGAATATTATTTTTATTCCATTTTTTATTGGTGATAAAGTCATTTTTAATATTAATTTATGTTGGTTATATATATTCTACAACTTTTAAAATATCTATAAATAATTAATTAAACAAATTAAAAGTCAGAATAGCCATGGTGGAACTAAAAAACCACAATAGCCCTCCTAGCACAGCCTAACTTCAGATAGATTAAGGGAAAAAACAATGTTATCCCTGTTAATATCCACATTTAAATTAGTTTGTATCCACATTATCATTCACAGTAAATTTGCTATAACTCTTTTTTAAAAAAAAAAATTGAAAAATGTTTTGTCGAATCATGCCCACACTTAATATCATGCCATGCTATCGCTAGAAATAAAGTTCAATTTTACAATTTAAAATATAGCATATTTTAAATAAAAAACTGACTTTACAAAATGCAGCACTGAATTTAATGACAAACGAAGAAGTTGAAGCAATCATAGGGCCTCAAAGATCATCAGAAGCCAAGTTTGTGATAGAGCTTGGAGCCAAGACACATGTGCCAATTCTCTCCTTTTCAGCTACTAGTCCTGCTCTCACTTCAGTTCAATGCAATTACTTTATCCCGACAGCTCAAAGTGATTCCTCTCAAGTGAAAGTCATTGCCAGCATTGTCGAAACTTATCGTTGGAGGAAAATTGTTCTAATCTATGAAGGCACAGAATATGGCATTGCTTTGGTTCCATATTTGCTAAATGCCTTCCACGCGATTGGTACTCGAGTTCCCTATGAAAGTTGCTTTCCATCGTCTTCCGATGACACTGAAATCATGAGCGAGCTCCACAAAATAAAGAAAATGCAGGAAAGCGTGTTTCTGGTGCACATGACAGCCTCCAATGGATCCAGACTATTCTTACTCGCCGAAAGCGCAGGAATGATGAGTGAAGGGTATGCATGGCTCGTGACAACAGGATTGTCCACCTTACTAGATCCTGTGGACGCAAAAGTAATGGATTCTATGGAAGGTGTATTAGGTGTAAAGCCATATGTACCAAAATCAATAGAACTTGAAGGTTTCAAATCAAGATGGAAAAAGAATTTCAACTCTGAAAACCTCTTTGGTTTATGGGCATATGATACAGTTTGGGCGATAGCAATGTCAGGATAATTTGGCCAAAAGTGGTGGCATACCTTGGCCAATATTTGATGTCCCACCATGGTATCCAAGATTGTTCATAAGATATTCTTTATGGAATTCATCTGCCGTTTCATTTCAAAAATAAAATCATCTTTTTTCTTTATCTCCTCTTCTTTATTCTTTATCTCCTTTTGCAATGCTCGATACGATGAACTAGGATATGATGACTCCACTAAGTAGGAATGTGATGAAGAGCTTGTACTAACTATAGATTTTGGCATACGAGGTGCACCATATACCCTACCCTTTGTAACTCCTCTTGAAGCCACACACCAAGCTGCTTCATCAAATGAAGGATGATTTTCCTGATTAGTTCCATACTTAATTTGAAATCATCTCCTTTTTATAATTTTCCTACAAATAAAATACATGCAATAATAAATTCATTTGAAGGTTAAATAATACTTAAGTTATATAAATAAATAATCAAATAAAAATACATACAACCACTTTTTTAGACTTGTTGTCGATGAAGTTACCAGACTGCTTAGTACTTTGATGCAAAGCTGAAAAGACATCATCCCATGGATGTTCTTTTTCACCAGCTTCATCTTGCTTTCAAGATTAATAAATATTATAAAAGATAAATATAAAAATTTTAATTCATTATCTTAAGCATAAAAAAATAAAATTCTTACCATGTTAGCTCGATATGATGCAAATGACATTGTTCCGCCAGAATGAGTGCTTATTTTGCCATCTGTTTTGGTTAATCGATTCCTCCTAGCAGATTCCGACCTCCTTTGAAATTCAAGGGTAAACCAAACATCTTTGATCATTTGATTCCAGTCGTCATTGTTCATCCAAGCAGGACCTTTATCAAGGCAATCTATAATATTTGTAGTGTTTCCTTTTGATATGGCTTTCTTACGAGCTCATGTCAATTGTTGATTCAAAGCTATCCTAGCCTTATCTTCCCAAATATTACGAACAATCGACTCATCTTCCTCAAGAAAGGAATATTTTTTCTACTAAGTAAAAAGAGTGCACAAAATTTAAAAGAATGGAAATGATTAATCATATTGTGTTATCTTGTTCAGAATTTGCAAGATGATGTAATAACTAAAGAAATTAAATGATATTAAAGAGTAAACAAGAAAAAAGAACAAATTATAACACAAATCAGTCCCTACTACAGTACCTATATGGAGCTGAGATGCATATTTATGGTTACAAATAACAAGGCAATTACCAGCACACTTCTCTAGCTATTCAGTTGATAATTTTCATAATGCTACATTAAAGTGATCAAAACTGAAAAGAATATGACAATTAGTGTTGGTTCTTACCTTAAACTCTTTAAAGAGTTCATCCCTGCACAATGAATCTATTTTTTCCCAAGAGTGCCATGCTCCTTTAAAATTGGACCTCAAAATATCTCCGATTGCACGTTTACACGATGCGTTATTGAACCTGAAAAAATATAATAACAAACTTTTATTAAACAAATAATTACACAATAATAAGTAATTTTTTTCATACCTGAAAATATAACATTAATAAGTTAGTTTTTAAAAGTTTCAACTTACTCTGTTGTTCCATACAAACAAAGCTCTTTTTTTCTTGTAATTGGATTTATTGGTGTGTCAAAACCCTTTCTTTTAACACTTCGATCATAATTGTATGGAGAAGAGGTTAAACCATGGTTTGATGGAACGCCATCTTGATCCTCATCACATACACCTCTCTCATTACTACCAGCTCTCTCATCACATACACCTCTCTCATTACTATTGTCTCCCTCATATTCATCTCTAATGTTCGCATCATTATCAGTATCACCATCATCACCATCACCATCAACTCTTTCATAACTCTCTCATAACTCTTATATGAATTATGTCCTCCATAAACAAGTTGGTTATCTCGAGAGAAACCTCCTTGAATTTGAAGCAAATCTTAGAAGCGAAAGCCCTCATAATATTGATATGCTTCAACCCTTCCATAATCATGTTGAGGAGGATGTGTACTCCCCAAAGTAGGTATATAATACTCATTTGAGTTCTGATACACAGGTTGATGAAATGTGGATCCTTTGTTATTACGCCTTGATGGAGTTTGAAATGATTTGGATGAAGTGGACCTGTCACTCCTAGAATCTAATATGAATCCTCGTCGAGACATGCTAAAAACCAAAAAAAAAAATATGCATTATCATATGATAAAGTTATTCATAACCAAAAATCTTAGTTTCAAAGAGTATCATGAGAATGTGTTGATGGAGTTTGTGTGCAACTAGAATGAAAACAAAGTAAGAGAATAAAAGTGAGAGTAATTGCTTCCAGTAAGGTCAATAGCTATAGCATAACAATAAATAAGCTTATAGTTAAAGCATCAGGAAAAAAAAATTCACAGATATTTTTTCAAGAGTGCCATAACTAAAATGAAAACAAACTGTTAAATCTCATTATTTTTTTTTCCCATTCAAATACATGTTTTTCAATTACTGGTGATCAAATTTTTTTAAACTAACTTTATCAAAAAAATCCTCAAGTCCAATTCTGAGATGTATTTTTGTAAATGCAGCTTCATTACAAACAATATCCAGTTTATGATTTTTAAAATTTAGCAATTCAAACTGAATGGTTGAAGGACATCCTTATGACACTTCGATTGGGGATAGCGTAATAAACAATTTGACAGTTGCTAATTAGAACGAGAACCTGTTTGTGCTTCTACATTTTTTAGCATTTTTTTTGTTTGCTTGCATTAGAAATCCATGGAAGTATTCCTTTTTCAGCAGTTTTGAAAATGGTGAATCCAAAAACAAGAAACAAACCTCAGCACCTATAAATCCTCTTTCAAAATCAGTATGGATTGTCCATTTAATAGCCATCACTTCCAAAAATATTATACTTCAAATAAAGTAATTATTGTAACAAAAATAAATATATAAATAGCATCAAGACCTTAAACAGTGTATTTGATTCGCCAGGTTGAAAAAAACCTTACATAGCGTGGAGGAAATTATACATAATAGCAATGGTATTTTCACAAGTACCGAAGCATCTAAAGCAAAAGAAACTGATCCCATCATAGCAATTGTATTTTCACAGACATCAATACATAATTCTAATATTTTCAATGTACCAAAAAAAATGTTAACAAAAGAAACTGATCCCATCATAGCTAGCAATGGTATTTTCATATTCTAATATTCTAATAATTTTGCTTTGCACATTTATCATACACATGCCTGATTCCATCCATTGACATACCTGGTTATGAAGAACTTTATCCTCCAATACGAAAACAGTGGCTGCAAACCTTTTAAAATCTTGGCTGCAGTATGGTGGCCAAGTGCTGTTAGAAATGCGAAAACAGTGGCAATAAGTAGTGAACTGTCTCTTTTATAATATGAATTAATGGCTGGTAAGCTATCATTAAAAATCAATGTTCACCTGTAATCTCATAACTGCATCAACAACTAGTTTTGCAAAGTATTCCTTATCATGTGATAGTAATTTGGAACTCAAAATAGTCCTTGCAATCTTCATCAAGTCAATTGTCAAAAGCCAATTAACACAAACAATAAAAATTATAAAAATCTGAATAATTAATTAAGCAGAAATCAAAATTATGAGTATGCTTACCTGAATGTTTGTTCCTATAAATAAAAACATTGAGTAGGAAGAACCTTTTCATTCATGCCTCAACATCTATCAGCAAGAAGACAAATCACAAAATAAACCATAACATCAAAATCATAATTTAAAGATTGATACTTGAAAGATTAGAAATGGTTTCAAAGGTCAATGAAAATAATATATGTAATGTGATCCATAACACACACTTGAATAAAATAATAAAGAAATAACATTGAAAGCCTAAACTTGTTAAGTAATATGAAGAAATAATATGAAATCATCCATACATCTAATAAAGATAATTCATTACATATACTACGAAATATAATTAACTTGTGCTACTCATTATTATCATCACTCCTAACCATGTCATCATCATCACACAAAACCATGTCATCGTCGTCATCACCACCACTACCACAACCATCATCCTCATCATCATCATCATCACCATCATCATCATCATCAGCTTCTTCTTCTTCTTCTGCAACCTTTTCATCTTATTTTCCCCAATTTATGTCAAGTTGAAGCAATTCATATTGACTGATTTCTTCATAATAAGATGATTCAACAAGTATATTTGGATCATTTAGTGTTTGAGTAGGAAGGACACGACATGGTTGAGAAATCTCATCTAATTGATCAACATCAAATGATCTCACATTGTTGGCATCTTCAATAAATTCACCCATGTCAACATTATAACAACTTCTAGCAGTTGTCTTAATAATTGTCCACCATTCAGAGGATTTATTATCAGGTGGATATGTATAGTAGACTTGTTGACATTGTTGTGCTAACACAAAATCTTAATTTTCATGTAGTCGAGATGTATGCTTGATTTCAACCAAATCATTCGAACGATGCACTCTAATCCACCATTTTGTATCATACCAATTACATTTAAACATAAATAACTTGCACTTACTCCCCAAATATTTTAGTCGAACAACTTCTTTAAGCATTCCATAATAATCACGTTCATTATTATCATAGCAACTTCCTTTCACACAAACTCCACTATTCATTGTCTTTTTAGAATGACCATAACTTTGAGTATGAAATTTAAAACCATTCACATAATACCCATTATAACATTTAACTGAAGTTGAAGGGCCCATAATAAGTCCAAAGAGTTGATTTTCAATTCCGTTAGATTGGTATTCCACCTAGCATAATTAATTTTTTTAAAAGAGATTAGTAATTTTTTAAAGTAACTAATTGACATAAAATATAAATTAATTTTATTAAAATACTTACATTATTTTTTAACTAATTTGGAAAGATCTCTTCGCATAATTTTTCAATTTCAACATCACTTGCATGTAGTTATTATGACTTTAGCTCTTGATGACATGCCTAAAATTTTAAAATGTTAAAGTTAATAATAAATTAAGAACAAAATAATATTTCATACTTACTCTAAATAAGGCTTCAGTTCTTGACAATTGAATATCACATAGTTATGCACAATTTGCATTTCAGCATGTGACAACTGTCTTCTATAAAATCTTTTGGATAATTTTTTTCCTAGATAGGAAAAAATAGAGAGATGTTCATCTAGACTTTTAAGGCCACCATCATCATTCCGTGGAACTTGATTCCAAATTGTTTGCACGTCATCACCAAAATAATGAGATGCAAAATTAGTAATTTCATCAATCAAATATGCTTCACATATGGAACCCTCAAATTTAGCTTTATTGGTCACTTTCTTCTTCAAATAAAACATATACTATATCATTTCTGTCACTTAGTAAGGGAATAAAATTAACATAGTATGAAAACATACTGTTCAAATGGATACATCCATCGATATTGAACAGGTCCACCAACTTTTACCTTGTAAGGTAGATGTATCGTCAAGTGTTCCATGGAGTCAAAGAAGGATAGAGGAAAAATCCTTTCAAGTTTGCAAATTATTTCAATTATATTCATCTGCATTAACTTCATGTGTTGGACATTTAAATTTATTGTACAAATATCTCGAAAAAATACGGACAGTTCAGTTAATGCCTCCCACACTGGCTTAGGTAAGTAAGGTCGGAAAGCGGTCGGAAGAAGTCTTTGAATGAAGACATGACAATTATGACTCTTCATCCCCAAAACCTTATATTGTGCCTCTTTCACACATCGTGAAATGCTTGAAGCATAACCATCAGGTAATGATAATTCCTTCATCCATGACAAAACTTCTTGTTGTTGTTTCTTGTGTAGACAATAAGTGCCTTAGGTTTGTAAACCCGACCACTCGTATCTTGTTGCAAATGTAAATTTGGTTTCTTACAATACAACTGAATATCCAACCTAGCCTTTAAATTGTCCTTGCTTCTATTAGGACAATCCATTACTGTATAAAAAATATTGTCAAAGACATTTTTCTCAATATGCATGACATCAAGATTATGACGAATCAAATTTGTATGCCAATATGGAAGCTCCCAGAAAATGCTCTTCTTCACCCAATTGTGTTTAACACCAAAGCCAGGAATTTTATCATTATATGATGAACTTTCATTATGTCCCTCAATAAACTTGGACACTTCGTTTAACATTTCCAAACCAGATGGACAAGGTAAATGAGAGAGCCTTTCAATTACTCCTTTCAGAAACTTATCGGATTGACATCTATATAGGTGGTCCATGGGTAGGAATCGTCGATGACAATCAAAAAATATAATTTTCCTCCATTTTTTAATCTAAAAAGCCTTGTTATGCTCCATACAATAAGGACAAGACAGATTGTCATAAGTACTCCAACCCGATAACATGCCATATGCTGAAAAGTCACTAATGGTCCACATCAAAGCTGTCTTTAATTGAAAATTTTCCTTTCTATATACATCATATATTTCAACACCAACAGACCACAAATTCTTTAACTCATCAATCAAAGGTCTTAGGAAAACATCAAGCTTTTTCCCCGGATTCTTTGGCCCGGGAATCATTATTGCCAAAAACATAAATGGTCTAGTCATACACTTCCACGGAAGCAAATTATAAACAGTCACAATTACTGGCTAACAAGAGTATGTATTTAAAGACTTGTCAAATGGACAAAATCCATCAGTGCATAACCCTAACTGAATATTTCTCGGATCTGATGCAAAGCTTAAGTAGAGACGATTAAACTCCTTCTATGCCTTCTTATAAGATGGGGTGCACCATAACCCCATTATCTAACTTATAAAAATAATGTCATATCATATATTTGGCTGGAGACATGAACAGTCTCTGAAGAGCCTTGGTGTTAAGGGAAAGTCATTTCATGCACGTTGCCAGTCTCAGGGGAGGCTCCAATACTTTCAGGACCTGTGACAGGGTGAACTCTAGATTCAGTTCGCCTAAGATGATGGACGGAGGGATCTTTCTGGTCAAAACGCTTTGCTACCTCAAGAATTCTCAGCCACATGGATTGTTCTTCATGCATTGTGTTTGAAGCAGGATAATTTGAGCAAACGAACCTGATGATATATATCAGGAGCGAAGATATGGAAGCAAGTCCAGAGACAAGGAAGAGACCCGCGAAGCTAGACAACCTTAGACCACCTGAAGAGGTTTCAGCTCCTTGATCTTCACAGGTGATTTCCCTACCAAAGCTTTTCCTCTTAATTGCTTCCATTTTATCATGATCTTCAGTGACATTCAAGATTGCTCTTGAGATATGAGAGACTAGTGGGGAGTCAAGTGGGAAGGCCTATAATAAAAAAAGAAAGAAAGAAGAAGATCGAGCTGATCATTAGAAAGTTTACTCACTGCATAAGTTCTGTAATAGTTAAATACATGCTTAACAATGGCTAATCACTTTTGCCTTAATTATAAGTAGCCTGATAATCATGGAGTTCTACTTAAAACCTAACAACTTCAGAAAGAGAGAGAGAGAGAGAGAGAGAGAGTCACTCACAAAGCCAAATCCATCGGTTTGATAGGTTGGTCCTACCATTTGAAATTTAGAGCAGCGGTTCTTGCCGTCAAGGAAGCGTCTAACGTAGGGAATTTCATCAAAGATAGCAGCCACACTACCATTAGACAACGCATCGTGATACTCCTCTGGATTGCTATATTCCCTCAACATCGTGTCATTGAAAAGTAATTCTTTTTTAAGGAAATCTTTCACAAAAGAATCTTTCTGGTGTCCAACAAAGTAATTATTCCTCTTGATCTCTTTGACATCAACAAATGCGGGATGCATCCGCTGTACTGTTAGCATTGAGGCTAAGCTAGCAGTGTAACTCTGAGATATAATAAGTACCACAAATATCCATATGATCAAGACAAATCTTGTCAGGTTGTTCTCTGGCCTCTCTCCTATTACGGCAAAAAAAAAAAATTGATTCATGCTCATACATTAGAATTTCATTTTAGTTGCGCTTCTAATCAATTATGAAAAGAAAGTAAAGAAGACAAAAACACGAAAGTTAGAGAAGTTAATTACTATGTGCAAAGACCAGTGTTGAGAAGGAGAACCAGATAACTGTGCCCAGTTGTTGCTCTGGTGTTCCCCTAAACTCTCTGTTCGTACGGTGTTCGAGCACCCATACCACTAAACCTGTGACAAAGAAGGCTAGTCCAGTTACTAACCAAAGTTTCGGGCTTAGTGGCTTCAAGAAAATCCACATGTTATCCCTCTCATCGCGTTTCATCAAAACCACCATTGTTATGCCTGATTCCGAGTAAGGCAAGGTGAAATCTACATATGATGAGCGATAAGCCACTATCGTTGTATCTCCAACCACTGCATCAAATTTCTGAAAGACAAACAATACAAGGTCACTCTTTTTATGAACTTTTAAGCTTTTAAGTAGAAAAATGGATTTTAAGTAGCATAACAGGGACCTGAAGTTTGATTTGCCGAAGAAGATCATCGTAAGTCCCGGCACTCTTCCTACTACTTTTGTTCATAAAGGGTATGAATTCATACGGAAGGGGAAATGGTAATATATCAAGCACTGCAAGGAAAACCTCTGCAGAGAAGCCTGAAACAATAGGCTCATTGCTCTGCTGATGCCATTTGACTTCTAAAAATTCGCTAAAACCGCTTCTCACTGGAACCCCAATCCTCAATTTCTTCGGCTGTTGTATTGTGCCTCCTGGCCAAATTGGTTGCTTCAGTTTGGTTTTGGAATTTGAGTGTGATATTTTACTACTGCTATCCAAGCTCTGAGAAAGTCCTCCTTTTTGTGTCCAATATCCAATAACCCTCTCTGATCTCCCCACCACATTGAATATTTCAAAGGCGAAAGGTGCCATCTCACCCTTAACCAACTGGAACTTTCCGCTCAAGCCATCAAAGGTAGTGTTTAATATGGACTTCAGGAGTCTTGGCCCCATTTCTGAGATTCCCAAAGCCGCAAGATCAACTGACCTGTTGCTTGCGTTTTGTTTTAAGAACCTAGAATGCACAATGCCAGCCCTCTCCACTGCCATTGCTATCGCCCAAACTGTATCATATGCCCATAAACCAAAGAGGTTTTCAGAGTTGAAATTCTTTTTCCATCTTGATTTGAAACCTTCAAGTTCTATTGATTTTGGTACATATGGCTTTACACCTAATACACCTTCCATAGAATCCATTACTTTTGCGTCCACAGGATCTAGTAAGGTGGACAATCCTGTTGTCACGAGCCATGCATACCCTTCACTCATCATTCCTGCGCTTTCGGCGAGTAAGAATAGTCTGGATCCATTGGAGGCTGTCATGTGCACCAGAAACACGCTTTCCTGCATTTTCTTTATATTGTGGAGCTCGCTCATGATTTCAGTGTCATTGGAAGACGATGGAATGCAACTTTCATAGGGAACTCGAGTACCAATCGCGTGGAAGGCATTTAGCAAATATGGAACCAAAGCAATGCCATATTCTGTGCCTTCATAGATTAGAACAATTTCCCTCCAACCATAAGTTTTTACAATGCTGGCAATGGCTTTCACTTGAGAGGAATCACTTTGAGCTGTCCGGATAAAGTAATTGCTTTGTGGAGTGAGAGCAGGACTAGTAGCTGAAAAGGAGAGAATTGGCACTTGTGTTTTGGCTCCAAGCTCTATCACAAACTTGGCTTCTGATGATCTTTGAGGCCCTATGATTGCTTCAACTTCTTCATTTTTCATTAAATCCAGTGCTGCATTTTGCAAAGTCAGTTTTTTATTTAAAATATGCTATATTTTAAATTGTGAAATTGAACTTTATATTAAATACATTGCTATTAAAATGACAAATAGAACCGTGATATCCAAAATTCTTGATCAAAGCACATTAAAATTATATATTAATGGATTCAAAACGGTATGAAAATGAAATCTTTAATTGTTGAAAATATATATTCATATCAATAACAATGTATAAAAAATGATAATCAAGCTTTGATTCGAACAAAACATTTGTCAATTTTTTTAAAAATAAAAAAAAGAGTTATTGCAATTTTACTATGAATGATACTGTGAATACAAACTAATTTAATTGTGGATATTAATAGTGATAACACTGTTTTTACCCTTAATCTATCAGAAGTTAGGTTGTGCTGGGAGGGCTACTGTTGTTTTTTAGTTCCACCATAGCTATTCTGACTTTTCTGTCTGACACCAAATTTCTCCATGAAGATTATTACTAACATAAAATAATGAAAAATTTTGGTTATCTAATGAGAGATATGTTAAAAAAAAAAATATTCTAAGTATCTTAAATGCATCTAGTTTTAGTCTATGTTTTGAAAATAATAAACATGTTTTAGATGGATATACAAATACACGTATAGCGAGTGATGTTGATTTCAAAAACTTCACATGGAGATACTTAATGATTTTTGCAAGGAAGCAATTTCATAACAATTAATGTTGTAAAAAAAAGTTGAATATTTTGCTCTTTCTGAAAACAATAAATAGTTGTTAAGGATAAAAAAGTTTTTATATGAATTTGGTCTAGTGTAAAAGAACTTTGAGTTGAACTGTGAAATTCAAAATTCAATTCATTTTAGTGAGTATCATGCTATTTATTCTCGATCAAAACATATTAAAATTAGATACTAATGGATTCAAAATGATAAGAAAATAAAGTTTTTAATTATTGAAAATATCCATATCAATAACAATGTATAAAAAATGATGATCAAGCTTCTTTTGTGAGAGAAGTTTGAGTTTAGTAAAAAATAAGTGGCCATCAAATTAAAACTTACAAGCTGATTGCCGGTAAAAAAAAACTCCACACATACAAGCTGTGTCGTGTGCCTCTCATTTCAATATAAAAGAGCAGCAAGGGGTTTTGTAAGAGAAAAAGAGACAGTTTCTATCCACTTTTTCTCTTTAATCTTTGTATTCCAAGAATAATTTAATCCCGTTGTTTTGAAAAGGAATGAATACCTTGTAATTTTGGTGTTGATTTTTTCCGACATCGGGTATTCAAAGAATCACACTAAAAAAATCCAATAAACTAGACATAAAACCCTATTTGATATTGCCATAAAAAAACCATGATTGAAAATATAAAAATAATTAATTCCAGATTTTTTTATATATATAAATTCAATTGCAATATCAATATTCACATATCATCAAATATATATTAAATATGAGATTACTGAAAATATATAAATAACAATAAAAAGGATAAAAAGTCATTGAAAAATACCATCAATTCTAGTGCTTAATTTAATCACCATGAGAGAGAGAGAGAGAGTATAAAATCAATAAAGCATCTGAATACTTGCTGTTATGATCTTTACATATACAGTGCGTTTTAGGTAGAACACAAGACAAAAGTGGCCAGTACTGGCCACTTCTCTCTTTGTCGTGTGATCATGTGTTCGATTTCGTGTGTGAATATTCAGGGAAGTGGTACCTGCAGATGCTGCTGTCACGACATCCCCTTTGGAATCCCTGGTGACGAGAGAGATTCTAGTTCGATAATCAGCATTCCTAGCATAAAAATCAGTTTCTGCAGCAGATATGCAGCTCTCTGCCGTTTTTCCGACTGCTGAGTTCATATCAAGAACCACTCCTACTCGTATAATCACCTTCCCCATTATCACCTGCTCACTCCACAGAATAACCAAGAGAAAGCAAAGAAAACAGAAGAAGCTTTTCTGCTTTGCCATTCTGATGAAGATTGTTGTTGATGGCAACTATGCGTATGCTTAGTATTTGTGGAGCCATTAGCAAATTTTAGCCAGCTCCTATTTGGACGTGCTTGTCACGACCACGTTGTGTAATTGTCAAAATTAGCTGTTTCTCGCGCGGCAGTGACTCCTTGTTTTTTATTTAAAAATATAGTAAAACAGTATTTTTAGCTCTTTTAATATCTAATATCAGCACATTAAATATAAAAAATATTAATTTAAAAATCACCTATTAATACATCATAATAACATAAGTGCAAATTGTGACACAACAATATCATTTTTCACTTATTCATTTGTATTAAACAATAAGAAATATCTTCTAACTAAATTATGTTTCGGTTAAGATAAATAAACAATTTTTAAAATGCGTACCAATAATATTAGCCTAATTCACTAAATAAAATAAAATTGTAATCTCTTTAGTCAAAATTGATGTGACATATAATACTCAACTAGATGATTGGCACGCGCTATGTTGCGGATCGAAATCAATTTTTTCTTGAACATAAAAAAAATATTTAAATGTTACTAATATTTTTTTCCTAACAGAAAAAAAATTAAATCGTTTGATGGTTTACCTGATATAACCCGGTTGATTTTAGTGGTCCAAAAACAACCCATACAACCTGTGAAAACAAATTTTGACTAAACAAAATTTCAAGATGATATCTTTTCTAATAGTAAAATAATAATATATTGGATTAGCCTTGAACAACCCGAGTTAACGTGTCAAATTCATGACCCGGGTTATGAGACTATGATAACCCTATAGCAAGCAAATCAAAATAAATTATTAAGTCTAATTTTCAATCAGCTCAATATTGAAAGATGAAATTTTTAAAAAAAAATCAATTTAAAAAGGATCTAAAAAAATGACCTGGGCTAACATGTCAAACTTGCAACCCAGGTCATAAGACCGAGATAACCCCATGAAAAGCAAATCAAAACAAATTACAAATTTTAATCCCTAACTAGCCCAATATTAAAGGATAAGATTAAAAAAGAAATCAATTAAAAAAATAACATAAAAAACAACATGAGTCAATCCATCAAACCCATAACCCGGGTCATCAGACTAAGATAAACTTATAGAAAAAAATAAAAAAATGACCTGATATAACTCAGGTTACTTGTCAAATCCGCGACTTTGGTCTTGAGACTGAAATAACCTCATTGAGAGAAAGTAAAACAAATTATAAAGCTTGATTCTCAATTGTCCCTGTTGAATTTAATATTGAATGATGAAATTTGTAAAAAAGTTAATTAAAAAATGATATGAAAAATAAGCCAAGTTAACTCGAGTTACTTGTTCAGCACTATTACCGAGTCATGAGACTAGGATAACCTAATAAAAAATAAACAAAAATAAAATCATGAAACCTAATTTCCAATTAAACACAATATTAATTAATGAAATTGGAAGGAAAAAGTCAATTAAAAAAAAAGAGAAAACAATGAGTCAATTAGAGTCATCCGCAACCCGGGTCATGAGACAGGAACAATCAAGTAAAAAGCAAGTCCAATGTTAAAGGACTCGTGACGCAGGTAATGAGACCAATATAACCTCTTAAAAAGAAAATAAAAAAAAACGACCTAATTTAACTGGGGTTAAAATATTAAAACTTGTGACATTGATCTTAAGACCAAGATATTCTCATAAAAAATAAATCAAAATAGATTATGAAACTCAATTTCCAATTGATTCAATATTGAATGATAAAATTAAAAAAAAATTAATAAAATAAAAGACACAAAAAAACAACCTGAGTTAACTCGGGTTAATCCATTAAGCATTATTCACATTTCATGAGATCAGGATAATCTAATGAAAAGTAAATAAAACAAATCATAAAATTTAATTCTCAATCAAATCAATATTAAAAGATGAAACTGGAAAAAAAGAACTAATTAAGAAAAAGAAAAAAAATCTGAGTCAACTGAGTTAACCAATCAAACCAAGTTAACTCGTTATATCTAAAATCCATCTCATGAGAGTGTGGTAACTAAATAAAAAATATATAATATTAAAAAATAAAATTAAATAAAAAAATATTAATTAAAAAAACAAAATAAAATATTATTTCAATAAATAGTGATTTTTAAGAGGAATGCAATAAAACCTCCTCCTCTTTTAATTTATAGTTAATACCAAGGAAGGCAAATTAAATTGACCATACGTGTTTATTTTGAGATTTGTTGGTACAATATATACTTTCTTTCTTTCTTTTTTCCTTTTTCTTTTTTTTTTAAATATTAATTTAAAAACCATTTTAAAAACCATATGTGAATATATCATGATGACATAATTGCAAATAGCGACGCATCAATATTATTTTTCACTTAATCATTTTTATTGTTCATTTTTATTAAACAATAAGAAATATCTTCTAACTAAATTATGTATTTTGAAAAAGTCACACTTTCCGACTGTGATATTTGAAAAAGCTTGACTTTTATTAAATTGTATTATTTTAGAAAATATATTTTCGTCCATACGATTCAGCCATTTTCGTCCATACGATTCAACCATTTTCGTCCATACGATTGATAGAGTCAAACATGCAGAGAGGAAAAGGTTGTTTTCTTCCATACGGTAGCGGCAGGTCAGATGCATCTTTCACTTGTCAAGTCCAAATGGGCACCGCATGTACCTGTGTTAAAAACAAAAACCATTATTGGCTCTGTCGACGTTTAATTTTGTGGTGCAAAATATTTTAACATGTATTTTTTTTGTTTTAGAAAATATATAACGTTGATATGATTATAAAATAAAAATTAAGTTTATGGCATATCTATAACCACGACATGAGATACAAGAATTAGCTGTAATATTTTGCCTGTAGGTACACCATAATTCAGACTTACCAGCCATTGCGGACCATTCTGAAGTTGACTTGGCCACAAACTCATCTTAAATTTAGTTAAAAGGCACGTAACATGAGATTTTTGTTTCATACCCAAATTTCAACCATAAAAAATTTATAATTTTTTTTTAAAAAAAACCAGAAATATGCAAAAGAAAAGAAAATTTGGTGGTGTTCAAGAAAAAAAAATCAAAAGTTTAGCACGTGACTAATCTCATCCAAGAGAAGTTCAGTCAAACATACAGACCAGATCATACATACAGACAAGAAGTGCGATTAATTATTTGTCTTCACTAACCGAGTAGATTGTCTTTGACTGTTCCACTACTCTGGGAAAACTTGGATAGGAATTTCCCACTTCCTTAATGTGACCTCGTAGTATTTATTTTTTAAACATATAACATATACACGCATAAACTTTCCATTAGGGATACTTTGAAAATAAAGTTCAATCCGTGTTTTTAAAAAGTTTAATTTTTTTTTTTGTTAAAAATTAATATTTTTTTATATTTTCAAATCGTTTTGATATATTAATCTCAAAAATAATTTTTTAAAAATAAAAAATATATCATTTTGATGCATTTCTAAGTGAAATATACTTTAAACCACAACTACAATCCCAAAAAAATCCTAGGACAATAATTTTTTTAAAAAATAATAATTTCGATAGATCTTTCAATGCAAAATCCTTTATTAATTTTTTATAATGTTATTTTTAACTTTATTTTAGGATTCAAATTTGGATTGATATTTGAAAAATTTGATTATAAAACTCCATTTAATCTCTCAATCAAATTTAAATATACTATGATGTGAAACATTTTTTGGTCCAAAAATTAGTAAGAAAATGGTTGTTGTTATAGTTGTCAAACTTGCAAGTTAACTTGTAAAATCATATGATTTTACGAGTTAACATAGATATAATGTGTGAAATTAGGTAAAAAACTTGAAAATTAGCAAACTCGGTTAAAATCGGTCAAACTCAGATCGAGTTTGATAAAATTGGGTTTTTGCAATCTTTGCATGTTTGTGTCTTAATCTGATAGACAATATCTTTTAATTATTTTGGACCTCTTTCTTCCTCTCTTTTCATCTCCAACTTCAATTTTGCCCCCAAATCCCATTTGTAGAAAACCATCTACATCTTGATATCAAGCTTTTGGATTTAGGTGGCAATGGTAAATTCACATGTTCATGGGCACCCACCTAGCTATCCACCTACCACTAGTGCAAGTGCCATAGTCACCAAAAAAGAATAGATTTGGGATGGGCTTTTTATTGCAGACTTGGTGTCTAATCATGCATCTTATGATGTGGGATTTGGTGATGCTGATGAATTTGATTATTGAGGGTTTTTTCTTTCACCTTCATGATAATAGGATGGTAATGATTGGTGTGGAAATGGTGGGTCTTGAGTCGTCAAATTCATGGTTTTTAGACCTTTTTATATCAAACCAGTGACTTTCTCTACCTGCTCTACTCTGTTGAAGAGAAAGAGCATCATGTGATGTTCCTCTCTCCCTCTCTCTTCTCCCGAGCTGGATAGAGGAGGCCAATCTTGTAACCAAAGAAAAAAGAAAGATTTACTGGTGTGTTAAATCGCTTATTTTTTTAAAATTTCCAAGCTAATTTGTCCAAAATTTTGCTAGCAGCTCCCTGATCAGGTGTACCAAGTTGCCATTTGTGCAGGAAAGAAATGTTCATTGAAGTAATAATTAATTCATATGCATCACTAGTTTTTTTTCCCCTCGCACTAAAACTATTACTATTAAGAAAGAAGAAGATTTGCATGCTTTTCTTCATTTTTTTTTTAATTATTATCATTGAAAGATAATAATTATATGGCTGTCAACAAAAGAGCCTAGAGTTAGGGCAATCAAAATAAAGTAGATTACATGGCTGTAAAAGAAAAGGAAGACCGGAAACTCTTGACTTTTCTAGATCTTTGATTTTTTCTCTTTGAATAGGTGTGGTTTTTTGAACAAGAACAATAAGGGCCTGTTTGGTTGATGTGGAAATAACCATTCATGTATGGTATTTTATTTTTTAAGAATAAATGTTCAGCTCAAGACGAAAATTTTTCTCAGAAATCATAAAAAAAAAATTCCTTATGATTTTATAATATGTTTTTACAATTTAAATTTATTTTATATTTTTCATGTCATATCAAAAATATAGTTTTAACAACCGGGGTTATTGTTTTTATTTAACGGTTTGAACAAGTCAAAGGAATGTGCATGGCTCATTTTGCCAGGAAATTGATAACGTGGGGAAGTTTAAGATATGTTTGGTATGCCCCACAGTATTAATAAAAGCTAGACTAGACTAGACAATAACTATCTTGGTTTGTGTTTAGAGTGTATTGAATGTCCTAGATAATTTATTATATTTTGTGTTTGGTAGATATTAAACATGATAGAATAACATGCTATAATGACAATAATACCATTGTTTTGTTTAATGTTTGAAGTGTAGGTTTTAATATATATATATATATATATATATATATATATATATATATATATATAAACCTAAAAATTTGATTAATCTTTTTTAATATAATATATATTTTAGAAAATCATTGCAATTTATTCCCCACTAGATGAGTGTAGATTTTATTTTAAATGATTTTTAATCTAAAATGGATTCTTCCTACGTACAATCATTGTTTTTGGAGTTCTTAATTTTTTTAAACCTATGCGGTATATTCCACTTGATGTGTGTGGATTTATTTTCAGAATATTTTTAATTCAATGCATATTATTCCTCCATTTGGTTTATTTCACTAGCTGAATTTGAAGTTTCAAATGTTTTTAAACTAATACAATTTATTTCACTCCATGCATGTGTGTGGATTTCTTTTCAAATAGTCTTAAATTTGATGACGATTATTCCTCCATTCATAGCATATGAGGTCTTAAAATATTTTTAAAGTAATGCGGTTTATCCCATTTCATGCATGTGGATTTTTTAAATCAATGTGTATTATTCCTTAATTTATTCGTTGCATTTAGAGATGTCAAATATTTTTAAATCAATGTAGTTTATTCCACTAATTAATACGTGTGGATTTCTTCTCAAATGATTTTTAATTTGATACAGATTATTTTTCTTACTGCATGCATATGGATTTCTTTTCAAATGATTTTTGATCCATTGCTATTTATTTTCACTTGTTATGTATGAGCTTTTAATTTTGTTTTTTCTGAAACTAATCTTCTTCACTCATTCCATTCCATGTTGAGCTTCCGAGATAATCTTCGCCACGAACAAGAACGGATTTGGAAGTCACCTTAAAACAAGAGAGGATTGGTTTTGGAAATGAATTCGAAAAAAGTAAGAGAACTTTCTTTTAATAATTTTGTTCTTTGTTTTAAATTATATTTTCTTTTACCAGTTTGATCTCATTCTATTCGATGTCCGATATTCAATGTATTTTTTTAAAAAATATTTTACTTGGTGCTTATTCATTGCATGTATATATATAGCCCTTGGGATATTTGACCAATGATGATATTATGGGTGTGACTGTGTCCTAGTTTCATCTGGTTTGTACTTAGTTATACATTAATGTCATGGGGATATCTTGATTATCTAATTATTATGAAAGAGATAAAAAAAAAAAGTCATTATCTAGTTTATGGTTATTAGAAAACTTAAGTGATTTTTAAAAAGTTTTTAATAAGAGATTGATTATATTAAAAGAAAGATAAAAATCATCCTAAAATATTATATATAAAATAAATTGCAATGTTATTTGGTTTAATGATAAAAATATTTATCATGCATGCATGCTGTTATTTCACCTAAACTAACATGTTTATTGAAGGTAAAAATTTCTATGAAATTGATTTGAATTTAAGTTTGACAACAAAGTTTAATCCTCTCACTATTATGGGGTAAGATTCAAAATAATAAGTAATGGTGACTCAAGTTTTTAATTATTTCTTTTAATTACCTAATATATATTAATCTATCATAAATTAATTATTTTACCAAGTATATCTATTATAAATAACCACAAATGTTTCACCCAACTCAATTGATATAAACAAGCATAATTGAACATAGGAAAAAAGAAAATTGTGAATACACTATGAATTTATTCAAAATAACATAGATGTATACATACTTTTGTGATTAAAAAATAAAAAATCATAAATCATAAATTTATTTGAACAACAAATAAATCATATATGGAATTAAAATTGACCTTTATGAGTTATTGAAGTTAGCTGGAATGAGAAGAAAATTGCTAAAGAAAATAGAAACAATCCTGACATCATGTGGATTACACTTGTAGACTAACAGGTTTAATTTTGAAGCATCATTCCACATGTCACTAGGCTATGAAGGCTTGTGGACTGCTATGCAATGCAACTTAACTCCCTCTTCTTCCTTCTAGCATCGATGGTGTAGACCACCTCATCCTGAGGTGGGAGATTGGTGATCGAGAAGGTGGCATTTGTTGTTAAATGTGTTCTTAAAGTGCTACTATTATTTTCTCCTTTTGTATTCTCTTTACTAGGTTTTTTATTTGAATAGACTTTTTGCAAGTGTCTTTTGTTTTTTAAATATGTGTGTGTCCTCCTCTTTCCCTGAATGCCTCTTATTTATTTTGTCTGGGATCTTTTATAAAACAGGAAAAACTAAACTGAAAAAATAATATTAGGCAATTATATTGTTTCTTTCTTGATCATGGATTCCTAATTAATTAAATTTCCTCTTTTTTGCCGCACCTAACATCGTGGCGAACCAAAAAAAAGTGTGATGTATAATTTAGAAATGGATAAAGAAAAAAGTCGTCGCCTAATATTATGGTTACTAGGAACTTGACACGACTAAAAGATTAATGTCTTCTCTCAAGTGTAGGAGTGTCAAAGTAATAAATAACCCGACAAGACCGGGGTCGAACCACAGGGAGGTTAACTATATAATAATAATAATAATAATAAAGAGAGCTTTGAGATGTGATATTGATATAAGGATTAAATAATGATAAAAATAATTGTCAAGGTTAGAGGATCCACTAATGGTATTTTAAAAAAATATAATATAAACTCTTATTATTCAACTAGAAACCACACACAGAGGAGGTTCTAATCAGATTATAAATTGTTAACATGATTATATTAGTTGTTTCATTCGAATAATGTTAATACTTGTAAATGTTATTAGGCATTCATGATTATAACTTATGTTAACAACAAATCAAATTCCTTTCATAACACAGGTGTCGGTTATACTATACAGTATGGGCTATGAAAGTGCCAAGTATTTGTTGTCCTAAGGGTTATACAACATAAATCTAGATTAACCATTTAATAAGTAAAGTATTAAAAGCGAACAAGATAACAAATATAAAACATGTTAGTATTAAACATTAAAGTACATGTTGAGTTTACACTATACTTATTCTAACACTATTAGTGTAACCTTTTCACATTGACATAATAAACTTAGCTAAACATAATGAAGAAGAGAAACATAAATAAACAAGATAAGAACATAAATAAGATATAAGTTAACTAAGTAAAGGAAAGGAAATGAAAAGCATAAACAAGAGATTAATATAAACAAAACTTAAGCATTACAAAAAGAGAGAGAGCAAAAGCATGATCTTGATCTGAAAATCAAGATGCCTAAATGCATGGCAAATGCCTATTTTTATAGGCCAAAATTTGAAACTATTGATTTGATGACTAATTGTTGAGTGGGTGGCCATATCTTGACTTGGTGACAATCCTTGTCTTCTTGTCTGAACAAAATGTCATTGATAACGTCAGAATTTGAATAGACTTAAATCATGAAAGTTCTAGGAAATTGTCTCAGATTTCTAAAAAAAAAAAGAATCAGTGCATTTGGACTTCTAGAACTTGAGATGTGGGCTGAACATTGAATAGTATCTAGGCTGCAGGACATATTCTGACTTCTCCGTTGTTGCTAAGATTTGGACTTCCAAACAATAGAATCGAGTCTTGCACTCCCATGAATGTTTTAGGCCTATGTCTTAGCTTTCTAGCCATATAAACCAAATTGAAATACAAGATCTACAGCTCTAGATATGACTTAATGACTGAATAGTGTTCCAGTTTAGACTGAACCAACATCTCTTTTTTAAGCTTAACCCTCTCTTTGTCTTCTCAATTTCAGTAATTCAACTCATCAATCAATCCTTTGATTTATGTGATAGGCCTACATTTAAGATGAACATTTACCATTAATTAAAGGTATCTTATAGTATCAAACTTGTTATTATAAAACATGCTTTAGTTAAGGAGTTATTGATACTTCAAGTGCAAAATGATGATATAAAACCTTGATAAAAATATACTTTTAAATACTAATCAGAACCCTTATTCTTCAACGATCTAAGGTAAGGGATTAGTAAAGCTAAAGAAAATATACTATTACCTCAAAGCATCTTACTTAAGACAAGTTGCATTGTTAATTGTCTTTTATTCCTAATTGTGTGTTATGCCTATTTTACCGATGATCTATGTGCATAGGTCTACTATGATGAGTTAAATCTAATATAGATTTTATGCTTATTCATTTTAAAATCCTAATTATTTTTGTCACTCCTAGTTTGTTTAGTGAATTGACATATCAATAACTATTTACTCTTGATCACAACATGTGATTATTAATAGTTTATTAAGCCATGTCAATAAATAATTGAGTGGGCCTATGTTGGCCTCATTGAACATAGCCTAGATCCTAAAAATATTTTTCCTTATTATAAAAACAAACGTAGAAATACTAAAACAACATCAATAATTAACAAGACATGTATAAATTAAAAAAAGATGTAAGGATGTATGTTTTTTTTTTTTTTTGAAATGGGCTTGGCCTAAAATGCAAGATTTGATACATTTTTTTTATTACATAAGCATGAAATAAGAGCGAACAATTATTAATAGAAATATTAAATTCTAAACCCTAAATTCTACTGTCATGCTAGGTATAACCGAAGAAAAATGTGAAGTTAAGAAAAGAAGACATGATGCAGCAGTTTAAAGGAAAGCAAAATTAATCGACATGCATTTTCTTTTTCTTTTTTCTCACTGAACAAACATAGAACACAGCCTACACATCTCGACATGCTTATAATGCTGTAGTTTTAAAGCAAAAACCAACAGACACTTTCATTTTCTCCCAATACAATATAAGCACGCTACACGTCTTACACACCTCAACATGCATATCTCTCCTCTTTTATGTTTCAAACACAAGACAAGATATAAAAAAAGTCCTCTTAGAACACAGACTGTGTTTTTTTAATGCAATGTAGGCTTTCCTAGACAAGAAAAGGTCTCACTCTATCATGAAAAGGAGGAGCAATATATGGCTGGAACACAAGAGGGAGGCATGCGTGTTTGTCTCATTAAAATACCCTATTTAAGCTTGCCAAAAACAACACTCAAAAGTCACTTAAGCTTCCATTTTATGGAATCTATATTAATAGGTTACCTCTCCACATGTAGAAAGGGTCATCTAAATATTACACCTAAAAACCAGGGTAGGAAAAGGATCAAATATCACCTCTTTATTTCCAACTTATATGGAGATAAACTACAACATTGGTTCCTCCTCGTATAAGTAAATCATGTTCATATTAAAAGATTATTGCTTTGTATGCCAAACACAAACAAAACTGGTTACCTAAAGTTCAACCACATACAATAATAACTCAAAATAACCAAATAGAAGGATTTAACATCAAGTAATGGGGGAGAAGCTTACCTGAAAGACTGTTATTGTTGGTGTTCCTGTAAAACTTTTCTAGGGAGAGAAATAACTATTAAGGTTGCGTAAGAGGCCATGGAAATTCTTTGACGTTGTTGCTAGTTCTTGTAGCATTCGACACTGTCTTATAATCTTTTGAACCTAGAGAATCAAACCATAAGCTCAAATGAAAAACCTTGATAGCTACTTTATACGTGTTTTGACTTATATTGACCAAACCAAGATTAAACCTCCCACCTAAAACTGACGTGGTGATGTCGCATTACTACAAAACCCTTGTAAGTCATCCATTGAAGTTTGCAATCTTCTTAAAACAGTGCTAAAATAACTGTGGTAGAGATGTCTTGATTGCCATGACTCGAGAGAGTTGTTCTTTTTCTTTCTCTACTTTTCTTCTTCTTTTTTCTTTCATTATCTTCTTCTCTCATGTATTTCTTGTTTTCCCTCTCTTTAACTTCTATATATTTTCCTCTCTCTTTTTTTCCTTTTTTTTTTCTTGCTACTGATTTCTTCTTTATTTTCTTGTTATAATTGTTACAGCCTTTATTTTATTTTGCTCTTTTTTTCCTTTGATTTCCTCTTCCTTGACAAGGTTTTAGACATCGTTTTTTATATGCAGATGAAGTTCAAAACAACAATTAAATAAAAAGCATAATATTTTAATAGGAAAAAAGAGATGTAAATACGAGCTTTAAATTTATAAGGTTATTTTCTCTAAAATAATTGTCTTTTTAGAAAATTTACAAAGTCTTAAATAAGCCATAAACCTCACCTTAACTAGAAAACAAAACAAAAAATCTAAAATTACAAAGGAAAGAAGCATAATATCCGAAATAAGCAAAAAATCTAAAAATAAAAGGAAAATCACAAAAATTGTTAAAATCACGGGGCCTCAACGAGATTTTTTATATTTAAATATTTGACCGTCCACATAGTGACGTATTGCTATTATTGAGAAAACAACATCCAGATACTTTTTTAAAAATTTAAGCGCAATCCAACAATCAGATTAAAAGTTATGGTACTTTTAAGTTGTTATTCTAGTCTGGCGCAACCAAACCTCCTCTTGAGTCTTGATATGTTCTATTAATCTATAAATAGATATGCTAGGCCATGCATGTAAACTGTCTAAAACAATTCCTTATTTTATTATGGCAAATCTACACTTAATTGCTTAAAACCACTTATTATCACATACTTGACTATGTACATAAGCAAAGATGCGTACTTTTAGGTCTTTGAGCTGGCATGATGGATACCCTAGATATTTAGAAGTCCATCATAGTCGTTCTTTACATCTCACACTCCTTTTTTATCCAACTTGCAAGCTGACCGAGAGGATTGTCTTGTTTGCTTATAGTTTTTACTAATTAGGGCAATGGTTTTGGCATGGAATTGCAGCAGATTCAGAGCTTCCAAAGGCTTGATTTTTGGCTTAGGTTGCAGGTGGTATGGAATAGACCAAGGTTGCGTGTTACTTGTCTCATACGTGGGGATAAAACAAGAGATTAAAAGAATCAAATTTGTCTTTATTTGCTTGCAACAATAACTAGAAGATGTTGAAAAACGACAAAAGAAAGGTAGTGAACGATGTGTCATTTCTCCCTTTAATAACCTAAGCAACATGTCATTTCTTGTTGAATTAGAGTCTCTCACTTAATCGAAACGATGTCATTTTGAGAATTTTAATTTAGTCTTAAAATTAAAGTGTGTTTTTTGTAGTCTATAATTTCATAGATTTTCAATTTGACTTTTTATTGGACATTTAACCTTAAATTTCTTTCAATTTCATCTCTAATCCACTTTGATTTGTTCATCAACTTTGGTTGATTTTTAAAATTTGGTCCTTTGCCGATGACTTAGGCAATTTTGATCTTAATTCCAACTTTTCTCCTTAATTAGGCCTTAATCAATTAATTGGACTTCCATCTTTTTTATTTTGATTCTAGAATTTTCAATTCTTTCAATTATGATCAAATTAACCTTTTTCTTTTGATTTTCTTAAATCAAACCATAAATTGCATGCCCACATGATTTTTTAACTAACTACAAATTAAATTCTTACCGATTGCAACCCAAAACTATATTTTATTTTTGAAATATTTTTTTATTTAATTTTTTTTAAAAAAAATAAAAAATTATTTGGTTAGAATTATAACCTGAATTATTAGATTTTTTTTAAAACATATTTGCAATGCCTAAATGTTTTATAAAAAAAAATAACACGTCCTGACATAGTATTAGTGTGTGTGTGTGAGTGTATATATATGAATATGATATATGATATATGATATATGAGAGAGAGATAAAGCATGTAGCAATTTACTAGAGAGGGTTGTACTATGTCGGGACGTGTATATTTTTATATATATATAAAGGAAAGAAAGAAAGTAGATCTTAGCATCAAGGATGAATGAGGTTATAACGTTCAAAAGTGGGGCCATTTTTCATAAACGCTTAAAGATAGAGGACCAACTTGTGATTTACTATAGCTACGTTTTTTCTTATAAGCCATCGTGGCAAACACTCTCGAAGTTGTGTACGCTCCCCCCTCCCCCCCTGCCCCCCTCGAAAGGCCTTGTGGTTTAGGGTTTTAACGTCTCTACAGTTTTACTTGTCTGTGCCCCAAAAACCCTCGAGAGCTTCACAGCCATGGCGAGCACCAAAGTCCAGCGTATTATGACCCAACCCATTGTACGTCTTCTTACTTCTCATTATTATTTTTTCCTAGGGTTTTGATATAACATTTTTGTTGTTGTTGTGAATTTCTGCCGCGCCAGAACTTGATTTTCAGGTTTCTTCAAAGTGTAAGTCACTCTTTGCCTTATTTTACTGATTTTCTTTTCTGTGTCTGCTTAATTTTTGCCGTTTGTTAATGGGGATTTTTTCTTTTCTATTTTGTGGGTACAGAAAGCTCGCATTCAGATTTGGCTTTTTGAGCAGAAGGATTTGAGAATTGAAGGCCGAATTATTGTAAGTTTTGTACTGAGCAAACAAAAAGTTTATATAGTTTGATTTGTTTTATGGGATGTATTGGTGTTAGGTTAGTTTGTGCATTCTGATTGGTATATTTGTTGGTGAGTGTGCTTAAGGTTGTTGTTAGAGCAAATATCACCGACTAGCGTGCGTTAATATCATATTGTCAATTCTTGCTCTTTGTATGGCCATTGTGGTTGTTAGCTGCTTAAGGAACCAGAGTATCAGTTTATTTAGTCGTCCAATGGGTGGATAATATTTTATAGGTTGCTGGATTAGAATATTGACATTCTCAACTCAGTTGTGCTTAAATTATTTGACATGATGCATAGTCTGTGTGATCTCAATCTTATAGGATTTATGCATCTGCATAATTGATACTTTACTATCATAAAATGCTTTATTCATGCTTAGAAGTTTCGAACCACCTCACCTGGATTCTATTGATGATACTGTCTTTGATCTCCTCCTTTGACATGTTTGAACCTAGCCATTTTTTGTGCTCAATTGAAGGTAACTTATTTCTGATCTCCTTAATCTAACAAGTAACAATACTGTTGTCTTTTAAGGTGTTGAGGCAGTGTATTGTATTTATTATCCCTTAATGTTGCCTAACTCGAAACCCTTGAATTCAAAGGAGCTCCTTGTAACTTCAACTTCTAGTTTATTCCAATCATTGTTTTGTCAATTAAAACTCATTGTTAACAATGCCATGCCCCATTGGTTATCATTTTTAATATGCCTTTTAGCTGGTTTATACCATAGAAAAAACATAAGGAATGAAGGCAAAGACCAGGAAAATTGTACTAGGGATGGCATCCCAAAGTTTCCTAGACTTATCTTTATCCCACATATATATCAGATCAAATTCTTATGTTCTCCAACACCCGATTTATGACTTTCCCAAGTACATATGTATATCCCATATGCATATCAAATAAAAACTGTTTAGTTTTCATCTCCCTTACCATTCCCACACGTCCTCATGGAAACAGATTCAAGAACCAATAATTTTTTTATATGTTACTACATAAAAAAAATTGGGCAGAAATCTATGATTTTTCAAGGGGCTTGCATGGTGATAGGAGAGCCAAATTTGACTGTGTAATAATTCGTTTGAATACCATACATATCTTGTATGACATTGAGTCATGATGCTTTAGGTCTTGGAGTATGTGCCACAACCTTATTTCCTTCAAAGCAATGCTCTTTTGAACTAGGTTTTGCATACCAAAATAGCTATCATGGAACCAAATAATCTCTCATCTTTGCTTTTGAGCACTTCAAAACTTTCTCAAAGTATCTTGTATTTGCGTAGACATCACCATAGAAATGGATAATAAAGAGGAAAATGAGGATTGGGTATACTGCGCCCCCCTAATGTGCTTGGAAACTAGGCCAAAGAAGCCCAATAGGTAACAAATTCTCATCAAGACCTTCTAGATTATTCTTTGGCCATTATTGTATTGCATATTTGTCAAAAGATTGGAAAGAATATGCCATCTAACCAACACTGCTCGTGTGCATGTTATGGAAGTTTTTTCAAGATGTTGCAATATTAGCACCTCATCTAGAAAACCTTCTCTATCTCCTAGTAGATATTGTAATGTGTTTCCAACAAACAACATTGGATACTATTTGTATAACCTCTTAATAAGACCTTTATCCACTCCCTCCTGTCATTTTACTTCAAGAATCTACACAACCATCAAAAAAGAGAAGATAAAAGATTGACAATCTGATTAGATTCAACATTATGGCTTCATCTTTCATTTTGTCGTAATAGAACTCCTATTTCTTCTGGTTGCAATGCTTTTAAATAACTTTGTATTGCTATAGCCTCAAATTATTGAAGTCTAGTTTTTTGTGTTGTGCTAGTCTTTCCTTCAAAGAAAGCTTGTTGAACTATTTTTTCAAGAAGATAGGGTCAAAAGTCCTCATTAGAGAATAAATTTGATGATTCGCCTTGCAAACTCATCCTTTTCAGAGGATTAGCTTTAACAAATAAAAGAATGTGATAAGAGACTGGGTTGTGTCACCTCTTAACCCAAGCAATCACTCACATATGATAAAGGAAGAGGAAGATACGATATAGTTATAAATGAATATGTTAATGGAAATAGAACATGAACAACAAAAAGGAATGAAAAAAAAATGCAACATTTTATTCATCCATGTCTTTTGAAAATACAAGCCAAATAACATTATTTATACTATCCCAAGGTTAAATCCCAAGAAATAATTACAAAGTTCGTATAGGGATTCCTAAACTAAATAGAAAAAAAATTAAATTATGATGACAATATTTGCTCCTGCATTAAGAGGTGCATTATATAAACACTTTACTGAGTGTATGGCGCAGAAATTGATATTGTAGTATACAACACATTTATTTATAATAATTAGATATAATTTGATAAAAATCAATATGCTCTTTCAAGTGGATGACTGGTATTATGAACAAATGGTATGCTTTGAATCTGCAGAAGAGTCCAAACTTTCAAATTTCAAGTATCAAGTATATGTAAAACTCAAGTTTTTGCCTATGCTCCTGTGTTGTGATTAGTAATGTACTATGTGTCTTTACGCAACTCCATCTTAGGATGATTTATATAAGTGTAGTTTGCTATTGCCATCCCTTTAGCAGGTTTCAGACTTTCTGGTGCTTTAGGGATGAACAAGTCCCTTACAAGTAATTATCACCACCCAATTGCCCTTTTCAGCAGTCTATTGAATTTCTTGCTGAACATTAAAGGATGGAGAATGCGTGTACTTTTTGGTTTTTAAATACTTCTTTTGTGAGTCTGGCATGTATAAACTTAGAGCATATCCATTACCTCGTTCTGTTCTGAGTCATTCTGGTGTTTTTATGGTTGGCAGGGCTTTGATGAGTACATGAATTTGGTTTTGGAGGATGCTGAGGAAGTCAATATCAAGAAAAAGAGCAGAAAGTCTTTGGGTAATTCAATTTTGTAATCCTTTTCCTCCTGTTGTTTGTGCATGCTCTAAAATATTTTTTTTTATGTTTTACAGGAAGGATTCTTCTTAAGGGAGACAATATTACTCTGATGATGAACACGTAAGTTGAACCTAGAAACACTATATTCTTTTTCTCTCCATCTCTCATACATTCCTCATCATTTTATTTTTGTACATAACAGGGGAAAGTAATGGTCATTCCTGGTTCTTTAAGAGGAGGTTGAGTGGAACAGCTTTGGGTAACAAACATTAGTAGGTTATGAATGAAAAAAATGTTCTTGTAATGAGGTGTCTTTACATTTGACTTGACAATGTAACATCTCTATCGTAAGAATTGCTATTAATTATCTTGGTGCTTGTCAGCGTTACCAATATTTTATCAGATGTACTGATGTATGGGAACCAAGAAATGTATTATGCTCTGCCCTGTTTTCTTTTCAAGCCTGGTGAAGTAGCTTTACAGTTCTTGCGTGCATGCATTTTGTATTTACAAAATCTGGGCATGTTATTTTTCAGCCATATTTCAGAACATTGAAATCTTGATGACTTGGCTTCTGAAGTGGTAAATCTTGATGTAATGGGTGCAGGGGAATCCAGAGTCTTACCCTGGTGAATTGTGTTGCTTGCTTATTGGACAATCCCTTGTTTCATGGTTGACAGGTTTAGGGTTCCAGGGGTTGCTTTTGCTTTATTTTTTGTTGTTTGTAGTCCTTCCTCTAATAAGATGCATGATTCTTTTCGGTTTGTTCCCTTTTTTCGCACCAGCAGTTTTCTCTCGGCATTTCTTACATGGTGTGGAAAATTGGTTGTAAAATATTTTCCGGCCCAACTGGGTGTTGAACACCCTGTAGTTGTGTCTAGTCTGTGTAGGTGCCCAAATGGCTAATAATGTAACCGGGGCTAGCCAAGCCCAAAACATGCAGGTGTGAACAAAGTACACCGCCGTTTTCTTGTGTTTCCACCGTGCTTTGGCGATTGAGAATGCAGCATTGTGACAAAAGATCTGTAAGACGCCTTCATAGATGACCCCATGGTAGCCATCCAGCACTGATATGTTTAAGATGGGGGAAGAAAGGTGCATCTATTCACTAGCAGGGCCAAGTGGGTGAGCTTTCTGGTGATTGATACAGGTCAGGCATGGCAGGGTATATGAGGAAAACTACTTGTGCTGTGGGAAATTACAGGGACCCAGGTAGGGTCCAAGGTGAGAGGAGCCATTGTACTGGTCCTGGTGCAGCCGTGTTTCTTGATAGTATCATCATGTAGATGATGTGTCTACTAATCGGGAGGCAAGTGCTGACCCATTTTGTTCTCTTTCCACTCACTGCTCGTTGCTGATTACTGACTCAGCTTCCACACATCTCACATCTCAGCACAATCAACACATCAATGCTTGTTCGTTTGGTAGGTAATCAGTACGGATAGTAAAAATATATGATTTTATGAGTTAATTATATTTGTAAAATTAAATTAAAATTTAAAAACTAGTACAATTAAACTTGAGTAGTATAAAATTAACAAAATCAAACCCAGTTTAAAATTTATATATAAGATGAGTGATTTTCGTAGTTTTTTTTTTTTGAATAACCAGTCAAACCAATTATTCAGCTATTTTTAGCTTTTTTATATATCTTAAAGTGATTGAACTTTTCTATTATTTATTTAATTTTAATTTTAATTATATTATGTTATTATTTACTACCGAGCTTAATATATAATGAGTTAAAAAATCCTACTTATATTGTGTTTTCTGTATAGTGTAAAAAGAATGCTTTTGAAAACCTTGCTTGTATCCGTACGGCAGCCCCGTCAAAGGATGACGGAAAAAAGTAAAAGAAAGCTAAGTGAATATTGGGCGTGTCTTTTCCTTAGTGAAGGTATTTATATTTCTTCAAAGCATTTGCAAATATTGTATTTGTACATAGATATTTTTTGTCCATCATGTAGAGAATCGATCAAAGATTTGACTTTGAGGGACCTTCCAAATGCCCAGAATTCGGCTTTTCAGCTTCATTTTGGCTTCTGACCTGGACCGAACTGACTCAGTGTTAGACTGATAGGTGCTGCATTTAGCTTTACACACACAAAAAAAGGAAGAAAAACTTATCTCTTTGATCCCATGTATGACAAGCCATATAATGATTAAAAATTGTGGCAAAACCTATTATTTCAAAACACAATGATTAATTACCTCTTTAATATTCTCATTGAGAAAAAGGACTTATGTGATAGATTGCAACAGCACAACAGCCATGTTTCATGTACGGAATTAAACTCAGTTTATTTTTGTAAAACTTTTTTTAAAAAATTAAATTTTTTTTTTGTTTTAAATTATTTTTTAGTAATTTTAAATTATTTTAATATTAAAAATAGTCTTTTTAAAATACTATTTTTATGTATTTTTATATAAAAATATTTTAAAAAACAACCGTTATATTTAATACCTATTTCCACAATAGCTATATTTTATGTATGCAATCAAAACCTGTTTATTTTTGTGTTTTAAAAATATTTTAGAAAAAAATTAAAATTAATTTTTTTTATATTTTTAAATTATTTTTATATAGTATATTAAAAATAAATTTTTTTAAAAGTATTATTTAAATATACTTTTAAATAAAAAATATTTTAAAAAAGGGTTAATATTACGTTGCTACATGGGCTTGTACTTTCATTTCTTGTCTTCCGGAAGATAAGAAGGATTAAACTGACCTATTTATCCAATGAGGGACATACAGAGCTTTACCCTTGCGATGTCACCATGTCCATGTACAGATTAGTCAATTAAAAATGCATTTATTTTTACGTTTAAAAAAAATTAAAATTTTTTTATTTTAAATAATTTTTTTATAATTTTAAATCGTTTTGACATGTTGGTATAAAAAATAAATTTTAAAAAATAAAAATAATATTATTTTAATATTTTAAAAAATAAAAAATATTTTAAAAACAATTATAAATACAATTGGAAGCAATTCCTAACAATAACAAGGAGATCCTGCACAAAACTTACTGAACACAAAATCATGCTCTCTCTATCTCTCTCTTTTCAAACGGTAAGAGTTATTTTTGAACTAACTTGTGTGGCATTCAAAATTAAATCATATTTAGATTAAGTCATGTTTTCGACAATCCTACAAAACCACCTATTGTTTACAAAATATTCCTTTGGGCACCTTCCATTTTAAAATCTCTCAATGTTAACTTCTATTTTTTCAAATTATTGCAATTTCATCCCTTCTAGACAAATTGGTAATGCAAAATATATAGCTAAAAAATTGATATAATATTTGAGGTTCATTTTGGGAATGAACCTCGACCACACAAGCATACCATAAATTTATGTTAATTCTTAGGCTATATTGGAAAAAAAATATTATTATTGTTTTGAATCTATTTTAAAACGTATTCAAGTTCTTGTCATATCATTTTTTTAGGATCATAAAATATATACTAGCTCGTATGATTTACAGTTAGCCTGGTAAAAAAATTACCAAGTTATTCACTGATTAAGAGATTGATTTATATAAATACAAGTGACTTAAATGTAAATATCTCTATATCATCATGAGGTTTTTACGTTAATTAATCCTTTACAATTTATATCATCTTAATTGGGTCATCCAATTAAAATTAGACAACTGCCCTTTTATCTCTAAGATTACTATTCCTCTTATGCTTTCTCTACTTTTCATGAGCTCCCTTTGCTTTCATGAATCTAATTTTGATCGTAAATGACAGCAAGCTATGCTTACATAATTACAAGCTTTAAAAAGGAATCACATCTGGGATTTTCTTGATTTACCATGGGAAAAAGTCTACTATTAGTAGTGAGTATATAAGATCAGAATCAAATCCGATGGCTCAGTAGAATGATATAAAGCTTGTCTTTATATCCATGAGATTCACTCCAAAATATGGTATTGACTATGAGGATCATAACCATACATAAATAACAATTTTTTTTAAAATGAATCTTAAAAATGCTAAATAGTGGTCTTACTAAAAAATATATATATACATTTAACTTTTTTCAGGATATCATCACTCCCCTAGTCAAGTCTCCTATCTTCAAAAAGTTGTATATGGTCTCAAACAATGTCTAAAAGATTAGTTTGCCAAGTTTAGCACTATTATTTCTCATATAAGTTGCATTCTACTACTCATGATTCTACACTATTTTTGTATATAAAACATTGAAACTATCATTCTTCTTTATATATTAATGATATGAATGTTACAAAGAATAACATCTTAAGCATTAGTAACCTTAAAAATATTCTCTTCAAATAAGCTATATTAATGAATAATTGGATAGACTTTTATTAGGCTCATTAAATCCATCCCAAATCTTCAGAGGAGTTGTCGCTCGATATTTTATTTATATAACAACAACCCATGGATAATGACTTATTCAAGTTTACTCATAATTTTTACTAAATAAGATTGTTATAGATTTGGACTTACTAAGAAACATTAATACCCCTGGTTAACACTTAAATGCCATTGATAAACATTAGACTCAAATGCTTGAAATTTTAAAGGAAAAACACGTTTTGAAAACAAAATAGATCAAGGTTTTACTTCTCGTTAATATTTAAGATAATAGCTCATTATGAGTCTATTTATCCCAAACACCATGAGTGAATAACAAAATATTTATTTTTTATGCTTTCTTTAAAGAAAGGTTTTTGAAAGGGTCTTTTTAATTTCGGTTGAAACTCAATAAATTTTATAATCAAGTGATAGAACTCAATATACATGCAATATGATGAAAATATATTTTTTAGATTTTTGTTTTTAGAAATATTGAAACACAAACCCTAGAATGCCTACACATATAAACTTTGTAAAAATTAACATTGACAAGGAAATATGCATGATTATTTAAAATAAAAAAACGATTTAGCTTTTTTGATGAGAGGTTCAGTCCATATAAAAAGGATTTAAAATTTTTTATTTTAGCATGAACATGAAGATGAGAATAACTATAACAAGTAGAAAATTAAAAACCCTAGGTAACAATTTAAACCTAAGACCAAAAGATCTTAAGTTATATAGTATTCATTCATGTATCATCCAAACAAGTACAAACATATTCATAATCAAAGAAATTTTCATGCATCATCATCTAAAGAACAAAGAACATTTCAAAACCCTTGCCTTTATTATTTCAAGTCTAGATTACAAATAAGCCTAAAAAAAACATTTTTTTTTTGGAAAAAAGTTAAGTTGTATAAATTCAAAAAATTTACAAAATACTAGGGGTATACCCTAAGTCTTACAAGGCTAAAACATGGATAAAAAAGACCAAAAGGTCATAAAGAACAAAGAACAAATCTAGTATATCGGAAAGAAAAACACATGCATTTTTAACATATTTAGCCACCATATTTTTTTGTATTTTTTTTTATAAATGTTTAAATGAAACCTTACTAAAGCCTTAAAAACACTATTTTAAACTTGTGTTCATATATTTTTATATGAAAAGGCACATAAAGCATCACTTTGCACTATTTTTATCATAAACCCTAATGAAAGAAAAAGAGGGAAGAAAGGTTGTGATTTATCTTAATCGTGGTTCTAGTAGAGTGAAGAGTTATTGTAGTGGTTCCTAGTGGCTAGTCGACAGTGGTGAGGTATTCTGAATTATTTTCTCTCTCTAGATTAGGGTTTCTTTTTTCTTTTTAGTTTGTGCTTCTTTTCTTTTCTGTTTTCTTTTCTTATTTGATTTATTTATTCCATCTAAAACTCTCTAGTTCAAAATGAACTAGTTTTTAACCTAAAAAACCAACCTTTTCCTTTTTACCCTATTCGAGATTAGTGATTTTGGTATGATTTTTCTCTTCTGTTTTTTCTCTCTCCCCGCTCTCTTCTACCCTATCGACAAAATGGTTTAAACTTAAACCTTCATTCTTTACTAACTCTCTTAAATTCAGGTTTTACTATTTCTAGAATTCTTCTTCTTCTTTTAGGCCATGCACCTTTATTTATAGGTAGAGGAAGGTCTTGGAGTCTTTTTAGGTGAAACAAATTCGTTTATTGATCTATTTAAACAAATTCGTTTATTGATCTATTTGGGTAATCTTGGACATTTACCATTGTTTTACACTTTGTACAACATGCTCAGGTTAGCAATTTTGGCTTGTATTTTCTATGATCAGAGGGAGGCCATGTAGTAGATCTTTGGCTGAATATGAAGTACAATTATAGAGGAAGAGGTGGGTGTGTTTGTCGTAAGGTATGAATGTTTGAGAGAGAGAAAATGTCCTTAAAATCTGGTAGAGAGAAAGTAAAAAATAAGAATTTTAATACATATATATTACTGTCACACAAGAAAGGGAAGAAGAAGACCCATGCACATTTCTAAAATGACATTGTTTTTGGTGTTTTTTTCCTTTTTTTTTATGAAACATCATGAGTTAGTGTTGTTTTAAGCCAAAACACGTTGTTTCATTTAAAATGAAATTATATTGTTTTGACTTGTTAAAGGAAGATTTTGTAAACCTTCCTTAGGACTTTCATATTTTCAAGTTGTGCAATTTTGGTTGATTTGGTCCTGAATTTTATTTTTTCTTTCAATTTTACCCCACTAGCTTTCAAAATAATCCCTTAGTATTGTCACATTTTAAACTTCATCTCGTGGCTCTGGAAATACTCATTTTTACTCCCAATTAGACTTTTGATTATTTCTTTAATTGTTTCTTTTTTGGTCAATTTGACTCTAAATTTCAAAATTTCTCTTTAATTAGGTCCTTAATTGAATGAATTGGATTCCTAAACTTGGCTAAATTTTTTGATTTGATCATTGGTCTTTCAAATACTTTAATTATGACCAATTTCATCCATTTTTCTTAAATTAAACCCTAAATTTCTTGCCTATATGACTTTTTGACTAGTTATAAATTAAATCCTTGCTTGATAACTTAACTGTATTTTATTTTTGAAACCTTTTTCATTGAAGATTTATATTTCTAAAAATGATTCTTTTCCTGAAAGGTTTTTATTTAAAAATGATTTTTAAAAATGGTTTGAAGACATCTTTTTTTTTTATATAGGGGGGATTTGGGTTTTGAAAAACATACCAAAAATTTAAAAAATAATTGTCATTTTATCCGATAACATATTATATGTGGAACAATTGTTGCTTTTGCTTGGTGTTAAAAGATAGAAGGGAAAAATACAAAAAAATAGAAATGGTTTTTGTAGGAGGAATAGAGACAGATAAAAGAAACCTATCTCTTAGATAATTTTGAAGTGAATTTCTATCCTATCAAAATAGAAGGTACATAGGGACTTATTCTTTTTATCTCCACTATCTTTATCTATTTTGTATCGAGTTAGTAACCAAATGCTACCTATATGTTTATCCTTTATTGCATAAATTAATCAATTTGGAGATATCTTTATGAAATTCTTATTCACTAGTTGCTTTCAAGATTTAGCTTCCGAACCCAAGCTTGTGTCGACCTTACTGTTTTGATTTGGAAAGAGGATGTTAAATATTATTAGATTGCATTTATTTTTTATATTTAATATTGTAACCTTTGTATTTATTATAGATGGTTCATGGTCATTAAATTTGTATATTGACTTTGTTTATGAGTCCATGTTTTGTAACTATATACATTTAAATCTTTATAAATTAATACCATTACAACCATGAAGATTTATTAATTAATCAAGATATTTTTTATTTGTTTTCAAAATATTGAAGTTCATATATATATATATATATATAATGATATACAAATATTATCTAATTATCTAATTATGAATTATCATTATTCTATATATTTGTTTAACCAAAACAAGTTCATGAATGTAATTAGTCTTATTAAATTAAAGTCATGGATCTATCCATTTATAAAAAAACTAAAATTGCATTCATTATATACTTAATTAATATACTTCATGGACATTAAGTCAAACAAAAACATTAATATATATATATATATATATATATATATATATATATAGTATTACAAATGATAATACTAAATACAATGATTTCTCATATCAAAGGAGTAAAAAAAAAACAACTTTAAAAGTTGTTGATTGATAACCAAATTAATTAGAAAGTCATGAGAAATGACATTGAAGATAAAGTTGAAAACAATAATTATATGCTAGAATCCGTCGTGCGCAAAGATGCACTAAAAGCAACAATCACATTGCATAATTTTCTCTTGCAATATAAGAACACAACATTAGATCTTTTTAATGCATTAAGAAAAGTCAGAGATGAGATTAAAAAAAAATCAATTTCAAGAGAAAACAAGTATCATTGGAATCATATTTTACAAAGGCCTTTTAAATGAGCTATATGTGTGTATATATTTTGATGTATAAAGAGATTATTAATTTATATATCAAGTGGGACCTATGTGTTTTTTTTAAATATATTATTTTATAAATTTAGTGATTTATTAAATTACCACATCGTTCGCAAGTCGAGACCAAAAAAATATATTATTTAATCGAGGTTATTAATTTATTGAGATCATGTGTGTAGTATGTATGTATGTATGTATGTATGTATATGTGTGTGTATGTATGAGTCGTGTATAATTAGTTTGATATACATATACACAATATTCTTTATCTCTCATTCCTAGTTGTAAAACCTAGACCGGTTTGGTAGGTCAATTTAGGGCTTGGACCGGTCCGGGTTGAAGAAATAATAAGAGTGATCTAGCCTAACTAGGTCAAAAACCTGTGTCAACTCGTGCCCGGTTTGTAAACCATGTAAACAAAAATTAAGTTAAATTGAGTTATAGTAGTACATATAGTTATTAAAAAAAATTTGACTTGATAACCACTCGAGAAAAACATAAGGGAACCAACCAATGTATAAGTAAAAAAAACAATAGGATAAAAAAAATTCAACATCTAAACATGGCCTAATCTCTTTTAAAAGGGAGTATAAATACATTGCTAGAGAAAAAAAAAGTGACTTTTCTTTTTGCCATGGCCAATTGAAATAACTGTAGCAGCCCATTTTCTTTCAAGTTCCACCAAACAAATTCTTTGCATATCATCTATACAAAATATTTGAGTGAGAGAAGAATAAAAGTGAGGTGAAAAACCAAAAACATTGAAGTAATAAGAGAGAGATGAGGATGGTTGGAACAATAGTGAAGGAGGAAGGAAAAACCAAAAACACTAAAGTAATAAGAGAGAGAGGAGGCCAGTTGGAACAACAGTGAAGAAGGAAGGAAAAACAAAAAAGAATGAGAAGAAAATCACCAAAACACTCCTGCAAATTCTGTTTAAATTCATGTGATAAGGATAACCTTTACTCTTGCATTTGTTGTTTTGAATTTATTAGATGATATGGGAGGAAAAACCCAACCAAGGTAACTTAGGGTTCTTATACCTCAAGATTGTGAAAAACCAGATGAAGAGATTAGAAAGTTGAGATAAGAAGTGAACATTTTCAGATTCTATAACAAAAAAAATTGATATATGTTAAAGAGAAAACCCTTACTAGGCCGACCTATTGAAGAAATGAAGAGATAATATAATTGAATGATACAATTTGTTAATTAGTGACCTTGATAAGTATTTTAAATGAAGTATCTAGACTGAAACAAAATTTTTAAAAGTGTTAATATTCTTATTTTATATCATGAGTTGTAGAACTTATTTAATTGTAAGCTTAGAGTATTGATATATGATTATTTCATGTTAACATAGACATATTTGGAGTGAAAATGGTGATTTACATGAATGAACTTGAAAGAATTGTTACAATATGTTCGACCAAAATAATAAAAAGAAAGAAAACATCCTTGTATGATGAACATCTTTAGAGAAACAAACAAGATAGTAAAAATTAAGTTTGTACATAATGTGATGATAGTTATTAGCTTGTGTTTAATGATTTGAAACATAAATGATTGTGAATGATGGAATGAACACTAGGAAAGAATGTCTTGTGTCTCGGCCACCATGAAGATTTAGGAAATAAAATCCTTGAAATGTAAATACCTGAATTTATTGAATATTATTTAGCAATATTATGATAAATTAAATAAAATAATAGAAGTAAACATGATATTTGAATATGTCTAGTAGAATTGCATAAATTGAAATACATAGAACACATTATGCCATGTTATAATAGATGAGAATTTGATGATATTATATTAAAAAACACAAAAGTATGCTTAGTAGAGAAATGACATAAGTTTTGGTTATCTTGGAAGAAAATAGGATAGAAGGGTCTTCATGAATATAATGACAATTAATGGATCTTCCTTAACAATATTTGACGATTGGGTGAAATTATAATAGATTGGAGACATTACATGTTAATTTTACTTCATATGATCTTGAAAATGAATTATGATGTGGTCAATGTTCATAAAATAGGTTATGATATGATCTTTTAAGAAAACAACTTGGTATTGGCATTTATGCATGAACTTTAGAAAAGAAATACTTTAATGACACATTTTTCATTGATGATTTTCAGTGTCATAATAACTCAATTTTCGTTCACAACTTTCAGTGTCCTAATGACTTGGTTTTCATTGATGATTTTCAGTGTTATAATGACTCAATTTCTGTTGACGATTCTCAATATAGTTGGAATGAATGTTTTATTATAATATTGTTACCATGCAAATATATGAATAATATACACACATATAAATATATTTATATGTGTGCGAGTGTACACATATATATGTGTGTGAAAATAATCTTTGATGATACTTAGAGATAATATATTACTTAATGGTCTCTTTATAGACCAGGAGGTACAATAGGAATCAGATCTTTAACCGAGCGGGGACACACTACGAGGAGAACAAGTAGGTCATACTACGCAGGGGGGCAAGTAGGTGATTTTCACCTTCATTTTTTTTTTAAAATTCATAAGATACATTTTTAATAATGTATTATCGTATGAATTCTGTTATTTGATTAGTCATGAGTAATAAAGAATATCAGGATTCGTTTTGACTAAAGATATCCGGGAATCAATAATAAAATGACCTTGGCTAGTGGTATCTATATCAGGATAATTAGGAACGAAAAATGAGATTAACTTTCACTAATAGTATCCATGTTGGATAGCCGAGAATATATGATAAGATTAACTTTGACTAATGGTATTAATGTTGGATAGCTGAGAATGAATGATAAGATTAATTTTGGCTAATAGAATTCATGTTGAATAAATGAGAACAAATAATAAGATTAGCTTTGACTAATAGAATTCATATTGGATAGCCAAGAACAAATGTTAAAATTAGCTCGGTTAATGGTGTCCATGTTGAATAGCTAGAAACAAATGATGATATTAGTTTCAGCTAATGGTGTATATGTTAGGACAAACGAAAGTAATTACTAAGAATAACCTCGGTTGATAATACTTATTGATATAATGAAACAATAATTATAACATATTATTATTGAATAGGAATTGTGTCTAAGAAATTGTATTAATTGATTATAGTCAGAGATGAACCATCTTCGTAATGAAGGATTCTCCATGTGTTAATTCCTAAATCATAATATATACAACATTGGTTGATTGTTGGACATAGATTGAAATAAAATATCGAGAATTATTGTTGAATGAAGACACGATATAATGTATTTAAGATAGACTAATTATTAGAAAGTGATTAATATGAATTTACTTTGTTAAATATTGATCTAAACCATGATTATATACTTTTTTTTTATCATAATTAATGTTTATGCACTTAAATATTGATTTTATGACCATGATGTCTAGTAATCTAATAGTATGCATCTTGTAAAACAATCATGTAATAATCTAAGTAATTGTAAGAACAAACAACTTATATTTCATAAAACTTTATTATATAAACATTTGAATTTTTGATATGTAAATTATGGTGTATTTGTAAACCTCATGAACATAATGAATAAGTGTCTTTCCTTTTTTTTTTTGTAGTTTATATAAATACTTAAAGATGTTTGGTTATTGAAATGATAGATGATATCATCCAATATACACAGTTCTAAGGAGTTAAGAATAGAATTTTAAAATTGTTTATATTATACTTGTCTAACGTATAGGACCATGGTATTTAATAAAAAAAACCCTCATTTCTATAAACTACGCATAAGTAATGTGTCGTAAATATTTGAAGTTTTGTGGGATATTACATGGTCGACTTGGTCCAGACCCTCAAACCATTTACTTCATTCTGATTTTTTTTAGTTAAAATAATATTATTTTAATTTTTTTTTAAAATAAGTTAACCGACATGTGAGCTAACCTTGATTTGAATAAACCTTAAGACAAGTTTTATAACTATCCTATAATTCTTTTAACTTGTCACTTCTAAGACTTTGTTGCTCTTTTCAGGACAAATCACATGATGGCTCAGGGTTATTTTTTGGACCACATCATAATATTTCCTTCATGACGGGGCCAGGTGTTTCAGATAAAGAACAAAGTCTATCTCTTTCAGAATTCAGTTTTGAGGGGAAAGTGAAAAATAATATCACCAACATTGCTTTGCATTTGCAAGTTTCACCATTATGACCACACTGCACTTGGGCCCATTATTACTCTTGCAAACTGTTTGACCAGGCTGAACTCTGTTCCTTCTTTTGTTTTCTTTTTGCCTCTGCATGTGTTCAGTATCTTTGTGGGACATCCAATAAAATTCGGAAGATATTTTGTTCTCTTAAGTTTTGCAATTGAGCAATTTTCTGCTGTTAATGCGTTCAATTCTCACGATAATAAAAGTGCTTGATCAAATTACTATTTGTATTTTGGTAGAAGTGGCTTTTGGCTTGATGTGGATGTTTTCTCTATCAAAACGAGGCAAGCTCGAGTCGAGACCGTGTAATATTAATTGAAGCTCAGCTAAGTTGGATGTTGGGATGGTGAATTAGCAATGCAAGAATAAGCGCATCTGATATTGTTTTTTATATTAAAATAATATTTTTAAAAAATTTATTTTTAATATTAGCATGTAAAAACAATCTGAAAATACTAAAATAATAATTAATTTGAAATAACAAAAATTAAATTTAAGCTAAAAAGCCTTATCAAAACATAAATTCATGTTGATAAAAAACAATATTAGTCTTGCATATTTTATGGTTTTGTTAAAATATTCTACATGAAGACCATTGCATAGGATGTAATGTATGTTTGCTTTGGATGTTGTGTTTATTTTTAGTGGTGGGCTCACCACTAAAAACAAAAATATAGAACAACAAAAGTATGAATTTATTGCTTTTGCTTTTGTGTTTTTTTGTTATGGAGGGTTATACCTCACAATAAACACAAAAAAAAAAAAATACAAGTAATACAAAATTTTATTGAATATGATCATCACCTAAAAATTCTAATTATAAATTTAATTATTAAATATTTTTCTTTAAGACGTTATCTTTTAAAAAAGTTTACAACTTAAATAAATTTAACAACTGAGCTAAACAAATTAGAAACATTAGAATAAAGAGAAACAATAAAAGTCCTAATAAACTAGAAAATTAAAAAAAAAAGAGAAAAAAAAAACAAAAAAAAACTAAACAACACATTCTAGATCTAATTTGGAGATCTTTTAAATGTTAGCTGGTTTTAACAAGGAAGCCCACCTATAAAATCAATCATGTAAAATTTATTGGCAAACTTTAATCACGATCCAAAGTCGAATAGAAAGATATGAGTATTTTTATAAAGACATTCATTCTATGCAATTCAATTTTTTTTTGACTTGGCCATGTTCGGTATGTAAATATTTTTACAAGATTATTCACGCAGCTTAGTTATGGAAGCTCACAATTAAGTAATCAAAACCACCTACATCAATATATCTCTATTTTATTTTGTGATATTAATTTTTAATTAGAAAAGAAAATATTTCAATGATAGGATTTGAACTTAGTATCACTTAGTTAAAAAACTTTAAAGCCACATCAAAAATCCATATATTGAGTGATATCTCATAAATTGTTTGAAATTAATTCTTAACATAGGATACAAAAGCATGAATTGGAAATGCTTGATCCAAACCTAATTTAGACCTAGAAATCATGTCGTGTTGCATGGGTTTAAATTGGATTGTCTTGGATTTGGATTGAATTCAATAGATATTAAACCCTAATCCAATTCATGTTTGATTAGGAGAACAAAATGATTATGCAATTAATATTTACTTTTTTTTTAAAAAAAAGAATTATTGGATTTTACAAAAAGGTTAACCTCTAGTCAACCTTTATAACAGGATTAAATCCCTCCCTACTCGAGCCTTAAGCTATAGTCATTAACATCA